>NW_028258333.1:6060606-6363636 GCF_053883595.1 Heterocephalus glaber | reverse complement strand
ACATACTTTTGCGAACCTGTGGGGCTGCCTATGCATAGAAGCTGCTGCCAGGAGCACCCAGGTTCCATTCAGCACTGCTGATTGGGTGGGGTCGGCACGTGGACCTTGGCGTCCTTCCGGTCTGGCTGACACAGCCGCCATGTTTCAGTCTGAGACATTGAAAGCTATTTCGCTGAGCCAAGTGCAGTGTGAATTACTGTAAAGGGTTAATTAGGTGTCAGACCATGCTGGACCTCCTGTCCCCATAGGAAAATCGTAACACCGCCCTGGCAGAGTGAGCAGTGTCCTAAATGATGCTGTACAATTGGAGAGGTTGGCAGTCAGAAGAAAGGGGTAATGTGGCTCAGAGATTCTGGTGGAAATGAGCATTTTTTTTTTAAAGAAAGCTTGTGTACAAATGAGTGTAGAATTCATGGTGGTTTTATGAGTAAATCAATACCTTCAGTAAAAAGAGCTCAGCTCACAATTTTATAGCACCCCATATGTATTGGAAGACAGGGTGCAACCTATCCAGGACGAGGGTATATTAGTGGCAGGTGTGCATCCTAATGCCATGAAGAGCAGGTGAGTTGGATGTAGCACCACAGCTCAGCCTGCCATATTGGTTGTTGGAAGTTGGCCTCCACTGCTGGCCTGTCCAGCTTTCAAAAGAGAAATGGAATTGACAGTCAGTCGTGCCTTCTGTCAAAGTAGAGAAAAAATAACATACTTCATAGTAAAAAAAAAACAAAAACCAAACAGTTTTGAATTTAGCAGAATAAAAACATCACTGACCGGATAGAAAAAACTGCTGTTTCAGACAGAGTAGATGCATTGCCTCTACTGAGAGCCGAGGTGGAGGGAGGCCCAGACACCTGTGGTCAGGCCTTGATGGGGGTGCGTGGCACCCTCGGGAAGAGTAGGAAGCTTTCCTTTCCCTGGGGAAGGAGCAGCTTCTGTCTTCCTTTCTGGCCAAATCTTCCTCACAGTGGTCTGACAGAAAAGATTTGGAGTTTCCAAAGGGCTGAACTCATAAAAGAACTTTGTTTTCACTAATTGAGGTGAAATTTGCTCAGCATAAAATTAATCACTGTAAAGTGTTCAGTCAGTGGCATTTCATACATTTACGATGTTGTGTAACCAAAGGGTTTAACTGGTTCCCAGATATTTTCAGTGCCCCACGTGGAAGCTCTGTATCCACTAAGCACTGCCTCTCTCTTCCCGCCTCCCCAGTGCTTAGCATGCCTTTCTGTTTCTGTGGGTTTTTCCTGTTCTGGGTCTGGGTCTGGATGCCCGGTAGCCGAACCGTCCTAGTGCGTGTTGTAGAAGTGGAGTGGAGAGCTGTCCCTAGGGAAGGCGCCCAGGCATTGCATTTAGGAAACTAGCTTGTGTTCTGCTGGATGGAGGTTTTGCTTCGTTTTCTGGGCTGCTTGTCGGCCTAGAAAGGCAAGATTGCCACCCAGGCTGCAGACCAGTTCCCATGGCCTGTCGTCATGAAGGGCGCAGCTACCAGAAGCCGAGCTAGCTGGCTGTATGTAGTGTAACATTCGCCCTTCCGTTTCGACGTCACATTCGGTGACGTTCAGTGCATTCACGTTGTTGCTCATCCATAGCTGATGACCACCTCTGAGCTTCCCCAGATCCCCACACAGAAGCTGCGCTCCCTCCCCAGCAACTCTCCTGCCCGTCCCCAGGCCCCAGGCAGCTCTGCTCTTCCTCTGTCACTTCTTTTGCCCACTGTTTCTTAATGGCCACAGGAGGACAGAAGAAAGTGGCACGGAGAGGTGTTTGTGCCCAGGAAGGGATTAGGATTAAAAGATCAGCCTGGAAGGGGATTTGGGGCTGGGCTCCCCACCCTCCTCCTCTTTACCTTTCCCCGAGAGCCCCTTTGATGGCTCTGTCCACTCCTACAGGACAGCAGGACTCTGTGTGCCCATGGGTCTTGCTGACCCGGACCATCCAGCTCTGCCTGGTGTGCAGTGGCAGGAAGGTGAGCCCCTGGCCGAGGTGCCCACCTAACGCCAACGCTGCTCCTGTACCCGCCCTGTGCTTGCAGACCTACATCGGCTCCATCCTCGCCTCGGTGAACCCCTACCAGCCCATCGCCGGCCTGTACGAGGGCGCCACCATGGAGCAGTACAGCCGGTGCCACCTGGGCGAGCTCCCGCCGCATATCTTCGCCATTGCCAATGAGTGCTACCGCTGCCTGTGGAAGCGCCACGACAACCAGTGCGTGCTCATCAGGTGAGTGTGGGCGCGGGGTGTGCAGGTGAGGGCCGGCTGGGACCAGCGCTGGGCCCCTGACCCACAGGAAGCTGGTCGCTGCACCCTCCTCCTCCGCTGTGGCCTTCCATGTGGAGGAGGATGGCAGTCACAGCTCCCAGAAAGCATGCACTGGTGCACAAGGCCCGGCCCAGGGACCCCATGGGTGGCTTTGTTCAGACCAAACTCCACTCTCACGTCAGTTCCTTCTCATGTCCCGCACCCCTTTTGCCTTAGATTTTCTGGGGTGTATTTCACTTATGTGGCATCGTACTGTATACTTGCACATAGTTCCTCTTTTTCCGCCTGCTCATCTAGTATGATACAATTACTTTAGATCAGATTTCCCCAGATTTAAGAAATGTTATTAATTATATGCTTCTCAAGTTTACTTACAAAATAGAACACAAAAGAGGACTATATATAGGAAATGGTACAAGGGCATGTTTATTTCAATTATTTTCTTTTCTGATAGTGGTGAAGGGACTTGGCATATATCCATTTTCACTAAGCCTAGCTCTTTTTTTAAAAAAAAAAAATAAAGAACTAGGAATCCCACCATCAAAACCTTTGTCACTAGGAGCTTTCTCAAAAAGCAGTAGAATGTTTGTTAGTATTTCCTGGGCTGGAGTGTGGCAGCTCAGTGGCAGAGTTCTTGCCTAATGTCCTGGGTTCAATCCCCAGCACCATTTATATCTCAACTTTTATTGTTAACTAATTCACACTGACCTCGTCACACGTATGCTGGTGACACCCTGTCAGATCCTCTGACCATTGGTCCTATTAGAGTCCTGTCTAGAGATGATCGACACAGCCCTGCCTGGTGTTCAGAGCCACCGCGGTGAATGTCACCTGCTGTGCAGTTTCCATGGAGTAGCCAAGTGCATCACTCATGCCATTCATTGACCCTCCATTCATTTATTCCGTCACGCATGGAACGTGGCTGTTGCTGAAGAGTGATGGTCCAGTGAGGCTGCCAGTGTGAAAGATTTTGACCTGTTTGATGTCATTATTTATGTTAAGAGGAAAGCGATACATGGATTTGAGAGAGAATAATAAAAAGGTACATACCCCAAATTTCTAATTCAGTGGTTTCAATGTGGTTTTGGTTTTTTTTGGTACCGGGGATCAAACTCAGGACCTTGTGCTTGTGAGGCAGGCGGCAGAACCACTGAGCTAAATCCCCGGCCTCTAATTCAGTGGAAGCGAGGCCTAAGAGCCAGGTGGAGAGCCAGATGTCATCTTTAGATGTCCAGCCACTCAGGTTTGCCAACATTGCAGCCTCAAATCAGACAGACAGACAGACAGGCAGGCAGGCAGGCAGACTGACTGACCGGCCCAGCTGTCATGGGTATGGCCAGGTAACTGGGGGCCACAGTTACTGTGGGAAACCAGTTCTCAGGGGGTGGTGAGCAGATCTGAAGGGCTGAGCAGCACTCCTACCCCCCCACCCCCAACCAGGGAAGCCCCTCTTGCGGGGGGGGGGGGGACCTGCCAGGGAGATGCAGAGTCCCCTTAGCCAAGACACATGGGTCATCCACACTGTCCCCGTGGGATGTGACTGACGGTGGTAAGAAGTAGCGGCTGGCGTCTCTGACACGCACTTTTGGACATAGAGGCACTGAACCTGACAGCCTCTGGGTGTGGGTGCTATGTGAGGCTGCCTCTAGGTGTCGCCAGAGAGCAACTTCCAGGAAGCTTGTCGCACTGAACCTGCCATTTTTGGTGGTTCCTTATTTTTTTAACAAATGAAAATGACACGTATGTAAAGTATTGAACTCTTACTGTCTCTCTGGAAGCATGTGGGCAGATGTTCCAGCATCTGTTTATCGCTGCTAACGTGCGGCCTGGAAGCAACTTGGACCAAGAACTGTCACTGTTTTTAGTCAAGCACGCGGGGATCATGCCGATTTGCAGCTGATCAAAGTTAAACGGCTTACTACAGAAAGAGTGTTTAAGACTCACCTGCCCAATAAAAGAACTTGAATTTTGGACTTACTAAAAGCACTAGGTGTATTTTAGGTGATTTTAATAAAAGTTTTCATTGAAGTTAGATTAAAGGTCATTATTTGAGTATGTAGAATACAGTTTCATGAGATTAACAGAAAGAGAAGGCAGTCATTGTAAGACTGTCACATTGTTGTCCACACTTAGGTGGCTAAATACTTGCCATTGATAATTTCTCATGGTCACTACTTTGAGTGGAAAAAATGAGAGCATGACTAGTCAGCACAGTTGAGGAAAGAAAGTGAGGAATCAAAGGAGGTCATTGTGCACACACGTGTGTGTGTGAGTGTGTAATAAAACGGAAGGGGTTGGTATTTTCGTGCGAAAGACTGGTATTTAAAAGTAAGAGGAGTGAGCTGGGGATTTAGCTCAGTGGTGCCGCGCCTGCTTCGAAATCGCAAAGTCCTGAGCTCCATCCCACGGTACTGGAAAAAAAATAAAATGAAATAAAAATAAGAAGGGTGCTGGGTGGGGAGCAGCCCCAAACAGAAAGCCCTGGTCTGTGATGCTGAGGTGAAAAGGGTAGGTGTGTTTATCTAAATTAACTCAGGAGACAGAGTTTAGGAACAAATTTCTCACTAAAATGTGTTATTGTTTTAATAGATCTTTCCAGCAGGTTTTTGTTTTGTTTTGTTTTTTTTAAGGGGAGGTGGGGTGGAGCTGTAGGGATGGAGAGAAAATTCAATCTAAAAAGTCTAAAAGTGCCGAGTAGGTACAGCAGCCGCATTTAGAGTTCCTTGGGGTCATCGCCCCCTGGTGGACGCAATGAATTTTACTATTTGCAAGACATTTTCTCTTGCTAGTGTTTTTAAAATCAAAATATTCCATTCTCAGCCCCTCAAATGAATAAGTGAATAAATCAGAAACCAAGCCTATTTGGAACTAAACAGAACATTGTAGTTCCATTTCCTGTCACCTTCTGACTGTACACTGCTTGGATACAACAGGATCGGGCCTCTAGGCTTCCAGGGCACGCCTCTGCGATCTCATTTCAAGATTGTTGCCTGTCTTCAGCTCTAGCTTTATTTTACCTTTTTGTGCATACTTAAATGGAAATTTATGCTATTATCACCTTAAATAGAAATATGGAAAAATACAAATACATAAATTTAAAACTCTTGAGAATTCTTTCTTCATCTAATAAAGTCAGCATTTGACCTTGGTTGATCTAATACATTTGAACTTGATTTTAGCTTTTCATACATTGCATAGGGCAGGTGGGATTTAGTTTATTTTGGTCTTTTCCTGTGTAAGACCTTTAAGATAGAATGGTGTCAGAAGACAAAATTACAACGAATTCACATATAAATCTAATTGGCTTTTATTCACAATCGAGGAATCAAAGCAACCTTTGTTTTACAGAGTAGAATGAGAGTTCCCACTGGAAAACAGCAAGGCAGAGGTTGTAAGGCAGGAAAAGGGAAACTTGGAAAACTAACTGATGGCTGCTCTTTTGTAAGGGTTAAAGCAGAGGAGACTTCTGTGGTACACCGCCTTAGGTAGATTGCAGTCAGCTGTGTTGAGGAAGAACTACTCTTTTATGGGGCCTCTCTGTTCCCATAAGCCCCGGCTAATTATGTGGCGTTTAGCATGAGTGACTCCATTTTGCTTTGTCTGGTCTTTGGGGGCCTGGTACAGGAGCTCAGTGTAAACAGTGGCCTTCAGTGGTGGCAGTGGAGAAGGCCCGAGGCCCAGGCCTCTTGGAGCACCACACTCAGGACTGTGTGAGTGAGTGGTAGAAGACCTGCGTCCAGCAGCTGTCAGTCAGAGGATGAATAACCTGGAGAATTTGGAGTGACTTCTGGCTCAAGATCTTTGCTTGCTTTGTATGTTTGGGGTTTTCAAGAAGAAGCAGTTTTAACTGTGCCTGTATATCTCCTGGGATGTTATTTGGGTGTTTGGTCTTTTTCTGTTTCTAGAAATATGTCTAGAAATGATGGCTCTGGAATGCTGGAGGAGGCTTGTATGAGGGTGAGAAAGGCTCCAAGCGGAGCAGTGGATGAGATGGAGGAGACAGGTGGAGGTGGAACCAAGGGAACGGCCATTCTGAGAGGACCTGTTCTCGGGTGATCCTCGGAGGAGCTCAGGGGCATTGTCTGTGGGGAAACTGAGGCCTGGGAGTGTGAGTGACTGGTAGAGAGACTTAGGTAAGCTGTGCTTAGCTTGCCAGGACCTCTGGATTTAGTGCCTGAGACAGGGGAGAAGTTTCCAGTTTCCTGGCAAGCCGAGAAGTGGCCTGATTTGGCTTGTGAAAATCACGTGACTCAAGGGAATTCAGTTCACGAGAAGGGACATGCTTGAATGTCAGATGCCAGCGAGGATCGAGTGAGAGGGTCCTAAGGATATGCGTTTTTGCTCTGCGGGTGAGGCCACCCATTCAGCTGCTCAGCTCTGCGCTTGGGTGGGAGACCACTGCTCACAGTGTGCGAAGGGATGGAGCAGGCTCTGCTCCCAGTCAGCTTTACTGCAAAAACGGCGGCCCTGGGGATCCCAGGCTGAGTTTGTTGGCCCCTCACTGGGTCTAGGGAGCTGCCAGCCAGCGTGCCCTGCCGGGAGACCACCCAGCCCGATGCTCGGGATGCCCCTCCCTGCTTTCCTTAGGACGCTGCCCCTCTGAGCCCCGCTGCTGCGCTGATTCTTTGGCCTCTTCTCTTGTACTGTTGTTGGTGTCGCCATTAAACCCAGCCAGTGTGTTCAGTCCCCCACAGCATCCCGCTGGTGGTTTTCTCCTGGTTGCTGCTCCGCCCTGTGTTCACTTCTCACCTTCTCCTTTAACCTCTCACGCTGCCCTTTCTTCTCTGGAGTCTGCATGAGCGCCCAGATGTCGTGGCTGCCCGGTGTCCTGCATTGATTCAGAACGTTTTTTGCCTTCCACTGTTGTTTTGACTTTGGGGAAGAGCCAGGAGCCGTACAGTGCCAGATCTGGTGACTGAGGTGGATGATGACTCACGGTCGTGTTTTTACTAGCCTGCCTTTCCGTCGGATGGGTCTCGGCAGCAGCTTTCACCACTTTGCTAGCGCATCTCTGAAAGCCGTGTGATTTAATCCTTTGCCATGCACCATGCGTGCACCACGCAGATGGCCCGGCCTCAGCTCTCTGGCACCCCTGTCCCTGGTGTCTACAAGGGAGGCTGAAATGCCTGCTCCTGTGCGGCCCAGGGTACGGAAATGGTTAGGCGAGTCCTTAACGTGTTTCTTCCTCACCAAGTCTAACTAACCCTTTAGTTTTCATTTTTGTTTTTAATAATTCAGCCACCACAGCTGCTGCGCAGATACAGGTTTCTCTGATATACAGAGCATTGTTTAAAGATTCCCTCGGAGCTCAGCTTCTGTGACCACCCGTGCATGTTGTGGCTACCTCTGTGGTTACGAGGGCAGACGAGGGGGCCTCGGGGAGAAAGGAACCCCGAACCAAAGCTGGCCTCGCTTCCTTGGGCCTTTGATGTCTCTGATGACCCCAGGCTGGGTGGTTTCAGGGTGCTGGGCCGGCCACGCCTGCTGGGCTTGTCTGACGTTCTTTGCTTCTGCTTTAGAATCCCAAGCTAGTGCGGGTTCTTGATGTCAGGGTGGGTGTGGACTGTCAGGCACCTGTGTCTGCAGGACGGGGGCCATTTCTGCCCGTCTCCCTGTGCGTGCAAAGCTGTGGCCAGACTCCTGTTACCTCCCCAAGCCCCACCCTAGGGCCCAGCCACAGAGAGGCGGGGTCCTGAGTGGGCTGAGGGCGCCTGGCCTGCTCACGTGGTGTCTTTTCTGAGTCGTCCCCTCTGTTTCACTGCTTGGGCATCGCTCGCCCTGTTTGCAGCACCTGCCTGCATCCTGATCTCCTGGATCTCGGCGTGCCATCGGGAATTCCCGCAGAATTCAGAGGGTGGTGTGGGGAATCCACCCCTGAGCAGTCCGTAGCCTGCTGCCCATCTGCTGTCCGTGCCCTGCTGTCGCTTGGCCTTCGGTTCACTTCCCTGTGAGCTGTGGCTTCTCTGCTGCTGCTGTCCCCAGTCCCCGAGCACGGAGCCTCACAGGACGGACTGGACCGCTCCTTCCCCCTCTCACCCCGTCCTTATTCTGCATCCCGCCCTTTACCTGCATCCCCGACGTGACCGCTCCCGCCTAAGAACAACACCGGCCCATCTGCCCCAGGGACCCTGGTCCTTAGAGGGCCCTCGCGGCTCTGCTCCTCACTGGCAACCTGGATGATCATTTTCGCCGGTCCTTTGCTGCCGCCCTGGTGCACTCTGGCCGCTGACCTGTCACCTGCCTGTCACAGCTCGGGCTGTGCCCTGGGACCTGGCCGGGCTGGTCTTGCTCCTGGGCGCTTCCTCCAATTCCCGTCTGGCCCGATCCTTGCCCTTCTCCTGCCTGCACCTGTGAGCCCATATTCTCGGCGCCCACAGACCTTTCTGCTCTGTCTGGATTGCGTTGCTCACTGTTCCTTAACGATCACCAGGGCATGACCTCCGGGGGACTTGAGCCAGGCAGACCTGGTGTGCAGTTCTGGGGGCTGTGTGGTGAGTCGGGGGTCACTCGTGCACCCGAGGGGCACCCGCTCTCTCCTCAGTTGCTGAGTGATTTCATCTATGCACATTTATTGGCTTTAACTTTCCCAGAAAGACGCTATTCCTGTGCTCTCCCATTTAGCCAGTATTCAGCAGGTGCCTGCCTCCAACCAGGTGCCGGGGGCGCGCTAGTGAACCAGGCAACCCCAGGGCCACACAGCTTCCCTGCAGTGGAAGGTGCCCCTCCTTAGGAACCAGCCAAGAAGCGGGGTGCCCTGCAGGATTGGGGCGCCTGCTGCCCTTCCACTCGGCTCTTTTGCACTCTGCGTCTTACTTCCCTCACCTTTCCAGGCTGCTTCTATGAGGAAGCACACGGAGTTAGGCAAGTTATATACCCAGAAGCACCAACTTCTGCCGTTTGTCTTGCAGCGGTGAAAGCGGGGCAGGTAAAACCGAAAGCACCAAGCTGCTCCTCCAGTTCCTCTCGGTCCTCAGCCAGCAGTCTTTGGAACTTTCCGTCAAGGAGAAGGCGTCCCGTGTCGAGCAGGCTATTCTTGGAAGCAGGTATTTCTCGAACTCATTTTCTTGCTCCAGTAACCCAGTAGGATTTGCTTTCCCCACGACACGCAGTAGTTCAAAGTGGTTGGTTTAGTTTCTCCTTTTCTTGGCATTTCTTTTACAATTCCTTCAAAACCTGTCCTGATGCGCGTGCCCGAAGTGCCCTCTGAGAACTCTGCAGCAGCTCCTCCCACTTGAAGGAGCCCCGACCCTTCGTCCTGGGCCGGTTTGGGAGGTGCCAGGGGTGGGAGAGACAGCACAGCCTCCTTCCTCCCTGGGGTCCAACTCCAGCTTGCTTTGTTTCTAAAGGACATGGGTCAGGTAGGGCACTAGGGTGGGAGTTTGTAAAGCTCAGTGGGGCTTTTGATGCCACGGTAGCAGCAGAAATGCTGACCACTGAGAGCATGTGTGAGAGCGGGCTGTGCCCAGCACTCGGTGTGGGGACTCACAAGGCTGTGTGGCCCAGTGTCATCTGAACTGTCACTCGAGGTGCAGTGCCTGGTATCCGTCTAGGACCTTGCAAGAGTTTAGAACCTAAGAGACCAAGGGAGAGGTGGGAAAGGGAAGGGGAAAAAAAGAATTAAGACTGCTGTGGACAGGTACCCACTCCCCACGAGGAATGTTATCATGATGTACTGCAAACGCACCCTAAGAAAAATGACATAAAACCTGGAAGAAAGGGTATAGATCCTGTTTATTTAGGGTTGTCCAGGAGTTGGTAAGCTGAGCCTTGTTTGGGTTTTGATTTTTTAAGCGCTTGTTTTTGTCTCATAGTAAAATGTAGATAACATTGTAAATGTTGCCCTTGTTCAGTGCATAGCTCAGCAGCATCGACTCTGCTCACACAGCTGTTCAACCCCAGCCCGATGCACCTCCTGCATTTCTGTGTCTTCCCTCCTCAGCCGTCTTTGTGGTTTTCTTGGGATCCAGCCCCACTCATTTGCATTGTTTCTGGGTGCTTTCAAGCTGCAGTGGCGGAGCGGAGATCCTGCGACAGGGACCACAGAGTCCCCGCCAAGCCTGGCGCATTTGCTGCCTGGTCCTTTGAGGAGGAGGGTGCTTCTCCTGGACCTGTCTGAATCCAGTTCACATGAGGGCGACACCCCCGAGGGGTTAGATGAGAAACTCCCAGGACGGACCCTTCTCAGCATCTGGAACCCAAGTGTGGGTTTTCCAAGCTCTCTGGGTCCTGCATGTTCCTGGCGGCCTCCCCAGCCGTGCGACATCCTGTGCAGCCCCACAGGCTAGGTCCCTCTCTGGCTCACAGCACGCTAGGTCCTCTGGGCGTGGCTGTCTCTCACCTTTGTCTCCTGTGTGTCTGTGAGAAACGCTTCCCTTTTTAGCTCCACCCTGGCTAACCCTCCTGCTGCCCTGGCTCTCTCCACAGCCCCATCATGGAGGCCTTCGGCAACGCAAAGACCGTGTACAACAACAACTCCAGCCGCTTCGGGAAGTTCGTGCAGCTGCACCTCTGTCAGAAGGGGAACATCCAGGGCGGGAGGATCGTAGATTGTATCCTGCTTCACTGCGTTTCTGCGCGTTGCTTCTGATTCTGTCAGTGGAAACTACGCTCCTTTGTCTCCAGGTCCCAGAAATTGCACGGAACACTTCTTACGCTGGTTCTGCCTTGCTTTTGCTGTAATGTTACTACACTTAACCTATTAATTGTTCTGTGAGACAAAGAGCTATTTTGAATGGCTTTCCAGTCTGAAAAAAACACTGTGTTCACCATTTTATTAGTCCATTTTCTGTTGCTATAACAGAATACCTAATTCTGGGTACTTTATAAAGGAAAGAGGTTTTTTACAGAAAAGAAAAACCTGAGCATGGTGGCACACCTGTCATCCCAGGACCCAGGAGGTTGAAACAGAATCACTGTGAGTTCAAGATCAGCCTTAGGGCCAGGGACTTAGCTTAGTGGTGCCTGCCCCTGCCTTGAAAGCACAAAGGTCCTGCGTTCAATCCCCGGTACTAAAAAGAAACCAAACAAGATCAGCCTGGGCTATGTAGTGAGTTCAAGGCCAGCCTGAACAACATAGCAAGATCCTGTCTCAAAAAAAAGTGAGCTGGGGATTTAGCTCAGTGGTTCCGCTGCCTGCCTCACAAGCGCAAGGACCCAAGTTTGATCCCTGGCACCAAAAAAAAAAGTGAAAATAACAGTAACAATAAAGAGGTTTATTTTAGCTCACAGTTTTGGAGGTTGAAATGTGCAGTATGGGCCTCCTGGCTGCATGACACCATGGGAGAAGCCTCGTGTCTTGACAGAGAGAGAGAGAGGGAGGAAAAGAAAGGAGGAAGAGAGAGAGGAGAGAGAGAGGACTGACAGTTGAGAGAGACAGGAGAGAGAGGACTGACAGTTGACCTCGATTTATAGCAGCCCGTTCTCAAGAGAACTGTGCCCCAGGAGGCCAGCAGGAATCACTTGTGAAGGCGGAGCCCCGAGACTGCCTGAGCCATTTCCCACTCTCCTCTCCCGAAAGCCCCTCCCCGTCCAGCACCCCCTTTGCCTGGACCCAGCCTGCGGCCCAGCACCTAGGGTACTCTCAGGCCACATCCGACCACCATGGGCACCAGCATCAAGAGTTGGTGTGAACCCACAGACAGTTTGGTGCCCGACAGGGCTCAGCGTCATGTGTGGGGTGGGTTCAGGTGAAATAATCGATGCTTCATTTGCTTGGTTTTTGTGAGGCTGGGAATTTCAGTGTCATTGGAACAGGGAGCCCTGATTGTTTGGGTAACAAAGAACAGGAAATGAAAGACTACTTCTCCTATCTGTTTTGTTCCTTGACTTGCCGTTGCTTTTCACATGAAGATTTATTAGAAAAAGTAAGTACATGTGATTTAATTCAAATTGTTCCAAATAACAGTTATCAGTAGTTATCGCTTTGTAGGAGTTAAGCAGAGGAAACAGCTCTGAATGCAGATTTGGTTTCTCTCCACAGAACCGAGTAGTGAGGCAGAATCCGGGGGAGAGGAATTATCACATATTCTATGCACTGCTGGCAGGGCTGGGTCCTGGAGAGAGAGGTGAGTGAGCCGGGGACTCCGGAGAAGTGTGGATGGCAGCTCAGTCCACATTTAAAATACGGCAGGAACTGACCAGGCAGCTGTCTCAGTGCTGTTCACATCCCACCAATCGCAGTGAAATGCACATTTGAAAGTAGCAGGCAAGCATGGTGGCACCCACCTGTAATTCCAGCACTCGGGAGGCTGAGGCAGGAAGATCACTGTAGGAGTTCAAGGCCAGCCTGTGATACATAGTGAGACCAAGTCTGAACTACATAGTGAGACCTTCTTTAAAGAAAGGAAATAAAACACAGTCACATAATGAACTCTTGAATCCTGTGTTATCCTGGCCAGCTGAGTGTTGATGTTATGTTCTTCTTTCTCTTTCTGTAGAAGAATTTTATTTATCTGTGCCAGAAAACTACCATTACTTGAATCAGTCTGGATGTGTAGAAGATAAGACAATCAATGACCAGGAGTCCTTTAAAGAAGTTATTGTAAGTTAACTGCTTTGTTTTCTTCTATTATGAGTGACAGATTGCATTCTCTGTTTCAAAAATCGCTTTTTAAAGTAAAGACAGAAGTGATTACATTTGGAGAAGGTGGGGGAATGGGTTTTCCCTCTTGTTCTGGGGGTGGAGAGGAGGGGAACCGAGGACTCTGCTGTCAGCCAAGTGTCCCTGTGCACGACAGGGGTGGCTTCCATGGAGCAGCTTCTGAGAGTGTGTGCCCCCACCCAAAACAAAACCAGAAAAACCTCAGGTCTTGTAGAGACACATGAGACTCCCTTTTTTTCCTGTTAGTTTTATTGGTACATTTTAGATATACATAGTGATCACATTCATCATAGGGAATTTGTACCTGTATGTGATATATCTTGCTGCTTTTTTTCCCATTCCATCCCCTTCCTTCCACCCCTCTTCCCTTCCTTATTTACAAAAGCTTTGTTTCCATTTTTCCTTCTATTTTTTTTGTTTTCCTTTCCTTCTTTTCCCCCTCCTCCCTCCCTTATTCACCTTCCCTTTTGAACATTTTCTTTCCATTTCCCAATATCTATTACTCATTTTGGTTCTTATTTACGCTTTCAGTTTCTCACACCAAAGAAACAGTGCAGGGCCAGGGATTTAGCTCAGTGGTTCTGCTGCCTGCCTCACAAGTGCAAGGACCCAAGTTTGATCCCCGGTACCAAAAAAAAAAAAAAGAAACAATGCAATATTTAAACATGTGTGTCGGATTTATTTCACTTAAGAGTATGGTCTCAAGGTGCATCCATTTACCTATAAATGTCTCAAGTTTGTCCTTTATGGTAGAGTAATACTTCAATGTAAGAAAATACCACATCTTCTTTATTCATTCTCCTGTTGATGGGCATGTGGGCTGTTTCCAAGTTTTAGCTATTACAAACTATGCTGCTATAAATGTGGGTGCATATATATCACTGTGATATGATGCTTTTAATTCTTTTGGGAAGATACCAAGAAAGGAAATAGCTAGGTCAAATGGAACCTCTAGTTTTAGTTCTTTGAGGAATATCCACTGTGGTTGCACTAGTCTACACTCCCACCACCAATGGAAAAGGATTCCTTTTTACCCACAGCTCTAGCAGCATTTGTTACTGGCTGATTTCTTGATAATAGCCATTCTTTCTGCAGTGAGTTGGAATTTCAGCATTGTTTTAATGAACCAGTGTGAGGACAGAATATCAGCTCTATAAGACAGGATTGTGGTCAGCTATCACAAAAGGAAAGATTTCTTAAAAATAGCAGGGGAGGGCCAGGGAATTTAGCTCAGTGGTTCTACCACCTGACTTGCAAGTGCAAGGACCTGAGTTCAATCCCCAGTACCAAAAAAAAAAAAAAAGGGACCATGAAAAATCAGTCCAATTGCTGCTAGATTATGCAGTGAACAATCTAAGATTGATCAGAGTCAATGAAAAAGCAGGAGACAACATAAAAAACCTGTTCACAGAAGTAATGGCAGAAAACTTCCCAAGCAAGGAAAAAGCATTTGACATACAGATAAGTGAGGCATATAGAACTCCAATTAGCCATGACCAAAAAAATCTACACCGAGGTACATAATAGTCAAGATTCCAGAAATTCAGCCCAAGAACAGAATATTAAAAGCTGTTAGAGAAAGGAAACAAATCACCTATAAAGGAAAGCCTGCCAGAATCACAGCCAACTTAACATAAACCTTTAAGTCAAGGAGAGCTTAGAGTGAAGTCCTTAAAGTCCTAAAAGAAAACAACCTCCAGCTCAGATTGATGTACCTTGCAAAACTATCTTTCAAAATTGATGGAGAAATAAGGTACTTCCATGACATAGAGCTCAAGACTCCTAATGACCCAGGAACCTGGTCCTGCTGTGGGTCTCAACTGGGTAAGCTGGCAGCCACTAGGGGGCGCTCGCAGAGGGAACCGCTCACCTGGAGGGTCCAGAAACTCCTCGTGGTTTCCTGTCATTCTCCTGGGGCTTCAGGTCCCTAGTCAGAACTGTTTCTTCCTGTTGGTGACAAGGAACTTGTGGAGTTTGCCTCCGCCTAAGGGATGACTAGCTTTTCTTGCTAAATTGAAATAATAGGTTTTGGCATTTGAAATCTGGTCTCATGACAAGAGGATCTATCACCTAGAAAGGAAGGGAAATTCGTACATGAAGCTGACATCCAGCAGGTACCTCACAAATTTATTTTGGTTATATGTTCTGTTTATAAGACAGATTTGTAGGTTCTTAATTGTTTCCTTTACAGTTGCTTTTTTAAGTATTGGCCCACCAGAAATATTGAAAACTGAGCTGACGTTTATTAAGATCACAAATATGAAATTTTTGCTGTTATTTCTGGAAAAACAAAGCAAAGAAGCCAAAGAAACAAAAATAGATTTTGGGAAATAAGGAGGAAAAATATTCCTTTCTATAAATAATACCTCTTCCTTCTAGATCTGTGTAAATCAAGAGTTTAAAAATGTGTTATACTCATAAAACGAGGTCCCTTGTAGGAAGTAAAACACATGTTCAGGTATATTTAATAATGTGGAAAACTGCCTACTAGATGAGAATTGAGAAGGGGTTAGTTAGGATGCAGTTCAGTAGTAGAGCACTTTCCTAGCGTGGAGGAGGCTGTGAGTCTCAACTCCCAACTCCCCAGTATTTTGGGGGCAAAAGTGAGGAGGGATAGATAGATAGAAAGATAGATAGATAGATAGATAGATAGATAGATAGATAGATAGATAGAGCATTTTATATATCATCTCTATATAGAAGTTATATGTGCAGGAAAAAACTGGAGTAAAAATATGTACCAAAGTTGTTATCTTCAGTGGCAGGATTCTAAGATTTTATTTTATTCTGTATCATTCTCTGTATATTCTGTTTTTACAGTGAACACATGAAGTTTTTAATGATGCCCACATTCCTAATTTCATAATTTCTCTAGTGCCGTTAGTGTCTTCATATCTTTGGGTCCCATGTCCGTGGATCCAACCAACCACAGAGCAGAAACGTACTTAGTCCCGTGACGGTTGTGCCGGTACTGAGACCTGTAAGGCAGCACCGTACAGTACCACGGTTTCTGCAGCGTGTATGTGATTTTAGGTAGTGTAGGTCAATTATGCAGTATTTGATGTACATGGCACTCGATTATATAGGGTATTAGGTATTATAAGTAATTTTGAGGTGATTTAGTATATGGGAGATACGCATAGATTATATGCAAATATTGTTCTGCCTTTTTTGTGTGTGTGAGACAAGGTTGGACTGTGTAGTTCAGGCTGGCCTTGAACTAACAGTGATCCTCCTGCCTCAGCCTCCCGAGTACTGGATTACAGGTGTGCGCCACATGCCTGCCTTGCACCATTTCATATAGGGGTTTTGAGCACCTCTGTGGACTTTGGTGTCTGTCAGGGGTCCCGGATTGAACATCCCAGATACCGAGGGACAACTTCACAAAAGCTGCCAGGAGTGCCACGCGGTTCACCAATGGCATTAACGTCTTTGGCTGAAGTTGGTGTCCCTCATCCTCTGAGTCTGAACCCCATCAGAGAGTGTGGGTGAGCAAACCGCACACCACTCTTGCACTGAGCTGGAGCAGTGGAGAGGTCTGGAAGAGATCACACCGCAGTGTTTTATGTAACTGACTCAGCGTTTCTTCCCAGCATCAAGGTCCATTTAAATTTGTATCTTTGAACTTTCATTCTGGGAAGCTCCTTTTCTCAGGGGAGGTGGAATCGAAGAGAAAGGACCTCATTCTGTTGAGCTCAAGGATAATGTGCTCACAGAATGCGTCAAAAGGGGAAGAGGAATTATGTATGCAAATGTCACTTTTGATGTTTGATTTTAGCTATTATAAATTATTCTTTTTATGAACCTTAATGGCAGTGTGCTCTGGCAATAGAATCTTTAAGACCTGTGCTTACTTCCTTGAGAATTTTGTTTTCTGTGTTTGGTGGCACACGCCTATACTCCCAGTACTTGGTAGGCTGAGGCAGGAGGATTATTGTAAGGTAGAAGCCAGCCTGGGCTACATCATGGGTTCAAGGCCAGCCTGGACTACATAGTGTGACCCTGTCTCAAAAAAAACCCAAACAGTCATCACTGGCAACAGCTAACACTAACAGGAGGAAGTACCCCTGGGTTCCTGCACAGTTTAGGGGAGCCCTGGTTCTTCCTGGGGCCGAGGCAGGGAACCTGTGCTCAGTTTCATCGCCATTTTGACTACAGCCTTCCCAATTGCACTGTAAATATTTTGGTCAAGATGAGAAAGATTTCAAGTCAGAGATCTTACCCCTGCATTTCACCTGGCGGGAAGGCAGCCGACAAAATGTGAAGTGGCAAGAGTCTGAGGTGAATGGTCAGCTGCTCACTCTTCTTCCACAAGTACTGGATATTTGCACATTCTTGGCCTTTGTCTTAGTTCCTTTTCTCTCGTTGCTGAGACAAAATACCTGACACCCAAAGTTAAAGGAGGAAAGGTTTGTCTGGCTCACAGTTCATAGGGGTTTCCGTCCATAGTCACTGGCTTCCAGAGAGAGGGCCTCACAGAGAAGTTCATGGTAGGCAAAGACAGCAAAAGCGATAAAGCACAGGACCTTAACAGCGTCTCCCTGCTCCTTTTATTTTACCCAGACTACGCAGGGTGGGTAGCGCTCACGCCCTTAGTCCTAGGGCCCTTGATCCTGGCATTGCATGGTGAATCAGTCACAGACTCTAGACTCGGCCACCTTAGCAAAAGGCCCACCTATGACCGCATGAGGCTTTGGGGGGGACCTCTAGACCCAAACCACAACAACCTTGGGCCACGGCTGGGGTCTCCGGACAGGAGAGACCTTACTGGGTGTATCCATTTGTTTCGAATGGTATGTGGTCACGATTATGCATGTGTAAATTCATTCAGCTTGAGTCAGATTGAATTAAGATTTAAAGGACAGATTTTGTGCTTTGGTGTTGCCAAATGTGGAAGGAACATCTCTTTCAGTTTTAGGAATCTTTAGAATGATGTAATGTCTCACATTACATGATAAATTATTACCACAGTACTCACTTGTTGTTCACCACAGGCCAAAAGGCCTCTTGAGTTTCTGTCACACACACCCTTTGTGCAGGATTCTGCTGAGGCCCGTGCCTGGTGCCTTTGGGAAAGGAGACAACACCTTCTCTTTCTAGGGTGACAAGCTTTGTTGCTTGAGCACTGAGTCCCTCCTCACACACTCACAAACATCGTCTCTATGTGCTTCAGAAAAATTCCGTGGACATTGCCTTCCGCAGCTCTGCACCAGTTCTATAACTCAGTCGCTGTTTCGAAGTTCTGAGCCAGGCCGAGAATTTCCCAGGGATTTCTCGGTTGGAGCCGTGTTGTTGAGATAATAAAATAATTATAATGATCCTAAAAGTGGGTGCTCTTCCAAAGGGGGAGGTTGTTTCCTAAAACCAGGGAGGCAGGTGCTGGGGCTCTGCCGGGGGTGGGGGTGTCAGCTGTCCTCGGTCGGCCACGTCCCTGATTTGTCACCAGCCTGGAATGCATCGGCCCATCGGCCCCCTCTCGGGTCGGGCTGCAAAGCAGAGGAGTCACCAATTAATAAGTGCATCCACTCTGGCTGTCCTAGAAAGGACATTTTGTTCCGTTTCATCTCATGTACTCCTCATAGACCATCTTGGTATGGATTGTAAGAACTTAGCTGAGCATGCGTGGATATAGAATTTCCTTTTTTTAAAATATTATATAAATTCCAAGTGGGTGACTTAACAAAGATTTTATTTCTGTGGTCATTGTAAGATTGGCTTAGAATTTCTTTTTCTTCCTTTAGTACTGGGGCTGAAACCTGGGGTGCTCCACCATGCGCTATATTCACAGCCCTTTTTATTTTTTATTTAGAGACAGGGTCTCACTAAGTTGCCCACAGCGGACTCAAACTCGAGATCCTCCTGTCTCAGCCTTTGGAATAGCCACACCTGGCTGGCTTCGAAAAGTTTTATAAAGTAGTCTTGAGTGTGTTATTTTACATATGAGGAAATCTTTAGTCATACAAAGAATGGGAAAAATTAACTTTGGCACAGCATACTTTATGATTATTTTAAAAGTCTTGAAGATAACAGATTCTTCTATATTTCTTAACCTTTTTTTTTTCCCTTTTAGCTTTTAGAGTAAATTTGAGTCATTATTTTTCTAATTATGCAGGCTTTTAAAAATGATAAACAGTGGGCCAGGGATTTAGCTCAGTGGTGCTGCGGCTGTCTCAAAAGGGCAAGGTCCTGAGTTCGCTCTCCATACAAAAAAAAAAGGTAAACAGCTCACAGATAGTTCTTATTCTTCATATCAGTTTGTACCCATGAAATGGCAGTCTTCCTACTTTTCACTAAGTAACTCATGGGCTCTCAAGTTTTTACAGGTAACTTGATTGTGGCATAATTGCATGTAATAAAATGGTTCCATCTAACACTGATATGTTGGTGAATGTTGAATTTACACAGGTGTGTACACAACCACAATTAAGATAAGGACATGGCTGGGTGTGGTGGGGCACGCCTGTAATCCCAGCACTCAGGAGGCTGAGGCAGGAGGATTTCCTCGAGTTTGAGGCCAGCCTGGGCTACATAGGGAGACCCAGTTTTAAAAAAAAAAAGATAAGAACAGTCCTGTACCCCACAAGTTCTTCTGTGCCCTCCACACCTGGCCCATTTAATCCACTTGCGTATTGAGAATCTCAGTTTTTAAAGCTGGACGTGGTGGTGCATGTCTGTAATCCCAGGACTCAGGAGGCTGAGGCAGGAGGATCACTGCAAGGTCAGAGCCAGCCTGGACTCTACACAGTGAGTTCAAGTCCATCCTGAACTGCACAGTGAGACCCTGTCTCAAACAAACAAACAAATAAACAAACAAAAACGTTTCAATTTTTATTGTTAAGAAAAATGCCTATACATAAAAGACATGATAGAATCATAATGTTGAGCCTGAATACTATTAACAAACAGCCATATTTTCAATTTTGTAAATTTTCTACCCAGCTGGATTTTTTAAAGTAATTGTGGGTATAAAAAACACACTTGGAGGCTGGTGGTATAGCTCAGTGATAAAGCTCCTCCTACCTAGCATTTGCGCAGCCTGGGCTCAACGTTCAGCACTGCAAAAAAAAAAAAAAGGATTGTTTGTTCTGTTTTTTTTTTTTTACTTTTTATATTAAGCTACAGTAAATATAGATGGTTCTGTGTAATGCTTATGATTTACTTTAAAAACTACAGCATATCATTACGAGTTTGTTACAATGCTTACTTGTCTAACTGTGGGGTAGTTAGAATTTTGTTTTCTTCTGAAAAGGTTAACATCTTTGTAATATTCTCTGCAGTGAATATTTTATAGCGCTCTTATTTTCTGCTGAAATTTTCCTTGGAACTAATTTCCCAGATTGAAATTAATGGTGATTACATAGGAAGTTTCTTCCGATGGCCTTAGAAAGTCATAGAACTGAGTGGCCAAGAAAGATTCACCCCAGACTCAGAATTAGCTGAGCCTGACCTTGAATCTTGGTTGCATCACCCAGAGAAAGTCCTTCAGCCTCTCTGAACCTCATTGTCATGTCCCCAGATACTAAGGTTGTGGGATTATGTACAAGTGTTGCCCTGCACAGTAGCCCACATAATCGGCACCAGTAAGCAGTGCCCGAAGTTCTGTTCATTGTTCAGAAATCCTCGCTGGTTCCATAGATGTGATCTCAGAGTGACTGTGATTCACACAGGTTTGATTTCCAGGAAGGTAAATGTCGCTCTGGTGCTGTGCTTGCTCCTGTTCATTTCAAACCCGGGGCCTCACGTGTGCAGGACAGCACTCTGCCTCTGAGCTTGTCCCGGCCCTGCACGTTCTCCTGTGAGAAGTGCCAGTTTGATTCTCATTGCTCCAGTAGCTTTTCATTGTGTTCCCCTCTGTATTGTTTGCCCTTTCTGTCTGGCTTTTTGCTTTGTCCCCGTAGTCCTCCAGTTGTTTCCTTTCTCAGTTTCTGTTGCTTTACTGGTTTCCTCCGTCCTGGCCTCCTGTGGACACTGCACAAGATTCTCCTAGTAGATCATTTTTGTAGGACAGGCACAGATTCTGTGTTCAGTTTTGAGTGTCCTTTTTTCTGGTACTGGGGATCGAACTCGGGTCCTTGTGCTTGTGAGACAGGCGGCGGAACCACTGAGCTAAATCCCTGGCTGAGTGTCCTTTTTAGTAGACCTTTCCCTCACCAAAATTGGGCACCTGACTCACAATAGAAAAAGAATGAATCTTAGATATGATTCAAATGAGCTATTTAGATACTTATCACTACTCATGCAGTCCTGTGTGTACTTCTCCAAAATAGCATGATGTTAACGTCTGTGTCTCAGGCTAAGATGACATCTTAAAAACCCTGTGGAGAAATTAAAGAGATCTGTTGAATGTCTAGGGAAGATGGGTCCTGATCTATTCAGATTGCCCATCAGTATCTTATAAAAAGAAAAGAAGACTCTTACTGAGTTTCTGACACAAAGTTTTATTCTGCCCATTTGACTTCCAGTTGCCTTTAGCCAGAAAGAGAAGGCATCCATACTGGAGGAATCTTGACATATTACACAACACGCCCTCACCCCAAATATTACCCCCACTTTCTATGTCAGGAAACAGTGTTCATTGTGCCTTGATATCCGTAGAAAAGAAGCATTTTGTTCCTCAACAAGACACTGGTAGGCAGAATCCACCGAGTCATGGAAAAGATCATACTCCATGACCAAGCAGGCTTCCTCCCAGGGAAGCGAGGATCCTGTCCTTGGGGGACCCTGAGCTCCTTCCACTGCAGCAGAACCGGAAGACTTGTGTAGAGGCAGAGATTTGTTTCAGAGTGGGTTGTCCTGGCCTTCCACGCCACTTTCGGTCTGCTGTCCTGTGTAGCATCATCAACCCAGGGGTTGTGCACCTGTTAACGCGTTTTCTTGCCTTCAGAGCAGCTCCTCGTAGTGTGATTGAGTCATGAACTTTTCCCTCCAGTTTTCTTCAGTGTTGAAAGCTTAGCATTGAATGGCACAATTTCCTTCTAGACAGCCATGGAGGTCATGCAGTTCAGCAAGGACGAGGTCGGGGAAGTCCTTCGGCTGCTGGCGGGCATCCTGCACCTCGGCAACGTGGAGTTCATCACTGCAGGAGGCGCGCAGGTCCCCTTCAAGACAGGTGAGCTGGCCGCCTGTCTGCCGCCCTCCCCCACGTGTCCTCCGAAATTAAACCCAGAACGTCCGCTGTCTGCTCTTCTGCTGGGCCGGAATGGGGAGCTGAAGACGTATTTATTTCCTTTCTCTTTCTTCCCTCCCTTCCTCCCTTCTTTCTTTCCTTCCTTCCTTCCTTCCTTCCTTCCTTCCTTCCTTCCTTCCTGTCTTCCTGTCTTCCTCTCCCTTTCTTTTTTTCTATCTTTCTGTCTCTCTCTCTTGCTCTCCCTTACCCCTCTAGGTCTTCTGTACCATAATCGCAGACCCTCCCATGAGCTACAACCCCAGCTCACGAGCTGCGGGACCTCACCTGTGTCTGATGGCAAATATCAGTTAGTCAAGGGCCACAGCGTATGCAAAGTCCTTACTGAGTTGGAATGTTTTCACTCTTCCTAAGAAACAAAGAAAATAGGGCCAGGGATTTAGCTCAGTGGTTTCGCCGCCTGCTGCACAAGGGCAAGGACCCGAGTTTGATCCCCGGTACCAAAAAAAAGAAAAAGAAACAAAATGACCCAGAGAAGCGGAAGTGTGCTCGAGGTACTCCATGTAGGACACCAGCTGAGTGGAGCTGTCCCTCTCTGCCGCGGCTTCGTGGTCCCGAGCTGTGGCTGGCTCACGCGATGATTAGGACGATCCGATCCATTTTGCAGGCAGAGGGAGGGCTGGGTCCCTAACCCCGCTGCACCTCCGCTGCTGCCTGTTTTTATCCTCAGCCGGCAGTGGCTTCTCTGCTTTGCAGAGCCCGGAGGTTGGTTGTAGAGATAAAATGAGCAAATACACTAACAGCTGGGCCAGTCGTCATTTCCCACAGTGAATTATTTCATGTACGGGTTTCAAAAGCTTTTCTGATAGGAGCAATAGGTGCGGTCACAGAAGTTGGGCCGCCTGAGTGGCAGGGTCGGTTCGGTTGGAGAGGAGCCAGTCTGTAGCCCAGTGGTTCAAAGGACTGATCTACCCAGCGCCCCAAAGAGCTTTTGCTTATCTGGCTTTCGGCTCTTTAAATTTCCTGCATTAGAATTTAGAACTGAACGCTCTCATAGCTTTCCGTGACAGACCTTGATGTGTTTCCCAGGCACAGCGTCTGCTTTGATCTTTGCTCTTACCCTCTTACCTTCTTTTTTTTTGTACTGGGGATTGAACTTGGGACCTTGTGCTTTCAAGGCAGGTCTTACCCTCTTTTTTCTCTACTCAGCCCAAGCTCACTTGCAGAGCCAATTTCTCTCCCACTCTTCCCTTTTGCTTTCTTGAATAAACTTTGCCACTGCTTAAAAACAAAAGAAAGACTAAAGAATTTAAAACTAGAGCATTTAGAAATATGTATTCATTCATTTAAAAGTAACCATCATAAGCCAGGCATCGTTGCACGTGCCTGTAATCCCAGCACTCAGGAGGCTGAGGCAGGAAAACTTAAAAGACTTCTCCAAAACAGAAAAAAGTCAGTAAGAACAGAGACATTGCCTTTCCTCTTACAAATTTCTTTAGTGCCATCTGTGAAAAGTCTCCCATCTCTGTGGTGTCTTGGGGACCTCTTGGGGTGCCCGTCACGGTGCCAAGCACAGGGCTTGTCTGTGCTCCTGGCCTAGGACCCACTGAGCGATGAGCACCCTGCTGATGGGATATGTGTGTGACTGAGAGCACCCCCCGCTCCGCAGGGCTGTGTGTGTGTGTGTGTGTGTGGCCGGCCGTGGGGCTGAGGGTCCACCGCGCCTTCCTCTGTCCACAGCTCTGGGCAGGTCTGCAGAGTTACTCGGGCTGGACCCGACACCGCTCACGGACGCCCTGACCCAGAGATCCATGTTCCTCAGGGGAGAGGAGATCCTCACGCCACTCAGCGTGCAGCAGGTACGTGCCGATGCTCAGAATCCAGGAAAGATTCACAGAAGTCACTGGGATGAATGGTGACGGTGGCTTTGGCGATGGTCCAGTAGACAGCATCCAAGTTTGAGCGGTGCATGGAGCCATTCCCAGGCGACGTTGTTGCATGTTTACAGGACACGTAACGTGCACGTCATCTCAGTTTGAGTCTTGATCCTTCCACTTGTTCTTGGGAAATAGTATCCAGTGGGCCTCAGTTTTCTTCTCTGTAAGACAAAGATAATTATGAGATGTGATCAAAATATGCAGTCAATGTTTAGGTTTTAAAAATGCATTACAGTAAAAGGCACATTGGCATTAATCCCCCTCTCTTCGAACACACTCATCCCAGCCTTCCGGCCTCGTTCTGAAGCAGCTCTGGAAGTCTTCTTTCCTGAGTGCCTTTACAAGGTTTGCTCAAACATGTGGTACACGCCACTGCCACCCGCCATCCAACAGAAAGCCAGGCTCCTGAGACAACATGCTGTGTCCTCATCTGCCTTATTTACTGTAAGGAGCACCGTTTGACTTCCGGCTCTTCCCTAAAGTCAAAGTGAGCTTAGAAAGTGAACGCTGAGTTGGTTCAGGGTGTCCACACAGCCACAGCAGCACAGCTAAAGAACCTGTGAACAAGGGCTCCAGAACTGATCAGAGAGTGGCAAAACAAACGGTGGAATGAGTGTGTTCAAAGCAAGGGGAAGCATTTTGAGGGGAATTCCTGGCAGTGTCTTTTACTGTGATACATTTTTTAAATTAGTATTCATCGTAGTGTTCGATCACATCACATGTATAGATCCAGAATCTTTTCTATGACTGAATGTACAGTTGTATCTAAAATCCTGATATTTGAAGGAGCTGTGGGTGATCTCACTAGGAAGTCAGTGAGCTCACAGTGTCTTTAAGTCCCTGTGTGTCCCCCGCCCGTATTGATGGACTGACCCGAGGGCCCCAGGCCTTTCCTGGGCAGTCTGTCTGAGGAGTGGGGCAGGGCCAGACCTGCCTGCTGGTGGCGCTGGTCATCAGGGCTTTGTCGCCTCCAACCCGCAGGCAGTGGACAGCAGAGACTCCTTGGCCATGGCACTTTATGCTCGCTGCTTCGAGTGGGTCATCAAGAAGATCAACAGCAGGATCAAGGGCAGAGATGACTTCAAGTCTATTGGCATCCTCGACATCTTTGGATTTGAAAACTTCGAGGTAGGCTTCCCAAGCGTGAGATTTTCACATTCTGCTCTGGGCTTCGGGCTGCTATAAAATCAGTCTTTTGAAGTTAGGTGTAGTGACGCACACCTGTGATCCCAGTACTTGGGAGGCTGAAGCAGGAGGATCGTTTTGAGTTTCTAGGTCAGCCTGGGCCACTTGAACTACATAGTGAGACCCTGTCTCAGAATGAATGACTAAATGAATCAATGAATGAATAAATAAATAAAATCTTTCAAAGTAGACATTGATATTTTTCTCAGAATTTTTTTTTTTTTTTGCCTTTTCTTCACTTTTACATGTAGCAGGCACGAAAGACACTTGTCGAATGTTTTCCTGTCTTAGGTTAACCACTTTGAGCAGTTCAACATCAACTATGCAAATGAAAAGCTCCAGGAATACTTCAACAAGCATATTTTTTCTTTAGAACAACTGGAATACACTAGGTAAGTGCTCAGAGGATTCCATTCCAATTTTTTTAAAAGTCAGATTTTTGTCTTACTTGACCCTCTTCTAATCTCTCTGCAGGGAAGGCCTGGTGTGGGAAGACATTAACTGGATAGACAACGGGGAGTGCCTGGACTTGATCGAGAAGGTAAGGGCTTGCCAAGGACACTTCCGCTCCCAGGGGTGCCCGGCTGGGCTGAGTCATAGTGCAGGTCAGAGAACTTGGGCGAACTGGCACTTCGAGGATGTGAGTGTGCAGAACACAATGGACCCTTTGGAAACAGCGATGTACATGTGCAAGGTTGAGTTTAAATACTTGGCTGCCCCTGACCTATTGTCTCCTTGAATGTGATATTTAAGAATCAGCAGCAGTGTGTGAATCCACTTCCCTGCGATTCCAGTTCCTCAACAAAGCAAGTCTGGCCTTGCGAGGAGTAGATTTGCCAGTTATACGAGTTTATGCCCCCGCCAAAGTTTCATCCACTGAATTACAGTGGGTTTCATTATTAAAAGGACTGACATAGAATTTAAATTAGTTGATATCCTTACGGTGTATCATTCTGATTTTTTTCTATCTAAGAAATGACTGTGCTCGTTCTTGTCATCGCTGACCGGGTAGGGAATGGAGAGGAGGTCTAAGCAGTGTGAAAGATTCGCGTTCAGCTTTGAATCCATTCAGCCTTCTCCTTCCCTCCCCCAGAAACTCGGCCTCCTCGCCCTGATCAATGAAGAAAGCCACTTTCCACAGGCCACGGACAGCACCTTACTGGAGAAGTTACACAACCAGCACGCGGTACGGCCAGACCTGCTGGTCCTCCGTGTGTGCCAGCAGCAGCCCTGCGATGAAGATTGCAGAGACGTGGGTCCTGTTGGACCAGCACTGCCTCCACATTTAATGTTCTCTCTCGACTCAGAGCTTTTCTTCCCTTTCTAGACCTAGGCTGAAATAAGTCAAATTCTCCCGCTCTCATTAGATCTAAATTGCTTAAGGTTAGATTTGGGGCTGTTGTCAGACTGTGCCCATTTATCTTCGGAGTGCAGATGTGACCGTGTCTCGCCGACTGTCACGCCACAGCTGGGAGGTGGTGGCTTCGGGTGCCATTGTGCTGTGTCCTGAAATCCTGGTGACGGGCGACAATTATTGCTGCTGTGCTTGCTTGGCTGTCCATTGTGTGTGCTTTTCTCCAAAGGCGAAGGGAATGAGTGACAAAGCATTTTAATTTTCTTTTTACTAGAATAACCACTTTTACGTGAAGCCCAGAGTAGCAGTGAACAATTTTGGAGTGAAACACTACGCTGGAGAGGTAACTTCTGCATAAGATGCTTATAGTTTGCGAAGCCTTTGAGACAGCATCTCACTTTGTAGTTCAGGCTGGCCTTGAACTCTCTGTGTAGCCCATACTGACCTCAAACTCCTGGTGATCCTGCTGCTTCAGCCTCCTGAGTGTGGGGATCACAGGTGTGCACTCCCACACTGGCTTCTGACTTTTATTTTTCAAACTAGGTGCAGTATGATGTCCGAGGCATCTTGGAGAAGAACAGAGACACCTTCCGCGATGACCTTCTCAACTTGCTAAGAGAAAGCCGGTACGTTGGTTCCCACGTCTTAAACAAGAATTAAAATTTGTGCAAATGTGCTTAACTCCCGGGTATAAAACAGATCGCTACAGGGCCAGGGATTTAGCTCAGTGGTTCCGGCGCCTGCCTTGCAAGCGCAAGGTCCCGAGTTCGATCCCCGGTACCAAAAAAAAACCAGATCGCTGGCATGGAAGCACTTGCTTTTGTATCTTCTCCAGGCCTTATTTCATTGATAAAGTGACTTAAAGCTATAAATTAATAATAGTAGCGGTGGCTGCCATTTAATGCAGTGCTGAAATAACAGCCAAGCCATGCGCTTTGTTGTGCAGGTGGGAGACCTGCGCCAGCCAGCAGTGGTAGCCAGTGAGTGGTGAGCTTCCTTTGATAGGTCTGCCTGGCTCAGGAATCTAAGCAGCCTGACCTGCTTTCTTTACTGCAGTCCCAGCTGTGTGCTACTTCCGGCCTTGCTTTTCTGGGATCCAAATGTCTCTTGTTAGCATAGGGACATCAACAAGATTAAACAAGTGTTAATTCAGCCAAAAATAGAAATGCATTATGCATTCACTCATGAATTAACAATTCACACCATTAGATCAGTAGTTAAGGAAAACAGGCAGGAACTTTTAATGATTAGTTTTGCTGTTTGAGATTAAACCAGGAAGCTTCCTATTCTTAGGAAGATTTTCAAAAGGGAAGGAAACAACCCTTGGCAAAAAGCTTTTGATACCGTTCAGGGCCCAGCATGAATGTGTAACAATAAAGATTTCATATCTAAGGAAGGAAGCAGCACAATTGTTCAGAAGCTCTGATGTGTTTTGAAATGTGAATACCAGGGGGCCATCCTGCCTTTTGGAAAGCTCTGAATTGGGGTGAAAGGAGCCAGGCTAACGTGTAGGCTGAGGCGCTCAGAATCTGAAGAGTTTGATCTTTAAAGTTGCTTTACCTCTGCGCCATGAAGAGTCCTCAGGTGGTAACATCATCAGCTATTTCCGTTTGTAGATGAGTTTGCAGACCTGTAAAAACACTGAAGGATGCTTTTAAAGGACCAGGACATGTTATCTGTGGGAACAATCGGGAGTTCTCAGGTTAAGAGTGATGCGTTTAAATGAAAGCATTGTGTTGGTTTTAAATAGAAGCAGTTTCGTCCTTGTCCAAGCCTAAAGATCCACAGGCCCGGGTCTGGCAGGGTGGAGCTGGGCAGGTTACTTCTGTCCTGTGTCAGCGCATCTGTGACAGAGGTGACAGGTTGCTGTCCCGGCCCACGAGGCTCTGCTGACTGCTGGCTCTGTCCTCCCTCACCTTTGTCCTCTTTGACCTTGAAGGGAACCCAGGCTTTTCTCCAAGCCTCCAAGCCCAGCCCAGCCTCGGGAACCTAGGGAGACCCTGTCTCCAGGAAGGGCTGGGGATGGAACTCGGTGCAAAGACCCTGGCACAGGCAGGATTCTGAAAGTACCCGCTTCCCACGTGACAGAAGTGGGGGCTGGTGCACGGGGCTCCCAGTGCCTGAAGCTCTTTGGCAGAAGTCGGTTTGAAGTCTTAGAAGTCGTCCTTGCTGAGCTGCTTGTAGTTAATTTCCAGTGGGAAAAGGCACCGTAATTACAGTCGTCGGGCCCCTAATAAGCGGTGTGCGGCCTCACGGCCCACTGTCCTCACAGGTTCGACTTCATCTACGACCTCTTCGAGCATGTCTCCAGCCGCAGCAGCCAGGACACCCTCAAGTGTGGCAGCAAGCTCCGGCGGCCCACAGTCAGCTCGCAGTTCAAGGTCGGTCTGCGGGTGTGCACGGCCTGGCCCTTGTGTGGTGACCCTAGAACGCAGAGGACTTGGGTGTTCACAAGGTCTAGGAGGACTTACAATTTTGTTTTCTTTTGTATCATGCTTTTAAAGGAGTGATTCTGGGTGCAGTGGTGTTTACCTGTGATCCCAGCTCCTTGGGAGGCTGAGGCAGGAGGGTCATCACAAGTTCGAGGCCATCCTGGGCTCCATAGCAAGACACTGTCCGGGACCAAGAAAGGGGGAAAGGTGCTACAGACGGAGCCCATGGGTAGAGTGCACCTAGATTCTTTGCTTAGCGTGTGCAAGGGCCTGGGTGTGATCTCAGCACTCACACAAACACACAGAATACACACAGTACATGCATGTATGTGTATTATGCACATACACACTTTTCCAAGACAGATGAAAACACAGAGACTTTTTTTGATTAAATAAGATAACTAATTTAATTCTAACTCTTTGAAATAACAGATCTTAAAGTCTGCTTTGCTGTCTGGGCTTATTCTCCCTCGTATCTAGATGTTTATGTGAAAATAGGGTGATTTCTTGCCAGATCTAGATGGGAATGTTTTTTCCCAGGCATGTTTACTGTAGCACAAATAGGAAGAGTGGCCAAGATCCTGTTTAAGCAAGATCAGTCACACTGAGTGTGGCGGCACACACCTGTGATCCCAGCACTTAGCAGGCTGAGCCAGGAGGATTGCTGTGAGTTCGAGGCCAGCCTGGGCTATATAGCAAGGCTCTGTCTCATAAATAAGTAAGCAAGGGGAAAAAAAATTTTGAGTGCTTCACCTCCCATGGAGATGTTTTGTCTCTGGGAAGTTGGTTTGCCGGGAGGGCACGGGAGTGGGCACCAGACCAGGAGGAGCCCAGAGCAGCAGGGTTTAGAAGGGGTCCATGGGGCAACACCCCACAGTGACTAAAGGGACATAAACGATGTGTTCACAGAGCACAGTGCAGGGCCATCTCTTTCCTTCTAACAGCTACAGAATGTGAGACTGTAGAGCAAATTCTAAATATCAAAGGTGAGGTTGGTGTACATTTTAAGGTTAATTTAAATGTTAAATTTCTCCTCTCTCTCTCTCTCTCTCTCTCTGTGTCTGGCACTGGAGATCAAACTCGAGGCTGCTGTGCCACTGAGCTGCATTCCCAGTCCTTTTTATTTCTTTACTTTGACACAAGGTCTCACTAAATTGTCCAGGCTGACCTCAAACTTGTAATCCTCCTGCCTCAGCCTCCCCAGTAGCTGGGATTATTGATGGGCACTACTGTGCCCAGCTCCTAACTGTTAATTAATCAGTTTATTAATTTGAGGAGTTCCTGTTATGTCTTTTAAGGTACTCTCGTATTGGGGTTATATAATGCATTAAAGTATTTCATCTTTAATAATGCATACTGAAATCTTGATGGATGAATAGGATGTCTGTCTAGCTCACTTTCTGTCTGTCTGTCTGTTTGTTCATTTGCCTTCACAGTGAGCTACACCCTCAGCCCTCTTTTATTTATTTGGAACAGGGTCTTGCTAAACTGCTAAACTGCCCAGATAGGGCTTGAATTTTCGATCCTCCTGCCTCAGCCTCCCAGAGCACTAAGATCACAGGGATGTGTCACTGCACTGGCTTATCTGAATTGAACACTGAAATGCCTTAAGGTTGCTTTGGGTTTGTACCAGTGGTTTTTATAAAATGCTACTATTTCAAAGGAAGTAATGAATGAACGGATGTTGCATGTTATGGGATAACTTCAGTTACAATGAGTTGTCATTTCTTTCATGTGGTTTTGTAGTAGGACGACATTAACGGTGAAAACCTGTTAAGTTATTCTTCTGATTGCTGTTGTTTTGTTTGTGGCCCTTACTTCTGGTTGTGCCTAGGGTGACAGAATGGGGGGCTGAACCAGCATCTGCTCTTGTCTCTGCCAGGACTCGCTGCACTCCCTGATGGCCACGCTGAGCTCCTCCAATCCCTTCTTCATCCGCTGCATCAAGCCGAACATGCAGAAGGTGAGGCTGCTGGCCCTCTCGGGCCTGGCTCTGTCCCGCGGACACGGCCAGGCTGGGGCTCCCAGTTGTTGCTCAGCGTTCTTTCACGCAGATGGTTGGAAACCGTGAGAGGGGAGCGTGACCTTGCCTTACGTGGACAATCCTGCCATCCTCTGCACCTGGGCCTCTGCTTCTGAACATGCCATTGGGCTCTAGGGAAACCCAGCCTAAAAGGCAGCAGCGCGACACTGTTGCATTGTTCTTTAGGGTTAGGGGTGGCACTCTGGCATCGAGCGTCAAAGTGCGGCATAACTGGAAAAAATACTGGGTGTGTTTTTTTGGTTGTTGTTGATTTATTGATTGTTTGGGGGTTTTTTGTGCTGGGAATTGGACCTTTTGTACTAGGGACTCGGGACTTTGTGCTTTCACGGCAGGTGCGGTGCCACTGAGCTAAATCCACAGCCCTTTAATTTTATTTTGTGACAGGGTCTTGTTAAGTTGCCCACGCTGGGTTTGAACTTGGGATGCTCCTCCCTCGGCCCCCAGAGTGCTGGGATTATGCCTGGCTTGCTTTATTGTTAAACATGGCTAAGAGGCTTTAATTCATTAATTGTAACTGATTAGAAGATACCTCCAAGGTTGTCTTAATGGCTGTGTGATTTTTAATGTCCTAATTCAGTTAGAAACAACATGAGCTTGAAAGATGAGCCACCTAAATAAACAAACAAAAACAGACACTTAGATAACTGCAGCCCAGGATGGAAGGAACACCTTGCCCTGAAGTGTTGTTAATGAATGAATTTGGATGTCGTACTGTCAAGAACCCCCTCATGCTAAAGCACTAGAAGCTTCCTTCATAAGGAAGAAGATGAGAAAGCAGACTGGAACTTTGCCTGTGAGACCTGAGCTGTAGTCTGGAACTTTGCTGACGCTGGATCTTACTTTTTTTATTAGTACATGTTTGCCGTGCATGATGATCCCATTCATGGGGAATTGGCACCTGTACATAATGTATCTTAACTCTTCTTTTTTCCCCTTTCCTTTCCCTCCCTTCAAACCGTTTTTTCCCCCTTACAAAAGCTCTGTTTCCATTTCTCTGCTTCCATTCTTTTTTTTTAAACGCCTTTTCCTTTTTTCCCTTGCTCCTCCCTCATTCCCCTTCCTATTTTAACATGTTCTTCCTACTTCGGTCATCTGTCCTCCACACATAAGCTTGTGTGTCCAAATATAAGCAATAGATACACACCCATGTTTATAGCAGCACAACTCATGAAACAGCCCATATGTCCATCAGCAGATGAATGGATAAAGAAAATGTGTTTATATTTAATGGAGTACGACTCTGCCATAAAGAAGGATAAACGAGACGTTTTTAGGTAAATGGATGCATCTTTTAAGACCAGAATTTTAGATCTTTCTTTTATATTAAGAGTTGCCTTTAAGTTAATATTATGTTGATTCCTCAGTTATAGATCCCCTGTGTCTTTATAATAACCACACTATTGAATTCTTTTCTTTTAGAGGCTCAATTGGGCATCTCTTTAGTAGTGAGTAATTTAGTTTATTACCTTCATGTGAGGTCTAAGGGAAGAACTTGGGCATCTAGCCTGACTCAGTGATAATACACTTGTAATCCCAGCCCTTTGGGAGGCTGAGGCAGGAGGATTGTCTCACCTGAGCAACTTGTAGCTGTAGCTTGATGGTAGAGAGCCCCAGGGTTTGATTCCCAGTCCCAGGGAAAAAAGAAAAAGAACTTCGCGTTTGTATGACATAAAGCAACCAAAACTGGTTTTGTAGACAAGATCTATAATGACTTAATGTCCAGCGTTCTGGTGTTTTAAAAAGACACCACCTGGGCCCGGGATTTAGCTCAGTGGTTCTGCCGCCTGCCCTGCAAGCGGAAGGATCTGAGTTCGATCCCCGGTACCAAAAAATAAAAATAAATAAAAAGACACCACCTTCCATGGTTCAGATATTTATTAAAATGTTACAGGTTACCAAAGCAGATGGCAACATGAGCAATACTTAGCCATTTTGGACAAAATGTAGAAAATTGGCAGTGAGAACGCGGCTTCCTCCTTGTGGCGTGTGTCCTGTGAGCCGGTTCACATTCACCTTGCTGCTCCTGTCAGCCCGCCGGGCAGTTTGTCCGAAACAGCCTTGGGCTTTGCGTGTTCAGAGTGGCTGGCTTAGTCTCTTGTCAGAGTCTTTCTCCGTGTCACCGGAAGGCTGATAGTGCCTCCTTCATCTGGGCACTCATGTCTCTTCCTCAGTGGAAGCCTGGGCTGGAGTGCATCTTCCAGGTGAGCTCTGAGGCGCCGTGGGGCCTTGCAGAGCCACCACCGCCTCCGACTCCTGGTCAGAACTCGCCCTGGCCCTGCGGCTCTAAAAACAGAAACTGCAATCTGAAAAACCCAGTCTTCTGTCTTTGTTTTTGGTCCTTGGTTGGTTCTTGGATTAGCACTTATCTGGTTCCCTGAAAACACTGGGCTTTCCCTGCTTGTTGGCTGAGGAATTTGTCTCAAGAGTCCCCACTGGGCCAGGCACTGTGGCCCTTGGCTATAGTTGCAACCCCTTGGGAGGCAGAGGCAGGAGAATCACCACTAACTCAAGGCCAGCCTGGGCTAAATAGCGAGACCCCGTCTCCAAAACAAAAAACAAAACAAAAAGTCCACATTTGGAGTTTCTGACACATTTCTTTAGTCCAGAGATCAGTTGTAGAAAGTTCGCCGCACCATTCCTGCCTTCCCCGTGTCTGGTGTGGTGTACACTTCCACTTTCCTCTTGCCTCCTGTAACCAAAAGAGACAAAAGTTGCAGCTGTGACGTCAGCAGCCTAGAAGAGTGTGGCATCAGAACAACTGAAGCAGCGGCTTTTGTGCTTTCAGGGCTGTGTGCAGTGGACACAGTGACTCGGACATCCAGGCCTGGACAGTAGGCTGCCTCCTGGCCAGTGTTGGAACCTCAAAATAGGCATTTGGGCCTAAAATAATCCGGGAATCCTCTGTGGGGTTTTGTTAGTTGTGTACTCACGATGTAGCCCAGGCTAGCCCCAAACTCATAGCAGTCCTGTCTCAACCTGCTGAGTGCAGCGGTTGTTTGTGTGTACCACCATGCCTGGCGGTAGTTGTTGGGTTTTTTGTTTTTGTTTTTGTTTTATTTCGTTTGGTGTGTTTTGAAATATCTGGAGAGAAGGAGACTCTAGTGAACTGTTGAAACACACGCTTCAGTTCAGCTTTTAACATCATGTGGCCTTTTCGTAAACATTCCCCACTAATCCAGGGCATCGTGTCACACACATGTCATGGGCTCGCTGGGAAAACCTCTTGGCGCCAAGTGATGGGGGATACAAGCCTCACCTCTGACAGGAGTCCGGGTGCTGTGGAGATGGAATCCTCTTCCCAGAGTTCTCTGAGAGTTCACAGAGAGGAGACTTCTCCATCAGGTGACTTTGGGTTGGCAATGTGACCTTAGAGCTTTTCTCAGCTATGACTTGCTATCAGGCAGTGGCAGAGCTGACCCACAGGGCCCAGGGCACCACTCGAGTATCGGCCCCAGGAATCCTGCATTCTTGCTGCTTGGTCTCATCAGAATCTCCCCAAGGGCCTCTAGGCATGTGATCTCTCCCCGCCTGCCTGTCCACTATTTTAGCAAATAAGTTCTAGTTAGAAAAGTCTCTCATTAACATGCTTCAGAAAACCCTTGGGGAGGTTCAGAATTAAAGGTGGGAACAGACTGATAGGTATCAGGAAGCCTCCCGGTGTGGGAACAGGAGAATAATGAAGTTCCACACCTCAGAAGCCGGGAGGCCCAGCCTGCTGGTCCATCAAGGCCACCTCTGGGCCCCTACCAGGTGCTGTCCCTGCTACTGTGTGGAAGTGTGTGTCGAGGACTCAGAGGCGAAGAGGGAGACATCCTGCACTGAGGTCAGCCCGATCTCCCAGGGCTGGGCTGTGGAGGAGGCCTTCACACAGCCCTCACATGGAGGAAGTTTGTCCCCAGGAAGAGCAGCTCAGACCACAGTCCCAGTGCTGGAAGACAGGTGATCATGCCCCAGAACCAAGCCTGAGAGATAGAGCCCTGCGTGGGCCTTGTCCACTGAAGGCCTTGAGGCGTCCTGTCCCCTGGCCTGAGCCAGGAGCCCATGAAAACCATCTCTGTCTTTCAGGAGACTTGGGAGCACATCGGTGTCGGGGTAAAAAGTTCTGATAATAACACGGCATGAGTCCTCCCTTGACTTTCTAGTCCTGTTTTATTTTTATATCTTTCTATTTCCTTTTATTCAAGTTCAGGCTTTTTAGATTTTTTTTATCAATGCCTTTTAGTTTACAGATGAAGGAGTTTCGTTCTGGAGGATTCACGTGTGCATCTGACACACGTGGATGCTCGCCGCTAAGCTACACTCCCGGCCCTGGCACATACTTGGGTGTCTGGACTTGGCGGGAGTAGTTCCCAAAGTCTGTCCCTAGCTTGTGAAGGTGGCATGAAAAGCTGTGAGGAGACTCACTCCCACCCGGGCCCCGCAATGTTGGCGTACCTCCTAGTGTGCAGGTGTCTATAAATCCCGAGCACTAATAAATACATTTTCCTCCTCCAGCAAACAGCCTGTGAGCCTAATTGGTCTCTGAATTTTTATTCAGACATCGGCACTGGGTGCTGGGCTTCCTCAGGGCTCAGACGGAGGAAGAACTGAGTTTCATAGACCAGGCTTTACTTTTTATTGTGTCCTTTCACTTCACAGAGATCCTCCTGCCTCAGCCTCCAGAGTGCTGGGATTACAAGCATGCGCCGCCACGCCCAACATCTTTCTATTTTCTGATATCCACTTTAGTCTCCTTTTTCAGGGTACTATACTTTTCGTTGTAGAGGCCTTTCACTTCCATGGTTAGATTAATTCCTAAGTATTTTGTTTCATGATGCTATTATGAAAGGTATTTTTTTTTCATTAATTTTTCAGTGAGTTTGTTCTTGTTGTACAGAGACCCTATTGATTTGGGTTTTTTGTGTTTTGTTTTTTTGGGGTTTTTTTTTTGGTACCGGGGATCGAACTGAGGTCCTTGTGCTTGCACAGCAGGTGGCAGAACCACTGAGCTAAATCCCCGGCCCGAGATGCTATTAATTTTTGAGTATGGACTGTATCCTGCTACACTAATGAACTTGGTTAGTAGTTCTAGAAGTCTTTCAGTGGAGTTTTGGGGGACTTATATGTAGAGGATCATGTCATCAGCAAGTAATTATAATTTAACTTCTTACTTCCCTATTTATATCCCTTTTCTTTCTTTCTCTAATTGCTCTAGTGAATGTTTTGAAAACTGTACGGAAGAGGAGTGGTGATAGTGGACATCCTTGTCTTGTTTCTGACTTCAGAGTGAAAGCTTTCAGCTTTTCTCCATTTAGTATGACGTTGGCCATTAGTCTGTCATAGGTGGCTTTCATCAGATTGAGAAAAGGCCTTCTGTTCCTATTCTCTTCAAGGTTTTTATCATAAATGGTTGTTCATTTTGTCAGATGCATTTTCTACATCTGTTGAGATGATTGTGTGATTTTTGTCCTTGCTTCTGTTTATATGATGTATTACATTTATTGATTTGCGTATGTTGAACCATCCCTGTATCCCTGGAATGAATCCTGCTTGGTTGTGATATATGATCTTTTCGATGATTTGCTGCATTTTATTTGTCAGTATCTTATTATGGATTTTTGTATCTATGTTCATTAATGAGATTGGCCTATAGTTCTCTTTTTTTGGTTGAATCCTTTTCTGGTTTTGGGATAGGGTAATGCTTACTTCCAGGAATGACTGGGGGTACTGCTTTCCTTTTGAATTTATTATAGAGTTTGGGGAGTAGTGGCATCAGATCTTCTCTAAAGTTCTTGTAGAATTTGATAGTGAATCCGCCAGGACCTGGGCTTTTCTTAGTTGGTAGGTTTTTTTTTTTTTTATTACTTCTTTAATTTCAGTGACTGATATTGGCTTATTCAGGATTTTTATATCTTCTTGGTTCAGCTTTGGTTGTTCATATGTACCTAGAAACATCCATTTCTTCTGAGTTTTCTATTTTATTAGAGTACAGATTCTCGAAGTGATTACCAATAATCCTCTGGATTTTGGCAGAATCCCTTGTGATTTTGCCTTTTTCATTTCTAATTGCATGGATTTGGGTCATTTCTTCCTTGTTTTGGTAAGATTGGCTAAGGGTTTGTCTATTTTGTTTAATCTTTCAAAGAACCAGCTCTTTGATTCATTAATTCTTTGTTGTTTCTTTTTAGTCTCAATTTCACTGATTTCTGCCGTGTTATTTATAATTTCCTTCCTTGTATAAGCTTTATTTGGATTGTTCTTGTTTTTCTAGGACCATTAGGCTATTTATTTGAGCTTGTTCTGTTTGTCTGATGTAGGAATTCACTACTCTACTGACATTATCATTTGATTATAGAAACTATCACATTTTTTCTTTAATTTCATCTGTGACCCATTGGATTATTCAAGAGGGCATTATTTAACTCCATCTGTTAGCATAGTTTTATGGTGCCTTTTGCCATTGATTTTTAGTTTCATTGTACTATGGTCTGATAATATGCATGGGATAATTTTGATTCTTTTGGATTTATTTAAGCATGCATTATGGGCTAGTATGTGGTCTTATTTTGGAGAAAGTCCCATATGCTGCCAAGAAGAATGTGTATTCTGCTGTTGTTGGATGGAACATTCTACAGACATCTGTTACATAAGTCCATCTGTTAGAAGGTTTGGGTCAACTTTGATATTTCTTTGTTAATTTTTTTTGTCTAGTTTGTTCATTTGCGACAGTGGGGTATTGAGGTCCCCTGTTACCATTGTATTGGTGTTTATCTGATTTTTTGTGTGCATTGGTGTTTGTTTTACAAAGTTGGGTGTGCCAGTGTTTAGTGAATATATATTTATAATTGTTAACTCTTCCTGTAGACTTATTTCCTTAACCAATATGCTGTGACCTTTTTTGTCTCTCCTGATCACTCTTAGTTTGAAATTCACTTTGTCTGAAATTAGGAATAGCAACCCCTGCTTTTTTCCGGGTTCATGTTGCATGGGATATTGTTTTCCATCCTTTGATTTTTTTAAAAATCTGTAAGTATTTTTTTTTTGGTACTGGGGATCAAACTCAGGACCTTGTACTTGCAAGGCAGGCGCAGTGGCACTGAGCTAAATCCCCAGCCCTCTTAAGTATCTTTTTGAATTAAATTGTTTCTTGTACACCACATATTGTTGGGGTTTTTTTCTGATCCGTTGTGCCAATCTGTGTCTTTTGATTGGGGGATTGAGCCATGCACATGGAGAGTTACTACTGAGATGTATTGACTTATCCCTGTCATTACATTATTTTCCTGTTGCTAATTTCCCCCCTTCTGCTTAAGCCCTTACCCCTCTAGGTGTGTTCATTCATTTTTTACTTAATTGACATTGCTAGTTTCATTGTCTTTTTCTAGGATATTTTTGAGAATTTTTTGTAGTGCTAGTTTGTTGGTCGTGAATTTTCTTGTCATGGAAATATACCGTATTTCTCCATCAATTTTAAAGAAAAATTTTGCAGGATACATAAGTTGGAGTTGGAAGTTGTTATCTTTAAGGCCTTGAAACATTTCATTCCAACCCCACTTGGGCTTTAAGGTTTGTGTAGAGAAGTCTGCTGTGATTCTCATGGGATTACCTTTGTATGTGAATCATTGTCATTCTCTTAACAGCTTTTAAGATTGTGTCCCCGTGACATACCTTTGGAACTTTTGAGTGTACAAGGTTCTCTTTTGGTCATGGCTATTTGGGATTCTGCATGCCTCCCATATCTGTATGTTTGTTTGTTTCCTTATATTTGGGGTGTTTTCTGCCCTTATTTCTGTGAACAGGTTTTTTACACCGTTTTTATTGTCTTCTAATTTTTCACTTATTCCAGTTAGATTAGTTTCTTGCGTCATCTAGCAGTTATTGGATTGATTTTTCATGTTCTCTTGTTGTTTTTAAGGTGTCTTTGAGGAGTTGGCCTTTGAAGGCATCATTGTCTTCTAGTTCTGAAATTTTGTTCTCACCTTGGTTGGTTCTGCTGCCCATACTTTCAGTATAATTTTTAATCTCCTAAATTTCTGATTGAAATTTTTTCATGGACTCTAATTCTTTGGTAAACTGGTCATTCGTGTTTTGTATCATTTTGTTCAACTCATGAAGCTTTTTCTTTTTCCCCAGTACTGGGGATCGAACTCAGGACCTTGTGCTTTCAAGGCAGGCACAGCGCCACTGAGCTACATCCCCAGCCCTGCATGTAGCTTTTTCGTAGTGTCTTCTGAGGGCTCTGCATCTTTTTAGTTATTACTTCTATTATCTCTTTAGTTATATCTTGTCTAATCCTGCTGAGAATCTCTTTGAGCTGTGTTCTGACCTCTTCTGCTATGCTTTCAAGTAATTTATGTGTGTGGCTTATACTGTTCTGCCGCTTATTGCCCCCTGGATTAGCTTCAGAGGAGCTGGCAGTTTTGTCTTCCCTTCTCTGGGAATGTTCTCTAGTATTCTTAATGTCACAAAGGCAATCAGAGTGTTAGCTTACAGAGAAATAGCAACAATTATGTGACCCTGTTAACATCAAGTCAATCAGCTACAGTGGTATTACCCAGGACAAATTAGGTATTAACATAACAAAAGAACCAATTATGTACCACCCTTAATCCCAGAGAAGAAATCAGCAATTATGATGTAAACATTTAAGGCAACCTAGGTATTGACTCACAGCTAAGGTGTACTAAATGCAAAAGCTGTATCTCTGCCAATGGTAGGAAAGAATTCAACAGTAATTTTACAGAGTTAAGTGTCAAGATTAATAAAGCTTTACAGTTACCCTATTAAAGATTTAGGGTTTGAGAACGAGTGGGGATGCAAAAGGAAAACTTTGAAACCTCAAACTACCATATGAGAAGGAGGAGAAAGACAAATGTTACAAAGGATCTTATAGGGGAATAGAAGGATGTCTATAGAATTAGGTAGAGTTAAGACAAAAAAAACTGGCAAGAAATAGAAGATAAAAGAGAGAGAAAAGAAATTATATAGAGAATAAAAATAAGACAGAAATAAGGGGAGAAAATTTAAAATAGAGAAGTCGAAAAAATAGAGAAATAAAAGAAGTAAAGAAATTAGAAGTAAGGCTTAAGGACAAAGGAAGATAACCCAAACCCCAGGAAACTCGTGAAGAGAACAAAACAAAAAAACTAAAACCAATGCTCACACTCACAACAAACAAACAACAACAACAAAACCAACCAAATATACAAAAGAACCAAAAGCAAACAAAAAAATTACAAGAGGGTTTCTCTGTGTTTTTGATCCTGTGGTATATTCTGGGGTCCAGTTTTGGGGCAGTGTCCAATTCAAGATGTGTCCCTGCTCTTGCTGATAGACAAAGAATACTGAGAGCCCATAACCATGCTGAATATAGTCACCAAAAATGAGGCAATAGGATTAAGGTGGGGAGCTGATCATGGGGGTTTCAAATCCATGGGATTCAGGCTGATCCTGGCCTCTGGTCATGGGAGTGGGGTGTGAGTCCTTCAGCTTAGAACTCTCTTGAGTGTCTCTTGCTGAGCTGACCACAAATGTATCCTGTGGTTTTCCCTCACCCAGTCACTGTGGGAGTTTAACACAGGGGACCCCTGAGATGAAGCCAACCCATGGCTGCTCTGAGCCCCAGGTTCAGGTGGCCCCTCTTGGAATAGCACTCTCTCTAGGGGATATGGCAGGTTCTTGGGCTGGAGTCACTCACCAGCTAGTGTAGCACACAGCATCCGCCAGGTCCGTTCCACCACTGTGCTTCTCTCTGAAGGCCTCTGGAGTCCCAACTCTCCCTGTACCTCTAGATTCACTCCTCCTTTCTCAGGCACCACAAGCCAGGAGCCAGGGAGAAAGTGCAAACTGGCCCCCTCCTTTTCCCACATTGTGATCTGTGTCTTCACTTTGTAGGCTCCAATTTCCCCCTTCAGATCCTTCCTGGGTGCCAGGGATCCACCTCCCTCCTTCTTTTCTTTCCCAAGTTGTAATTCTCCAGTATCTGGATTCCAGATCTTGGAGAGACTGATTTGTTGCTGCTTACAGCTCCGCCATCTTCCTAGAAGTCCTAAGCAGCTGTTTGTTTCTTTTTTTTTTTTTCTAAAAAATTTCCCATAGTCTTTGACATTGTTATGAGATGAATGTTTTTATTTCATTGTTTTGTTTTTATTTTGTGGTACTGGGGACTGAACCCAGGGCCTTTTCACTGACCTGTCCCTAGTAATCCCCTTTTTAAAATTTTTTGTTTTGAGACAAGATCTTGCTAAGTTGTCCAGGCTGGGCTCCAACCTGTAACCTTCTTACCTATCTGGCTCCCAGTGCTGGGATTATAGATGTGTGCTCTGTGTCAGATTTTTTTTTCAGTCTTTAAATTTTAACAGACTTTGTTGTTTAGAAAATATGACAATTTATAGAAATTTAAACATGTAGTACACAGTTCCTATATTAAATCCTTCTGAACACACAAATTCCTTTTATTAACATACTGTATTAGTGTAGTACATTTGTTATAGTTAATGAACAGATACTGTGATATCATCAAGGTCCAAAGATACAAATTTACATTAGGGTTCCAGTCTCTTGTGTTGTTCCAGAACTTTGAGTTTTGACAGATGCATACTGTTGTGATATATCAAAATTTCAAATGTTCATAATCTGTTCATGATGATGATGTAAACATATTTTTCAAGTACTATTTAAAAATAATAGGCTAACTTCTGACTGTCTCTCCAAAGGATGAAGCATTGCACACCGTAAAAACATACATAATATTCTGAGAAAGCATAAAATGAAGAATGAAAGCCAGGTGTGGTGGTACATGCCTAAAATTCTAGCTCCCTGGGAGGCTGAGGCAGGAGGATCACTAGTTTGAACCTGGCCTGGGAAAGTTTAGTGACTTAGTGAGACCTTATTTCAAAACAAAAGATAAAGAGCAGCTTGAGCTGTAGCTCAGTGTGAATGTCCTGGGTTCAGTCCCAGGAGTGGAGAGTGCAGGGAAGGAGAGCAGAGGCATCAGCTACGAAGCTAGGACTTTCTGGAATTGCCTAGATTGTCAGCTCTTTGATTGTCATGAAGTACAGGTGGCCCTTGGTGGACTCTGCAGAGTGTTGCGTTTCCTCGGCATACTGGAAAGAGCCTGTTGCTTTCCATAACCTTTGGAGACCTTCCTGATCTTCTGATGCCCCCAAAGCTTCAGGTGGCTGTGACCAGCTCCCTCCACCACATCCTCTTATCACCAGCGTCTTTTGACTTCTGAAGCAATTTATACAGGAGACCTGTGAAAAGGGAGCTTTACCTTTGGGGAAATTTTAGTAAAGGAGGCACTAAAGCTACCATTCTTCTGCCCAAACAAAAAAGGATCCCAGTAAACCCTTCAGCGGTCACTTCAGCCCTGTTTACCGAGTTGCCATGGCAACTATTGAGCTGCGCTCTGTAAAGCTCCGGGATAAATAGCCCTAAATGAAGCCCCACACAAGTGAGGAGTGCCGTTCTCAGGATGGCTTGACCAGGATAACAGCTAAATTGCCTGATTTTGTCCGAGGGCATTTAGGAAAAAAAAATTAGGTCATTTAAAATAATCTTTGGACCTTAAATGTATTTACGTATTTGTTAGTCAGAAAGAGCGCTTGTTTGCTCTTGCAGTCTGAAGGATCTTCAGCAATTACTGTCACGCCAGCCTCGCCAGGCTGGGCTTCCTTTGAGTGGAATCAGGAATGAATTAGCAAGCACGGCCCAAGACGCCACATAAAAGGCTGGGAACACCAGCAAGCTGAAGAAAGCCCGTTTTTGTGTCTGCCAGCTCTAAGCTTGCGGTCCGGACTGCTAAAGATGCAGCAATTTACAGTGGACAAAAACTGAAGGGGAAAAGGAAAACCCAAGGTAGGGCTTTTTCTCTTATTTGTTCTACTTAAAAGTTTCGTGAAGTTTGCAATGATGGTGGTGGTGTGAGATCCCGGAGAGATCAAAAGAGGGGTAGATCTTGCTATTCTCGGAGCACCAGAAGTGTTTAGTTTTACAACAAATGGGTAAGTGCTGCTTCTGGCTACTTGTGCAAGTTTTCACCACTAATCCTTTGTAAAAATGCAGGCTGTGATCTGGTTAGCAGATAAGGCACTGGTAATGCAATATGTTTTTTGATAGTGAGCCTGACTTTTGTAGGAAAAACCATTTGGAATGGCTTGAAGGGGGAAATTAGTGGTGATTTCTTTTGTTTGCATTTATTTCAAAGTATTTCTCTCTGAAAACTTAAACTTACGTAGTCTGCCTTGTGCTTAGCAGAAATCTGCACAAGGGAAATGATCTCTTTTTGCGTTGCATTTAGAAATCTGCCCCAGGGTAATCTCTTTTTGGGTTGCATTATAAGCCAGTTTGTGTGTGGAAATGTGAGCAGTTATAGGACTTGAGTGGAATATGGAGTTGTCTCTGGAATATGATACGCTTGTTTCATACCCCCATCCACATGTGGAAATTTTACAGTCAGCCTGGCAAAACCTGAGGAGAGAGATTTTCTGGGGATTCCCTTATTCCCCAAAATTAGGACCCCAATGGAGGAACTCGGTGAAGAGCAACAGGAAGGTGAATGCTAATCTGGGCCAAGCGGGGAAGGTGTTCAGCAGACACCTTTCAGTTGCTAAGCCTGCCCAGGAGGGAGCTAATGCTTGCAGCTCCAAGGTGCCTTTAAAATTAACTGCAGGGACTTTTCTTTAAAAATGAATAATAATGGGACTGAGGGCTACTTGGCTGAATTTCCTTTCATTGAAATAGAAAAGACAGACTTGTAGAAAGAACCAATGTTAGGATGTGCATGTATGAGTCTTTAATCTGACATGAATTTCTTACCCTCCCATGAGAAAGGTGTGTGTTAGTCACCTATGGAAAATCACCACTTATTTGTAACTTGGAACCTTCAACTTGGGTTTCTCCTCTGTCATCTGCTGTTTAGTTGTGGGAGATGTTGTTGTTCTGGACCTGTTGTGTTTGAGACAGTCTCACTATGCAGTGCAGGCTGGCCTTGAACTCACTACATAGCCCAGGCTGGCAGGGATCCTGCTGCCTCAGCCTCCCAAGTGCTAAGATTACAGGCTTGTGTCCCCACACCAGTCTGCCATTTAGTTTAACGCCAGGGCACACTAATGGGAGCCTAGGGGACAGGATGTGGTTAGACCCCTCCCAGGGGCAGCCCTGCAGGCTCTTGCTGAAAGCCTTCCTGCTGGAATGGGCCCCCAGCACAGCCCGCCCACCCCAGCCTCAGCTGTCTGTCTGCCACCTGCATGGAGGTGGGGTGGAGGAGAGGGGGGTGTTTGTTCTCCTCCCGGGGGAGGAGCCCAGATTAACATTTTCATGGGTGCTCTCTCAGCTGCCGGCTCTGGGGAGTGTCTGTTCTGGGACCCCTACCGCCCGCACCCCTGCAACACAAAGAGCGGATTCCAGTCCCCGGGCCCCAGCCACGCCCCGCTTTGACTGGGAGCCAGCTGGGCTGGACCTGCATGGAGTGGAGTGGGGGGTCTCGGCCTCTCTGGGCATCCCGCTGCCGTTCAGGCTTTCTCCGGGACCCCTTTGTGGGTGGGGGTCTCCTCCTTCCCTCCTTTCCTCCCCAGCCAGCTCTGGGAGACAAAGTGCCAATTCTGCCTCCCCCTGTCGCCAACGTGAAGGCCATACTGGCTTGGTGATGAGAAAACGTTTGGAAAATATGCTAAATATTTTTAATTACCCATACTCTCACCACAGAAAGACAGCCTTGTTTGTGTTTTACTGTATATGCACTTTCCCTTCAAGTTGGATCATAATCTACCTTAGTTCTGTAGCCTGCATTTTAAAATACATCATAAATTTCTCCTGTCCCCTTTCCATGCATACAGATTTTTATCCGCAGCGGTACTTTAAAGTCAGGTTTCCGTTATTTGATCGTTTGCTTTACGTGTTGTTGGGAACAATGCTGCTATGTGATTTATTTGCACAAATGCTGTTGCCTGAAATTCTTGGAAGTTTGTTTGCTAAATCAGCTGTGCACATTGTTACCTCGTTGGTCTGTGTGGATACATAGTCGGGTGACCTTCATTAAGGCCAGCTGGGGGAAATACTGCAGCATATACTGGCACTCCTCAGTTAATGACCGAGCTCCAATCTGTGACTCGGTCGTTAAGCAGATTTGTGCTAAATGAGGCTGCACAAATACAATAAACAGTGCCTCACGCCACGATATTCAGAACAAAAAAATGGTCAAAGAAAACCCTACCTTGATGTCTTGGCTTTTATTTGCAGCACTGTAATGTATAACAGAACATAAAACTGCGGCACTGTGCTGTACAATACAGTCGGCCAAAGTCACGCTACTGTGCTGTAGCAGAAGCCACCACCATAAGGCCGCACTGCCGCTCCTGTTTCTGCGTGGTCAGTCCAAAGTCCCAGGGGCTGCCTCTGTCGTGGGTAGGCCCTTAAGCAAGGAGTATCTGTATAGCAAGAGGTGTTTAAGACAGGGTCTGGCTGTGTAGCCCAAGCTGGCCTGGAACTCCTCCTACTGATGATCCTCCTGCCTCATCCTCCCAAGTGCTGCCCAGTGTGAACCCTTAATAAAGAGCCCCTAAAACCAGTAAGAATAATAGAGGTTGTAGTTGAAAAATACTTAAAACAGGTGAACAAGAAATTTGCAAAAGGTGAAATACAAATTGAAAACAGCGTGACAGTCTCAGTAGTACAAAGAAGTACAACTTAAAGTGTGATAGTTTTGTGCGTGCCAGGACTGGACGGGTTTGGGTTTTGCTGTGCTCTGTAATATTAAACACCCACCAGGTTCTATGACTGAATAAACTGCCACTGATGCGCCCTGCCGCCTGGAGTGCAGGCTGTTGCAGCCTTTTCCAAAGGATGTTCTCATCTTGTCTGTATTCAACTGTTTCTGTGTCTTTGGGAGACACAGAGGGAGATACACAGCTCATGTACGTGCTGAAGGGCATGGGGGCCATTCCATTTCAGGCATGGAATTTCATGCCTGAAATTCCAAGAATTTCAGAACTCACAGGAGGCTGAGGCAGGAGACTCACTGAGTTCCAGGCCAGCCTGAGCTACATAACAAAACCCTCTCTCAAAAAAAATGTCAGCAGGGGCGGGAGATTTAGCTAGTGGTTCCCCTGCCGCCTGCCTTGCAGGCACAAGGTCCCTAGTTCGATTGCCAGTACCAAAAAAAAAACAAAGTCAGAGGAAGTGACGGTGGACAGGATCTTGACCGGCCGCCTTCCTTGAGCAGTGGTCTCTCACTGTTAAACATATCTTTTTTTTTTTTTTTTTTTTTTTTGGTACCGGGGATCGAACTTGGGTCCTTGCGCTTGCGAGGCAGGCTACGGAATGATATCTTTAAAAGTCCCTGATCATTTTCTTATTTCTTTTTTGTTTGGTTTGGCTTGGTTTTTTGAGACAGGGTCTCACTGTGTAGTTCAGGCTGGCCTGGAACTCACAGCGATCCACCTGCCTCAGCCTCCCGAGTGCTGGGATGACAGGCGTGGGGTCCATGCCGCCCTTGGCGCCCTCCTGCCTCAGTGCTTGTCTGCCCAGCCCTCCTTGTCCTGTCCCCCAGCCAGCCTCCCCACGTGACCCGGGCTCTGACTGACCTGCTTCCCGCCTCCTGCTTCCTGACTGGAGGCTTCCTGCCCCCTTGCCTTAGCTTCCTAGCCACCCTTTTCTCTTCTAGTTTTCTGTATTCTTGCATCCATGCCAGCCACCACTGGAAACGGAAATGTGTCCATTGCTGGTTTTACATCCTTCTCTTCCTGTCGGCCGCCTCTTGATCAGGCGATTCAGGCTGGATCCTTTGCTTTGTTGTCTGGATCGGGAGCTTAGGCCACCTGAGCCCTAGCTGACAGTAGGGCTGGGGAGCCCTGGTGACCACCGCTGGATGCCTAGACCCTGTCCCCTACCTCTGTATTTGCTGTAAAGAAAAATAACATCTACACACAAGTTAATTTTTATTACAGTGTTTGTTACTCCTTTTGACTTTTGTCTCTTGCTGTGAAATGCACGGAGAAAGGACCCTCTGGAATCACTTGGTGTCTTTCTTACGCCATGCGTCATTCAGTCAAAACCAGTCGTCCCCTTTCCCGGAAGGGGTACAGGGCACTGGAGATGCTGGGGTCTTCACACCGGCCGCGCAGCCTTATGTAACAGCCTGGGCCTGGGCCGGCTGCTTTCCCATGAATGCTGCTCTAGTTTCTGGCAAACCGAAAGGATAAAGCCGCTTGTCCGAGTGTGCCACAGGCTCGTTGTCGGTGTCTCCCTGAAAGGAGCGCCATGGAGCTGCAGACGTGTGAGTGTGCGCTGGGATGCGCTCGGATTCCAGCTCTAGGAAGTTAAAGCTGAACAGCCGGCTAGAGACCTTGTAGCGCCTCTCTCCTCCTCTCCCTGTTTATAAAGTGTCCCTGGTAATGGTCAATGAGTCTTTTTACAAGATGGCTCTTGATAAACAAGAAAATGAGGGATGCGAATGTGAATGCATGATAATTTAGATAACTGAGAATTCAGCTCATGAACTGGTAGACAGGACCATGATTTAAGTATGAAATCTTTTACACCTGCGTTGATACTGTTTCCTTAGGGAACAAGCGAAGCTGAAATAAAGCGGAGGACTAAGAAACGTTGCTGAGTCAAAATAGGGCAAAAGTCAGAAAGCAGAGGGAAACTGCCCCGACGAGCACTGCCCTTCCTCTGGTGTCGCCAAGCAGGGCTTGGACCAGGCCGGTGGCACAGGAACCTCGAGGGTGGCCACCTGAGGTCCTGCATGCAGGTGGAAGGGGACTCAGGGCCGGAAGCAAAGGAACAAAGGATACGAGAGCTGCCGACGCCTGCGTCCCCGGCACCTCCTGGGCTGGCCCTGTGGCATCAGCACGTGGGCCCTGTATGCGGTCTGCAGCTCTCTGGGACACGCTAGACGCACTTCCTGGTTGACGACACAAACTCGGGGCTCTGCCAAGGTCCACAGGGTGAAAGCCTTGCCCTTCTCATGCTGAATGAGAAAACTGAACCGCCGCACAATCGCCGCTTGTGCTGGTGACTCACCTGGCCTGTCACCGCCCCACCTGTCCCGGCACGCTGCTGCTGGGAGGCTTCAGCGCTGCAAAGGCAGCCTGGGAACATCCAGGGAGCCTCAGTGACTGGCCAGGCACCTCGTTTTGTTCTTTGTTCTGGCCGTTTTGGTTGATGACCTGCAGCTGCACACCTGAAATACAGATTGCTCTGGGTGCTGAGGGAATCGCTGACTGCACCCTCCTTGGAGGGCCTACAGGGGGCAGTAGAGAGACTCGCCGAGCATGGTCAATACCGGAGGCGAGGGGATGAACAGGACTGTCTAGGTTTCTTCTGGTTTCATTCACCGTCAGTGGCCTCTGATCATAGTTCGTGATGCCACCCATGCGCAGGAAAGTGTAGAGACAGACCCCTGGTGGACCCCCACCCCCAAGCAGGGAAGGAAGCCCATGCCCTGTGCGCTGAGCTGCATCCCCCAACCCTTTTCTTCAGTTTTTTGTTAATACAGAGTCTCCCTAAGTTTCTAAGTTGCCCAGGCAGAGCTTGAAGTTGCAATCCTCCTGCCTCAGCCTCCCTAGTGCTGGGCTTACAGACATCCCCAGCACTTGTTGAGTCACCCTAGTGTCTCCAAGCCCTGGGGCCTGGTCTCATGGTTTTGTTGAGTAAATCATAGAATTTCAGCTCCACTCTGCTGCCCGGTGGCCTGGTGAGCCCAGAGCTATTTCACCTGGGCCTGTCTTTCCTTATCTTCTGGGGTTAATAGTATGAGGCTTTGGTTTTTTGTTTTTAGATTGTTTTGAGATGGTCTCCTTCGTAGTCCAGACAGACCTTGAACTCACGACATGGTCAGGTGGGGCTTGAACTCAGCAATGCTCCTGCTTCAGCCTCTCAGGTGCTGGGATTATGGGCAGGCACCCACCATCTCCCCTAGCAGCTTGGAAAGCTCTCATAATTCACAAACAACAAGTTGATCGTTGTTGACATTTTGGCCAGTGAATAAGGCAGTCTTCCCTGAAGGGAGTACGTGGTCAGCAGGAGCCCAAAGAGGGTTATTCGCCAAATGATTCCAGAGGCCGTGTACCCTGGTGGACTTGGCAGAGGGTTCTGTTGGTTTGGGTTTTGCTGCAGTGCTGGGGGCTGAACCCAGGGCCTTTGCACTGAGCTACCTGCTCAGCACCATTTAGTTTTGATTTTGAGACAGGTCTTGCGAAGTTGCCCAGGCTGGACTCAAACTTGCAGTCTTTCTCCCTCAGCCTTCCAGAGAGCTAGAATCACAGTTGCGCACCACCATGTCTATCTTAAATCCCTTTTCAGAAAAACAATTTCGATTTCACAGTGCTGAGGACCATGTGGAAGACCTCCCACTTGGGTGCTAGCCAAGCACTCTCCCACTGAGCCACACCCCTGCCTCCTTTTATTTCTCAACAGTTTCTTAGTTGGTGAGCCTGCAATTTAAAACTTTCCTGAGTTTGGTATGATGGTGCACACCTGTAAGCCCAGCACCAGGGAGGCTGAGGCAGGAGGATCGCCATGAGTTTGAGGCCAGCTTAAACACAGCAAGTTTAAGGCCGGCCTGGACCACAAAGCGAGATCCTGTCTCCAAAAACAAAACAAAAGAAACCTCTCTCCTGCTGGCCGTCCTCTGACAAGTCTTGCAGAAGAGCAGCGTTTCCTGCGTGGGGGTCTGGGAGTGAGCGGGAGGGAGTATCAGATTGGAGGTGCCTGGACCCACGGGCCGGTGTGGACGCCTCAGAGCAGAGCTCTCAGGTCCTGGTGCCCAGGTGCTCGGAGTCATGTGAACAGAGGCCCGAGGTGGGCACAACGCGGCCAGGGAGAGCACCAGACCGCCGTTCGCTGGCAAGTCCCAGCGCTCCGTGCAGTGCTTTGTGGTGTTTCTCATTCATACTAAACTGATACTGGCTGCTTTGGTTGTGCCTCCAGCACAGGGGCATCCATACCTGAATAAGCAGGAGTAAGGACAGCGGGGCGCTGTGTGCTCCTGTCATCCCGCTTGTGCCCAGGGACCTCTCCATCCTTGTCTCCGTCAGCCACAGTGCACACCGAGGCCTCCGCACTGTGCACACGCGTGCATCTGTGCACATTGGCTGCCTGCCTTGTGTTCCTGTGTGAGCGAGGTGACCGGAAGACCGGGTGACATGCTAAGCCCCTTCCAGCCCCAACACGAACCTGGCCACATTGGGCCCCGCCTCATACTCGGCTCTACTTGGTGACTGAGGGTTTGGGCCAGAGTTCTCTGAGTTGCCTTTTTTTGGCTTTGTAAAAACAGTTCAGATGCCTCAGTCTTACTCTGTTATTTTACGTTTATTTGTCTCTGAGACTCATTGTTTTCCTGTGCATACTTTTTGGTTTTGTTCTGTTTTGTTTTTTGAGACAGAGTCTTGCTATGTAGTTCAGACTGGCTTGGAACGGTCTGTGTCGCCCAGGCTGGCCTCAAATTCATGGCGATCCTCTTGCCTCAGCTGCCCCAAATTCCGGGATTATAGGCATGCGCCACCACACCCAGCGCAGGTTTTCATTCTTTAAACTAAGTGTGATGCAGGCCTCCAGAGGGTCCGAGTTCTGTGTCCCCGAAGCTCAGACACCCTGAAGCAGGGAACCAGGTGGGCGCATTCTGCTGCTTCCCACCCCCGCCCTGCCCAGGGAGTGACTTACGGAGACACGAGAGTCGAGTCCTAAAGACCCTGCTCTGCCCAGCATCCACACCCCAGATGCCAGGTGCTGGCTGGGGACAATGAGGAACGTCAGGCCGCCGCAGCCACACTCCCCTTCTTTCTCCTGCGCCTGGTACCCTGACCCGGTGAGGCCTTGGGCAGGGTCGTGACTGCCCCCTGGGAAGCCGGGAGGAGCCAGGCACACACAGGAGGGGCGCACGGACCGGACCGTGTGGAGCAGGGAGGCGGAGGCTGCGCTGCCTGGGTAGCCAGGTTCTGCTCACCTGGCCGGGCTGGAGCGGCGGCGTCTGTCCTCCTGTCCTCGGAGAGACTGGGCTCCCCTCTGCTTTCCCGGAGCCTCTGCCCTGCTTTGCTTTAAACTTGAGCTGAGTCTGGAGCCAAGGCTCCACCCAGCGCCCAACCCTGGGGCCCTGCCCAGCCTGCAGCACGTCTGAGTTCCCTTGCTGTCCGGGTCCTTTCACGTTTTAATCTGATGGATTTGTACTGGAACCTGTTAGCAGGCTATCTATCCTTAAGGTATCTTAAATCACTAACCCTCTCAATCTGTGTGTCCTAAACGACAAACATGTGCTATTAAAGTTTAAAAGATAAAAAGAAAAAATGTATGTTACCTCTTGAGAATTGAGGCCCCGTCCACCCTAGGTGTCTTCTTCCCCCAGGTGCTGTAATACAGTTGGAGTTCCTTTTACACAGTGCTCCTGGACCCTACTACTGAATAAACTATCAAGGCCACGCTCATAATCCCAGCCCTCCCCTCAGGAGGCTGAGGCAGGAGGATCTCCAGGAGTTCAAGGCCAGCTTGGACTACATAGTGGGACCCTGTCTCAGAAATAAAGACCTTAAAACCCCTGATGCGGACCCATCCTTGCTTAAATTCCATGCTGTTGCTAATTCCAGAAGGAGGCTGTAGCTTTGGGAGCTATGCCAGTCCCCACCAGCAAGCCAGGGGCTCCCCGTCTGCAAGACACTCTGCCTGGTGTCTGCAGTGCATGGCCTTGGCCTCGGGGAGCTGGGTGCAGGTGGGACAGGCCAATCCGATCTGGAGCCGCCCTCAGTGCTGTGCGCAGGGGAGGGGGCGGGGGCGGCCTGGGCAGGGTGCTGAGCACTGGGCTGGGCAGCACAGGTGCAGGATAAAGGCAGGAAACCGGAAAGGAGGGAGAATGGGAGGGGGTGGGGGGCTGACTCAGGAAAGCACTGCAGCAGGTGTTGGGTACATGCGGCGGCCACAGTGTCTGCAGGACTGGAATGAAAGGCATCCTGGGGAGCAGCGAGGGAGAGCACAGCCTCCTTGCCAGTCTGGGAGAAGATGCGGTGGACACACCCCGTTGTTGCCTGTCAGTCTGGCTTTACCACAGCTCCTCTGCGTGGCTCTTTCTCATCATTACATAACACTAAAGATGCTAGGTTTAAGATGTGTCTCAAAATCACACAAGGCTGTAATCCCAGTGCTCAGGAGGCTGAGGCAGGAGGATCTCTGGGGGTCCATGGCCATCCTGGACTGCATGGCAAGAGCCTGTCTCAAAAACAAAGAACAAAACAAAACCACACAACAAAAATACAGTGTCCTAAGGAAAATGTGTTTTGGCTGGCCTAGAAATTAAATACAGCATAAATGGGCTAGAAAGAATGTAGTTATGTTGAGAATCATCTCTATTTAAAAGATGCTTCACAAACAACATTTGAAGTTGGCAGTAATTCCTCATAGGTCATTTTTTTGTTCAGACTCTTGAGCCTCCTGGGAAGTGTCCATGAGGTGTCTTCCAGGCTACGTTTTTGCCCTAGTGTTGCCGTTCATCTCTGCATAATAATAAGTCATGTCATTGGCAAGGAGTAACAGGTTTTAGTCTCTTGATTTGTATTAAAATAGTTGCATTGGGCCGGGGATTTAGCTCAGTGGTGTGACCGCCTGCCTGGGAAGCACAGGGACCCAAGTTTGATCCCCGGTACCAAAAAAAAAAAAAATAATAGTTACATTTATATAAATCAAACAAATGCAAATAAATTATAATTTTAAACATTGTTTTCTTGTATTCTCCAGGTCTGTGTGTGTGTGTGTGTGTGTGTGTTTGTGTGTGTGTTACTGAAGATCAGATCCAGGTCCTTGTGCATGCTAAGCAAGCACCTTGACACCAGTTACATCCCCAGCCCTTTTAAAATTTCATTCTGTGACAGTGTCTCCCTAAGTTGTTCAGGTGGGGCTCAAACTTGGTGATCCTCCTGCCTCAGCCTCCTAAGTAGCTGGGATTACAGGCGTGCACTCCCATTCCAGTTTACTCTCCATGTCTTGAAGGAGCAGAGTCTAATTTCTTAGAGCAGCCCTGTTCAGTAGACACAGACTGTGAGCCACATAAAGAAAACTTTTCCAGTAGCCATGTTTAAAAGCAAAAGGAAATTAATTTCATAAAATTACTTGTATATACAATATTATTTCGGGAGGTGAAAGGGTCTCAAAATTACTGAAATACTTTACTCTTTTCTCATACGCGTTTCTGAAATCTGGTTTTTATTACCTTTAGAGCACAACTTAGTTTACACCGGCTGAGCACCTTCTGCCTGCCTTTTGTTCCCTTTTTTTCTTTCTTTTTGCAGCACCGGGGATGGAAACGTGGGCCTCACCTGCATCCTGAGTTCGGGCCACACGCCCAGCCTTGGCTTTTGTTCTTTAACTCAAGCGCCAGCATGCTCTTTCCGTAACTGGCAAGCTAGGAAGTATTTCAGGCTTTGCCCGTGTGCTGAATGGCCCTAGACAATGCGTGGCTGTCTTCCCAAAAAGGTTTATTTACAGAAGCAGGTGGCGAGTGGGCGTGGCCCTCAGGCTGCGCTTTGCCAAGCCCTGCACTAACTAAATGTACTATTATCTGCTTTGGGCTTTAATCCTCAGAAGTGGATTTCTGTTTTGGTTTGCTACCAAGGGAGCTATTGTGAGGAATTTCATTCGGGAAATAACTCCATTGTTAAAGGGCAAATGGAGCTGTAGCACCCTCTTCTGCCCTCCTGAACTCGCACCTTGCAGAATGGCAGGGTAGCCGTGGTACAGCAACTTCGAGGCCCAGGTGCTGGATGTCACTGCCTGGGTGTGCATCCTGGCTCTGTGGCCTGAACTTGGTGACCACCAACATGTTAACTTACACCTCTGTGCTTCCGGTTGTGCATCCGTGAATGGACAGTGACCCCCGCCTGCCCACCAAGTCGCTGTTGGCCGTCCTTCGCCCTCAGCTCTTGCTGGCTTCAGTGTCACAGTGGTCACTGCCTTGCTGCTCCTACCCATGGTGTTCGTACTGTGCCCGTCATCCCAGAGGCCTGGATGCGCACCAGTCATGCACCAGGACAGAAGCAGGTCCCCTGGGTCGCCTGTCTGCGGGGGGTGGGGGTGGCCACCCACATGGGGACACTGTCCCTTAAGGAGAGGCACCTCTGTGGTCCACGGCAGTTGGTGTGTGATGCATCAGACAGCTTCAGTTCTCTGGACCAACATGAAAACACTAAGAGCAGCCAGGAGTGGTGGTCCGAACCTGTGATCCTGGCACTCAGAGGCTGAGGCAGGAGGATCTGAAGTTCCAGGCCAGCCTGGGCGACATAATGAGTTCAAGAGGAGCCTGAACTACAGAGGGAGAGCCTCTCTCAAAACAACAACTAAGAGCACCCTGCCCACCTCACACAGAGTAGAGCAGATAAATAAATGATGTCTTGTATGTAAAGGGCTTTATGCAAACGTCAGCTAATGGCATTTTCCAGAAGATCGCTCTCCTAGGCTTTATATCGCACTCTACCTTTAATCATCATGGACTGGTTTCATCCACAGTGTGGTTGTAACAATCAAGATACTATTCTATGCTGAGTATTTAGTCCAGTGGCAGAAACACAGGCTCCGTTCAGTGATGAGCCAGCTGCTGTTTTTTTAAATTAAACTTTCAGTGTAAGGTATAACATTTTAAAGCGGGGTGCAGACACGGGTCTGTAATAGCTTTTGGGAGGCTCAAGAAGATCGAGAGTTGAAGGCCAGCCTGCACTACTGCACAGCGAGATCTTGTCTCAAAAGCAAAACCAAAAAAAGTCACAACGCAGCCCTTTAGCTTTCCGTAATTGGCACTAGAGATAGTATTAAGCACCCTGGTTATGTGGCGTGACAGACACACGTGCTAGGGTGGGATAGGAAGACGATCTTGCATTGTCGCCAGTCGGTTTCTGACTGACAGATGAACGTGCAGAGCCCACACTGCTGGAACACACACCCAGTGGCCAGCAGTGCGGGCTCTGCTAGGAGCAAGTGTGTTTTTGCGGGCAGTGGGGGCTGGCTGCTGCGATACCTTCACCCCTATGCTCCACACGCAGCCCCCAAAGCAGCGCCCTTGGGGAGCCAGAGGCTGGGGTGTGAATGGGAAACTCGCACGGGGACTCCGGTTCTGCTTTTGTATTTCTTTACAAGCCCTGAGCACTGGAGGAGGAAGCAGCTGCTCAGCAGGAACCTAGGAGCCGGCACCCTAGCCTTGGTGTAGAGGCGGCTGTGGAAAGGCGGGGTACCCTCATGTCGCCATAGGAACTTTCTCAAGATTCTTTGGGTACAAGGCGCAAAATGTGCAAGTGCTTTCTTTTGCATTTTTTAAAAAACAATTTTTCTGTGTGCGTGCACACACACAATATTTACACACGTGGAAGCAGGTGAGGTAGGTGAGGATTTCTTCAGGAGCTGTGAGGGTTTTATTGCCGATTCTCTTCTGTGTTTGGATTTAAAAGCAAACACTCACATGCTTTGTTCTTCCATTTCACACGGGTATGTCAGTGAAGGCAACAAAGAGACAACTGTAATCTCCCCACATCTTTTGTATCCACCCTGATGAAACCCTCGGCTGAAATATTCTTTGTTAAGCCCTGCAGTGACCCATTTCCCACAGAAGCAAGCCTGCCATGCGGGGGAGGAAGAGGGTGCCCAGCCGCTGCCTCGGGCCTCCGCCTCAGGCAGTGCTCCGAGTTGCAGCCACGCCCACTCCAGGATCCTGAGGGTCTCAGCTTTTTGGTGTGAAAGTAAATCAAACCTAGTCGGAGAGAATGAGTTTCACTTAGGTTTTCTCAAAGCAGGCTCATTCCAGTAGCCCAAAGCCTGGTCTGCAGAGCCCATGCCGCCAGGGAAACAAGTATCTCCACCCGGTGCAGGGCTCTGGTGTGTCTTTTTGTTGTCATCTAATAAATGTTTCCTAACTGAGCAGCCCCCACTCACACCTTTCAGCGAGGTTGATTTGTGCATCTGTAATGCACTTCGATGCTCTTTGGACAAGCTTCATAATCTCTTGGTTTCAGCCAAAGTTTAGTCTTGTGCTGTGAATGTCTGGGTTTTAGTGCATGCATAGCTTTCCAGAGTGTCATTGGGATCAAATAGGACCTAGCTGTTTCAGTCAGCATTGAAGGCTCCTCCATGCCTTTTTGTGGCCTGATAGCACCATCTTTTAAATCTATGAATAAATGCCACTGTAGGGATGGACTGTAGGGGGTTTTGCCCATCTTCTTATTGATAAGACATCTTGATCACTTCCATTGTTTGGCAGTTCTGAATAAATTGGCTGCCGCTGGCCATGGGGAGGGTTTGCATGAACAGAAGTTTTCAGCTCAGTTGGGTGAAGGTGAGTGTGCAGTTCCTGGATCTCGGGTCAAGACTGTCTTGAGCTTTGTAAGAAACTATCTTCCAAACTGAATGTCCCATCACACGTTCTTGCAAGTTCTAAGCTAAGGGAGAGTTCTGTTGCTTTACATCCTTTCAGCACTTGGTATTTTCCGGTTCCTGGATTTTAATGATTTGAATACATGTGCAGTGGTACTCCCTTACTGCCTCAGTTGTAATTCCCTAGTGACAGGTGATATTGAACAGCTGTCCCTGTGCTTACTGACCACCTGTACGTCCTCTTCGGTGAAGTGTCTTTTGCCTAACAATCTTTTTTTTTTGCAGTACTGGGGATTGAACTCAGGACCTTGCGCCTTGCGCTTTTGAGGCAGGCTCGGCTCCTGGCCACTGAGCTAAATCCCCAGCCCTTTAAAGTTGTCTTTTATTTTTTTATTTTTTTATTTTTTTTTTGGTGCTGGGGATTGAACTCAGAACCGTGTGCTTGCGAGGCAGGTGCCAGAACCACTGAGCTAAATCCCCAGCCCTAAAGTTTTTAAATACATACCTTTGATACAGTCTTTTTTCCAGATACATATTTTTCAACTGTTTTCAAGTCTCTACTGTGTGTATTTCCATTATCTTAACAGTATCTGAGAGAAAAAGTTTTAATTGTAGTGAAATTAAAACTTCTCAGTTGTTCTTGTCATATACAGGGCTTTTGGTACTATAGCTGAGTTATCATCCAACACAAGGTCACCTAAGATCATCTTCTATGTTTTCTTCTAGTCGTTTTGTGTTACATGCATAGGTCTATAATCCATTTATAGTTAAATTTTATGAAATTCATAATGTCTGCATCTAAATTGTGTTTTTCATATTGATAATCCAGTCAGTTTAGAACCATTTATTTAGAAAACTTTCTTCATTTAATTGTCTTTTCTCATTTATGAAAAATTAGTTGACTTGGGCAGGAGATTTAGCTCAGTTGCGTTGCTGCCTGCCTCGGAATCACAAGGTCCTGAGTTCGATCCCCAGTATGGAAAAAACAAATTAGTTGACTATAGTTGTTTAGACTGACATACAGTGAAGAGCATTTTCATTTCTTGAAAATCTATAACAGAAGCAAAACCTGTTTAATGTATGTTTTTTGCACTTGTGAGGCAGGCAGTGGAACCACTGAGATAAATCCTGTCCCTAAACCTGTTTAATGTAAACAAATATATTAGAAACAGCCACAAACAAAACCTCAATGTTAGGTACGCAGCATGCCAGCAAGGGTGCACCTGGTACGTCAGTTCCTGTGGTAGGCAACGTAAAAATGCATAGAGCTCAGCTCTTTCCCCAGTGAAAGCCCTCTCCTGGGGAATTCCGTGGATATGTCCGATGGGTTCCCAAAATTACACAGCGTAAAGAAAAGTGTGATCGCGGTTGCTCCACTAGGCAAGGACCTCGTGTGCTGGAAGCCCAGGGGAAAAGGCTGCACCGGGCCCTGCTCTGCAGGTGCCAGTGGTAGTCTGGTGGGGAAGATGCAGTGAGGGACACCCTGAGATCTCAGACATCATGGTGACAGCGAGCAGATTTCGGGTGCGGAAGCCAGCCTCAGGCCAAAGACCGGAAGTGCGTGCTTTAGTCCAGAAACAACTAGAATTATCTATAATTGGACTAAAGTGTAGGGTTTGTGCATTTGAGTGAAAAGGCACATTGGCGCCCTATTTTAGGACCTTGAATTTCGTGACGCCCAGGCCTGTTTTAACTTGGCATGTGCTGAAGTTCTCGAGCAGGGGTCTAGCGGGACAGAGCTGAGCCAGGCTCTGTGCACGCATGTGTGCGCTTATTGTGGTTCCCACTGGGCATCAGGCCCGGTGGTTCTGCGGGAAGTGCCCCACCAGCTCCCAACTTGGACTGAACCCTTCCCCGGCTCAGGCTCAGCTCAGGCTCAGCTGGCTGGGTGCTAACTGTCCCGGGCCCTGCAGGGGTGTGGCTTGAGGTCTGTCCTGGGCGGGTGAGAAATTTCCGTACCCTGTAACCCGACCTCCAGGACTGACTCACTGCCCCACTTCTGCAAGTCATGTAACCACTCAGCTTCCTGCTCTCACCTGTTGGGAGGACCTCTTCCGAAGGGAAGATTTGCTTTCTACACTTTTCACAAAATGTGAAAACTAGCGAGTGGCAACAACTGTGTAGAATGTTTAACAGCCCGGGACTGCAGGGACTGCTGTAAGTACAAAGAACCTTTGTCTCTCGCTTAATTGGCTTTTGTTTACTGCCTGTTTCAAGGTCAGGGAAATTATATCGCTGCTTTATTAACCTGCTCTTGAACACAGTTCAAAGCGTGATAGACTTCTTATCCGATCATATTCATTCATGCACCTCGCTGGAGGGTTTGAGGTAACAAAGAAAGCAAATAAAGATTGTGATTCTTTGCAGGGCTCTCGCTCTTCTCCAATCAGCAAGAGGCGGGCATGGGAGTTCCTGGGTGAGGCTTTCTCAGTCTATTTGGGGCTGGGAATGTGTTTTATTGGTGCAACGTAACTGGCTCACACTAAGTTCTTGTGGGATCCTCTACTTCTTAAGTAGAAGATGGATTATCAAAAGGTAAGTCTTGCGTGTTTGTCTTTAAAGTAGGCTGGGGTAGAGATGTATCTCCTGAGGATAATGAGACACAAATATCTCCTCTGTTAAATGCTTTCTGTGGGTCAATTGTAGGATCTCTGCCCTTTTATAATCTATTTATCAAAAAAGAATCTCGTTGCAACTCTTTTCGCTAATTACCACGTTTTCTGGTGAGCAGGCCTCCTACTATGGACTGTGGACTGAGTCCCTTGGTTGCAGACCTAATACGTGTGTAAGGAAGTTTAAAGTAGTCACATGTTGGGCCCACTGAGAACCCTATGAAGGAGAGGAGAGCTCTTTATTTCATGGTGGAATGTCACGAAGCTCACTTTGAAAAAGTCTGCCCATGTGGTGGGGAAGGTCACATCCCAGTAGAACAGGTTTAAGAACGTGTTTTGTAAGTCAGGCCAGGTGGCCCTCTGTGGCTGCCCTGCTTGGGTCCTGCGTGTGGCTTTCTGTGGCCTCTCAGCCTGGCGTCCCCTGTGTGCCCAGGTCGGGGCTCGCCGCCGTTCTTTTTTTTTGTACCGGGGATCGAACTCAGGACCTTGCACTTTTCAAGGCAGGCAGTGGCACCACTGAGCTAAATCCCCGGCTGTTCTTAGTCAGAGTAGGTTGGATCCCCATCTCCTGCGTCCGCCAGCCTGACTGTGCCCTGCTGGGCCCCACCCTTCCTCCTGCAGTTGCTCAGTCTGGGAAGGGGCTTTTTACACCTCTTTCACTGTACTGAAATAATACGCCTCTACTTTTCTGCTTTACTTGCTGGAAAGGTCGCGGCAGTCATTACTAAATGTGCCCGAGTCCGGGGCCCCGTGTGTCCTCCCAAGGGGCCCTGAGAGACGTGGCCCTTAGCAGGTGCTCCAGTGGGAGGGAGGAGACTGGGTGGACCCAGTGTGGGTCACGGGACATGGGGATGCTCTTCAGCCAGCAGAAGTGAGGTGCAGGGTCGTGGTGCTGCCCTGCTGCCTGTAGGGGTGCACAGGGGTAACTGGGGTCACATGTGCTCAGCGTTTGCTGCTTGACTTTGCAAAAAGTTTATTAGATTTAGTTGATCTTGCTGTGAACTGACATCTGGCAGGACTCAGGGTAGTGAACCAGGTTTGACCCTTAAAATTGTGGGTGTCTTTTTTGTTTTTGGATTTTAGAAATGGGGTCTTGAAATGTCGTCCAAGCGAGCCCTGAACTCCTGGGCTCCAGTGATCCTCCTGCCTCAGCCTCATCAGTGATACATGAGTGCCACACCACCCAGCTGAAACTGTGACTTTTAAATCACTGGAATTAATTAGACCAAGTCAGCGTGTGACTGATTGGTCCCTAAGATCCTTTTTGGTGCCAGTATCTTCAAGGCTGTGTTTCCAGAATATGATGGCAGACACTGCCAGGAACATTACATACAGTACACAGAGCATGTTCTCTGCCTAGATTCCATCTTTACCTTTTCCCTTACACTTTTACCCCTTTGAGGGTTGGGTCCTGCTGGGGATTTAGCTCAGTGGTTCCGGCGCGTGCCTTGCAAGTGCAAGGTCCCAAGTTCGATCCCTGGTACCCAAAAAAAAAAAAAAAACGGTGAATATTTAAAAATTTTTGCAGGGCTGGGGATTTAGCTCAGTGGCACTCACCTGCCTAGTAAGCACAAGGTCCTGAGTTCAATCCCCTGTACTGGAAAAAAAAAAGAAGAAGAAGAATGCAGAGAGTTGGTTCCTATGGAAGCAAACCCCAGGACTGGAGTTTTTTGAGACAGGGTTTCTGTGTAGCCCAGGTTGGCCCCGAATTCATGGTGACCCTCCTGCCTCAGCTTCTGAAGTGCAGGGATTGCAGGTGTGTGGCACCACGCCCAGCTCTGATGTGTGCAAGTTTGATTCACATACAGTATTTTCAGATTTGAGGAGCTCTTTCAGGTTTAATTTCCTAATTGTTCTATTTTTGGTACTTACACATGGCCTCTTGGATGCTGGGCAAGTGTTCAGTCTCTGAGCTACAACCCAGTGTAATTGCTGGATTTCAGCAAATGCTAAGTAGCTTTGAACACGACGCTCAAGATGTCTTCCAGCGTTCTCGAGTGGAATAACAGCCCACTGGGGCTGCCCCACCCGAGTCTCCCTGTGACAACGCTGTTTGATTTGAAGGCTGCTGTCACACCTTTGTCATAGAAGCAAGGACAGATGTGGCATCCTTCCCTTTGGGAGCTGTCAGTTCAGAACTGAAAGATTTGAAATTTTCCCTGAAATTACAGGATTTGAAGTTGGAGGGTTGAGTAAAGAGCAGCAGATCTTGGAAAACACAATAATAGAATTTTTCTTTTTTAAAAAAAATTAATGTTTTTAGACATTATGGTTATTTGTATTTAATATATGCTTCTTAAAGGACTTGAGACATTTATTGATGTCTCTGAAAAGGCATTTTTTAGAGGCCATTCAAAGATTAAGTAAAAATAAATAACCTGGTTAATGACAGATACTGTTGTTAACAAACTCAGCTTTGAGCTTCCTGTCAGCCAAGGCAAAGAGGCAAATATCCCCCCCCCCCCCCCCCCGTCTTGCTATGTAGTTCAGGCTGGCCTTGAACTCACTGTATGTAGCCCAGGCTGGCCTCAGACTTGCAGGAATCTAACTGAGTGCTGGAATTATAGGCATGGGCGGGCCACCATGCTCGGCACCTTTTTCTATTTTGATCACCGTGTTTATTTTATCCTGCTGTAGTTTTTCTTTGGAGAAGATGGGACACAATTCGGTTATCAGTTTGTAAACAGTAGTCAAATAAAACATGTCATTTCTCCTTGAGAGAATCAGACTAAATTTTAGATGCTGATCCTGCAGCTCCATGCTGAGCGCTGCATGGATGAGAGCAGACTGGCATTTGAACCGTCGAGTGCTCGCCCCACAGTGGAGGTGCATTCCCCTCACTGCCTGAAGTTTAAGTTAAGTTTAAGTCGCACCCCAGGTGCTTCCTGAGTCTCTGTGTCTGATTCGGCAGGGCTCTGAATGAGGCAGCCTCACAGTGGCAGGGCTCTGAATGAAGCAGCCTCACAGTGCCCGGATTACGGCTGCGCTGTCTCTGGTGGGCACAGCGGGGTCCCCCTCACTGTCGGCGGCTGGCCCGCCTCTCCCTGTCCTTGTGTGGTGTTTATGGTTTCACAGAAGGCTGGGGCCGCTCGGGCCAGGGGGATTGATCGCGCACAGGCTTCTGTCTTCTTCATGTGAAGCAGCCTCCCTGCCCCTGTGCCCCTGGTTCCCAGCACCCGTGTTGCCCTTTATTTAAATTTTAAGCAGCAAAAGTAAGGTTTGCCCCCAAGTGATTTTTGCCCAGCATTTAGCCTGCTGTTGGACTCTTGGGTTTTTGTCCAGGCGTTCTGCATCTTATATTTCAGACTGGGAGGAAAGAAGTTTTTCTAATTTTATTCATTCTGATTAATTTATCCCAAGTGTAAATTGAAACTAAGTATATTTCTGGGTTGGGGGCTCCTGGGGATTAAGCCCAGGGCCGTCACATGGTGCTCCATTCCCCCAGCCCTTTTTTGATTTTTCATTTTTAGATAGGTTCTCGCTAATTTGCCCAGGCTGGGCTCCAACTTGTTTCCATCCTCCTGCCTCAGCCTCCCAGAGTGCTGGGATTGCAGGTGTGCCCCACCACACCCCACTGCTGAAGCTAAATATACTTTATCCAGATGGGGATGCCTTCCTGCCTGCACACTTCCTGTCCATTCTAAAGGCATCCATGTCAGCTTCCTTTTCTCTAACACTTCTGAGAGGGAGCCCATGTGGCATGCAGCCGACTCAGTTACAGTGTGCAGCTGCGTGGTTTTTAAATATGCCCAGATCCATGCAGTCATCACCAGAAAGAAGCCCCTGGCCCTGGAGCTCTGCCCCTGTGGGGGTCCCCATCCTGCCCATCAGTTTCGCCAGCCGCTAGTCTAGCATCTTTCTGTAGATCTCCCGCTCTGAACGTTCAGGAGTGGGCTCATCTCGGCCTCTGAGACTGGCCTGTCTCCAGCTTCTGTGTCGGTGCCATTCCTCCACGGCCTCTAATACTCCACTGTGGGAGCAAGCAGTTGCTGCTCGGTGTCCTCATGCATGGGCTCAGCCCACTGTGGACTGCGACTTCATGAAAAATTGCATCCCCACTGAACATGGATGGGCTTTTTTCTTGTGTTCAGTACAATAACTGTTGGCACAGCATATCCCACTGGAAATGGTGAATACAGGAACAAATGCATAGGTTGTGTGTAAGTACGACACTTTTTTACCACCCACTCCCACGCCCTCACACTCCTGGTACTTGGAATGAACCAGGTCTTTGTGTAGGTGGGGCAGGCACTGTACCATTCAACCCCTGGACTGTACCCCCAGTCATACTGAGCCTGTGTGCATGCATGTGACTGAGGATTGAACCCAAGACCTTCACATTGAACTACATCCCCAGCCTTGCCCCAACCTACCTCTTTCTGAGGCAAGATCTCCCTATTGCTGAGTTGCCCAGGCTGACCTTGAATTCGTGATTCTCCTGCCTCACCCTCCCAGAGTCTACCACCATGCCAGGCCCCTACTAAGTCATTTTATGGAAGGGTCTTGAGTACTCAAGACTTTTGGTGTCCCTCAGGAGTCCTGGAGCCAGTTTCGTCGTTGGGGAAATGGCATTTCAGGCTGTCTGCACCCAGCCCCTGCTTCTCTCTGTCCTTCTCCCCCTCTTCCCTGCAGAACCTTCAGAACCCATTCTGGATCTTTTTTCCCTTGTAAGAAACAATTACTTTGAAATATCCTCGAAGATACTGCATGCAGGATAATCATATTGAAGCGGTTCACTTGGTGGGTGTGATCATTTCCTCCTTTTAGGGCAGTCCGTGTTTTCTCCCTTTTTTTGAGCCCCCCCCCCCACCGCAGGAAGTTCTGAGCTTGTGTTCCCTGCCTCTCTGCATGCCTGAGTGGAAACACGTCCTCACACACACACGTCCAGAGACAGCAGGATGTGTGCAAGGGCCATCATTTCTCTATCAAGTGAGATTATGACATGTCCTTTTCTCAGGACGACCACGTAAAAGGACCTCAAGTCCTTGCGTGTCCTCTTTTGTCCTTCCTGTCTGTGGTTGCTCATACTTATTTCACGATGTGGGGCCGGGGATTTAACTCAGTGGTTTCGCCGCCTGCTGTGCAAGCGCAAGGAACCGAGTTTGATCCCGGTACCCAAAAAGAAAAAAAATATCGCTACTTATTTCACGATGTGCATGGCATCCGAGTAAGCACTGCAGCCCTCTGGTGGGTGATGGTCTCACGTCCAGAGTTCCTGCTGATGACAGAGGGTCCCTGTCCATCCCCAGGGACTCCTCCCTCCTCTGGGACAGTGGCCATCAGCTTCAGCCTGGGTCCCTCCACCTTTGGTTCACGCTTCTTCCTGCACAGGGCGCCCGCCCCCAGCAGCAGTGTGACAACCTGGGATCAGATTTACTGAATTTTCCCTCTTTCAGATCCTTTGTGTTAATCTTTTTTTTTTTTTTTTTTTTGAGACAAGGTCTCGCTAATGTAGTTCACAGGTTGGCCTCAAACTTGTGGCGAAACTCCTGCCTCAGCCTCCTGAGTGCTAGGATTACAGGTGTGCATCACTATGCCAGCTGCAGTTAATCACTGTATAACAAATGAAAATGCGGGACCTGCTAGATTCCAGTCTGAGTTCCAGGCACTTGGTAACATACAGCGTGCTCGTTAGAGCTCATTTTGGGTTGCAATTCGTGCACTGCCCGCATCAGTCTTGGTGTTTTTCTCTCCTGTCTTCCTTCCCAAGGAACTTTCTCTTTCTTATGGTGTAACACCAGGCTCTCGCCTGTATCGGTGGTGCTGTCAGGCGTACCTGGCACCCTCCTGAATCTCAGAGCCCTAGGAAACCAGATCCGCCGCCCAGCTCCCTGTGTCTCCCTGGAGCACGAATCACAAAGCCTTGCACACAGTAGGTGTGTAGTAGCTGCTCACTAAGTAGATGGAGCTGGGACTCCTGGGACTATAATTATACAGCATTAGGAACTGTTCCTTCCCAGTTCTAACCTATTTGTCACCATCAAAACCTGACTGTTAGCACCCCGCAGGCAGCCTTTGTGGGCTGGAACTCCACCTCAGGGGGGAAAACGAGTTACCTACCAGTCGGGACTGGAGTGTAGGAGTGAAGTCCTGAAAGGCAAAATGCCTTTAGGTTGCTCCCCTGCCGCCTCCAGCTGTGACGTCTTTGAAAGTTAAATTCACCAGAAAAGGAAGTTGCCCCTCACTGGGCAGCCACCAATGGGAAGCCGGGCTCGGCCCCTCGTGACCTCGGGGTGGGTTGCCCAGGGCGACCATGGGGTTGCAGAGCTCCCTCCCAGGGGTGGACTGCGGGAAGGGACAGAGGGACAAAGGCGGGGAGTCCAGCACTGGTGACCATTCCAGGGGTGCCCTCCTGCTCCCGCCTGCCCCAGCCGAAGCAAACCCTGCAACCACACCGCACTAATTAGCCTGGAGTGCCAGGCGTTGCCATGGCGACCGGGCACTTTTTAAAGCTCAGGAATGGCGTCCATTATTCTTCCAGGACTTAGCGGTGGGGAGAAGGTCAGGGTGGCCGTTGTTTTCCCTATGAATTCTGGGCCAAGAGCCTCAGGGAGTGTCCCTCGGACAGCCGGGCCGGTGGTGAGTGCCACAGGCTCAGTCCTGCCTTTCAGACAGTTTTAGTAACTGGCGCCAGGCCACCGAACTGCATGGACTTCAGCAAAGAGAGACCGCATTTGGCGGGGAAGAGCGGATCAAGGGCAGAGAGAGCTGGAGACAGAGGTATTTTGAATTAATGTCTCTGAGTTTCAGGGCTGTTAAATTGAGACAGTTTCTCTGGTTATTATGCATTTAACAGACTGGAGGCTTCAGGATTTTCACTGTACTCTGCTTGTAGATTGCTGTGGGCCGATGAGAGTCCCAAGTAGACACTCGGCAGCATTGTCCCAGATCCCTGTGGGACAGTTACTTACCCTCCACTCTTGCTCTTTACAACAGAAGCTGCATGAAGATTCACCAAGGGGTATTTTCACTTCGTATTTTTAGTGCATTTCTCGTTTTGCAAAGGAGAGTTCAAGTAATCAAGACTCAAATCAGGAGCCGTGGGTTTTGGCTGTTTGCCTTCATCCGCTGGCTGCGCTTGGTTAGGATACTGCGGAGTAAAGATGACCTGACCACAGTGTTAAGAGGTTTTGGGAGAAGTCAGCCCGCGCCTTCTGCTGCTTCATGGCTGTTATGAGATTTGCAGAGCGTTCCTTCACATTACTTTTTGCTAGTTTTGAAAGTATAGAATAATATGGCTTCAAGCCTGATCTTGAGTTCATGACTGCGTGCATTTTTAAAAGGCTGCAGATGAAACCCTTGGCATTTATGCGCTGTTGTTCACTCCTCTAGTTCAGTTGTGTAGAATAAAAATATGCAAGTTAATTAAAGGCAGTAAGTGCTGGGGTTAAAAAGTGAGTCACGATCCTGACAGCTGTAAATGTGAAGTGACGCACTTTTTTTTCCTTTACCCTAAAAAAGTATTGTTCAGGCAGCAGGACCAGTTTGGTGACAGCAGCTAAGAGGATGAGTGTGGAAATTAAGGCTTGGTTCGATTTCTGTCCTCAGTTTCTGTGTTCTTGGCTTTACTTCATGTGTATGGAACGCTCCGTGTGAGTGGGGCATTTAACTGGAACTTAGGCAAATCTAAATTGCCTTTGTCTCTTTTTCTCTGCTGGCCAGTGTTTTTTTCTCCACCTGTTCCAGGTGTGTGTGTGTGTGTGTGTGTACGCACACGCACTTGTTCCCATCACTGATTACTATATTATTTATAAAGCAAAATATGCCTTTTTTTTTTTTTTGGTTTTTTGAGACAAAGTCTCACGATGTAGCCCAGGCTGGCCTCAAACTCACAGCGATCCTCTTGCCTCCGCCTCCCGAGTGCTGGGATTAAAGGCTTGCTCCACCACACCCAGCTAAAAAGCAAAATAAAGTGGTATTTTTATGACGTGATTCTTTGAAAAAGATTTCTGAAATGTTGGTGAATTTATATTTATGAGACTGTAAGGTGTTTGAACGTGGATATTTATCTTAAGGAATTATTGGTTTCTTTCAAGATGTGATCATGGCATTATAGTGCTATTAAATACGATCCGTACTCAAGTACTTATTAACACGATGTTACCAAGACCGGGATTTCTCCCAAAAACATCAAGCTGGGACTGCCAGGCTCGGATTGGGTGGGGCCTGGGTTGTGGAAGTGGGTGATGCAGGTCCTCAGGGATTCATTTTCCAGCCTGTCATTTTGTGTATTTTGTTCAATTTTTTTATTTATTTATCTTTTTTGTAAAAAAAAACCCCAAAAAACTGGAAGTTGAACCCATTGCCTTCGTACTGAGAGACAGCCCCAGTTTTCCGGGTTCTGTTTTGTTTCTGCCCCGAGACGAGGTCTTGCTAGTCTGGAACTTGCGGGCCTCCTGCCTCAGTCTCCCTTGAGTGGGAATCTGGGGGCTCTGTCACCGCGCCTGCAGTCTTACCAAACTCTAACCTAACTCTGCCCCTGTCGCCTGGTGCAGATGCCCGACCACTTTGACCAGGCCGTGGTTCTGAACCAGCTGCGCTACTCAGGGATGCTGGAGACCGTGCGCATCCGCAAGGCGGGCTACGCCGTCCGCAGGCCCTTCCAGGACTTTTACAAAAGGCAAGCGCTGCGGGGCCCGTTGTCCTCCAGAGCCCAGGAGGGAACACGGGCCACACAGGGTGACCCTGTGCTCTCCTCTCACGCTGCAGGTATAATGTGTTGGCGAGGAACCTGGTGCTGCCTGAGGACGTGCGCGGGAGGTGTGCGGCACTGCTGCAAGGCTACGACGGGTCTGGCAGCGAGTGGCAGCTGGGGAAGACCAAGGTGAGGGGCAGGAAGCTGCCGCCAACTCGGGCACGCACACTGAGTGCCGTTAGCACAGCCTGGTCCCGGGTGACCCGGTGGTGCCTCAGGTACAACGGCAAGACAGGCAGAGCTGTCCTGGGTTGCCAGAAACTCAGTCCAGAACAGTGAAGAGTAGAGCCCAGTGCAGCGCTGCATGTCTGACATCCCAGCACTTTGGGAGGCTGAGGCAGGACGACCCTAAGTTTAAGTCCTCCAGGTCCTCCCTGGGCAATGTAATGAGAGCCTATCTCAGAATTTAAAAAGAAAAAAACTTTGACAGACTGGAGATGTAGCTCAGGGCAGCAACCCTGGGTTCAATCCCTAGTGCTGCCCTGAGAAGGGGGTCTCTGAACTGCTGCTGTGGCTGAGCCCTGAACCCCGTCTTCCAGATGGGCGTGGAGGGTACACCAGTTGTGCCCTCACACTGCAAATGAGCCATCAAATCAGTCGTGCTACCTCTGGGAACTGCCAGAAACCTCATGGGGATTCCCACTCTTATGCCCGGAAAAGTCCCGTCCTGAGGAGACCATGCAGGTGGCTGGGGCCGGCGGGTGGTCTCCAGTGTCTTCCGAAGGGCGGGTCCTGCACTCGAGCCTTCCGGGCCTCATGTGGCCATGCAGTGTCAGAACAGCGTCCAGAAGTTCCTGTGCAGACTGTGGAGTTTCTGGGTCGGGCTGTGTGGCTGCTCCAGGCCTCAGGCTCCTGCCCTGGTCTGCTGAGGTGGAGGCAGTGCAACCACCGCAGCGGTCGCCATCTCCCCTGCTGTACACTGTGGGCTCCCAGGGGCCACCAGAAGTGCTCCTGCCGGGCTCCTTTGGGGCTTGGCACAGGTGCATACCAGCCGGGGCTCTGTTTGCCTCCCCGGTGCCCTCCTGTTATCGTGGGGCCCTGGGCCTAGCTCTGCTGTGATGCTTCGTTTGCTTCCTACTGTATTGCTGTCCCTTTCTATGGCTGCTGGTGGAGCACGCAGAGCTGATTGTTCTTTTGCACGGCGTCCATGCAGGAGTTGGGCAAGGATAGGGCTCCTTAATCACTCAAGGAAGAACCTGGAGAAAGTGGTGCAGGGAGCTCTCAGCAGTGCAGTAGAATCAGCTCAGCTTTTATTTAAGTCAAAAAGAAATTGCAAGCTGGACATGCTGTAGCACGCCTGTGATCCCAGCCCTCCGGAGGCTGAGGCAGGAGGATTGCTGCAAGTTTGAGGCCACCCTGGACTATGCAGTGAATTTAGGGCCAGCCTAAACCACATAGCGAGAACCCTCTCCTGTCTCACGGCCTTCTACAAAGATCTTTACGACTCACCTCACCCATCACCCATTGCTTTGTGTCCAGTGCCAAGCAACTGCATCTTTAGTTTACATTCCGGAAGCCGGGGCAGAGGAGGCACCAGGACACAGGCACTGCCCTCAGCTGACTGTCGCTGAAGATAAGACACCTACGTCCCGCTGGCGGAATGGCCGCACACATGTGCTAATGAGAATTACTGAAAGGGCTTGGAGAAATCTCTCAGGGGTAAGGAGCTGGTTTCTCCAGAAGAGGTCCCTGTGGCTTGAACTGACCGGCGAGATTGCAGAAGCCGGGAGCTCAGAAAGTTAAACTTTAATGGGCGAGGAGTTGGAAGCCGACGCTGACTGGGAGCTTATCAGCCACCAGAACACTGGAAAGGAAAGGAACTGCAAACATGAGGCTGTGGAACTGTGTGCCCTCCACAGCTCTGACCTTGGCCAGCTGTCCGATTTAATTATTCACCAGTGTGCGTGTCAGCCAGGGTTGCCCCCCAGGCCTCGTGAAGACTGGGATCTCTGGTTCAGGAATTTCCGTCCCACATGCAGCGGGAACTGGGACGCCGTGGTGATCAACACATAGGTGACACCAGGTCTGTGGCCGGAGGCGGGGCCGACACTGACCTCTTAGCAGGGTCCGGCCTGCAGGGCTTCTGTGAGGACCCAGGGCACAGCGCAACCTCGGAGCTGACCTCAGAGGAAACGAAGGCAGGGGTGGATTCTTAGGGATTTTTTTTTCCCCTTGTGGTACTGGGATTGAGCTCAAGGCCTTCACACTGAGCTACATCTGCAGCCCTTTTTGTTGTTATTACTTTTTATATGTGTGTGCTAAGGATCAATCCCAGGGCCTCACACAAATTAGCTCCTCCTCCTCCTTCTGCTTCCTTTTCTTCTTTTTTAAATGTGCTGAGAATTGAACCCAGGGAGCGCTGAGCTACATCCCCAGCCCTTTCTTTTTTGGAGGGTACCGGGGATCAGACTCAGGACCTTACATTTGCGAGGCAGGCGGCAGCACCACTGAGCTAAATCCCTGGCCCCCCAGCCCTTTCTTTTATTCTGAGATGAAGTCTCACTTGGGTGGTTACCCAGCTGGCTTTGAACTTGCAGTCCTCCCGCCTCAGCCTCCTGAGCAGTTGAGATTACTGTGCACCACCACACCCAGCCGACTGATTACCTTCCTAGTGTCACTACTCTGATGTGCATTTGAGTTTTTGAAGCCAAAATCCGATGCTTCTCGGGCATGCAAAGGAGGTATCCACGTGAGGACAAGGTGGCTGTCTCCATCTTTCCCTTGTCCTTTTCTCGTCTGTCTCCTCTCTTGCTCCTGCATCAGTTCTCTCAGACGCGCGCTATAGGACCCACGCTGCTCTAGGAACTGTCTCGGCCGGCAGTGACAACACCGAGAATTCCGGGGCCTTTATAGAGTGCAGCTGCACAGTCATTTCATGCCTGCTGAGTCTCACAATGAAAAACAACGAGACTTTCATTTTGCATGTGGTTTTGTTTTTTCTTTTTTGTAAGATATACTGACTGGATTTTACACCTGTTAGTCCTTGGCAGGTGGGACATTTAAAAAGCACTGTTCTAGAAAACATGGCCATGTGAGTCCACAGCAAACAAAAGGAGAGAGAAAAAAGCATTACCCCCAAACCAGGCATAGCAGTGCACACCTGTAATCCCAGCACTCAGGAGGCTGAGGCAGGAGGATCGATCCAAGTTCAAGGCCATCCTGGAATACATAGCGAGATCCTATTGCAAAAAAAATCCTCCCCAAAACATTGTTACCCCTAAGAGCCCTCACTCTACCACGCCGTCCTTCTGCCAACCATGTTCTCTGCTCCGCGTGCACCTCCCCTGCAGGTCTTTCTCCGGGAATCCTTGGAGCAGAAGCTGGAGAAGCGGCGGGAGGAGGAGTTCACGCGGGCGCCATGGTGATCCGGGCCCACGTCCTAGGCTACTTGGCACGGTGAGCACCAGGCAGAGGGTGGGGTTGTGACCTGTCGCTGGCCATCAGGGCTGTCCCAGGGAAGGCCTCAGAGGAAGCCACCCCGGCAGGGCCGGGGGAGCCATTGGAAGAGGTGCTGGTGGGCTCTGATGCCTCAGTCCCGCCCGCCGTGGCTCTGCCGAGAGGGGTCCCCGTGTGGTTTGGGGCTCTGTGTCCTGCTCTGAAGCCACATGATCTCCTGTTCCCTCTGGCATCACAGGCCGAGGAGCCCCTGTCCCACTGCTCGGCACCAGGAGGGTTTCGTAGTTCAGAGGTTGTGGGCTCCAGAATACTTGCATGGCGTCCTGGCTGACCGTTCCTTATCTGACAAGCTGAAATCTACACTGCTCTGTGATCCTTTTATTATTATCATTACTATCATCTTTTATGGTGCTGGGGATGGAACCCAGGATGTCATGCATGCGAGGCATGCATTAAACCCCCGGGCCCAAGAATCTGAAACTATTTTAGCATTACATCAGCACTCAGAAAGTTTGAGAAATTTCAGATTTCTGATGAGGGATACTCAGTCTGTATCATTCTGTCTCTAGAAACAGGCTTTTGATGCGTATTCCCGGCTGCCCTCGAACTCACTATGTAACCCAAGCTGGCCTTGAGCTCATAGCAATCCTCCTGCCTCAGCCTCCTTTATGCTGGAATTCCAGTCATGCACCACCACAGTGGGCTACATTTTCTGAAATCGAGAGCCACTCTGCTATGGTGGGGTTTTGTTTTATTTCGTAGGTTGGGTGTTTTCCTATGAACAGGAGAATATATCTGATTCCCTCTGGTCTTGTTTACCTGGCTTCCTGCCTGATTATTCCACGTTGGCATAGTGGTTATGTGTTTGTTTAGCCAAGATCGAGGTAGGGTTTGTAGCTTAGTTTGTGCCTCTTCTTCTGCTTTGCTTCAGCCCAGGGCCCCCTTACCCTCTCCGGCCTCTGCAGTGACAGGATGTCAGCGTCTCCTTCCACAGCCCATCTGCCCCTCCTCAGTGTGCAGTGTTCGAATAGCTCACCGCCTCACCTGCCGCCCGTGTTTTCCCCTGCAGAAAGCACTACAGAGAGGTCCTCCACGGGGTGGTGATGATCCAGAGGAACATCCGAGCCTTCCTGCTGCGGCGGCGGTTTCTGCGCCTCAGGCGGGCGGCCCTGGTGATGCAGAAGCAGCTCCGCGGGCAGCGGGCACGCAGGCTGTACCGGCAGCTGCTGGCGCAGAAGCGGGAGGCGGAGGAGAGGAGGCAGCGGGAGGAGGAGGAGAGGTACTGTCCTTCCTGCCCCGGTGCACAGATGGACGCCTCTGGGTTCTGCGCTCACATCTATTAAGAATTCCCGCTGGGTGAAGCAAACCCTGATTCTGGGCAGCTGGATGCTGAATTCCCTTGCGGCTCCAGTGACCCAGTTCTGCCACATTTGTTCACACGCAATCTTCAGTGCCCAGCCCTCATGCCTTTAACTGGCCTATTCCAGGTGCTTTTGAAAAGTGAGCTCTCCACTGGGTGTCACTCAGTGCAGTGACTTGCCCAGCATGCACAAGGTTGTGGGTAGATCTGGCCCAAAGGTGGTTCTAAGATTAAGGGTGATGTTCACCCTCTTTTTTTCTTTTCTGTTTTCAGAGAAAGAGAGAGAGTGCAGAAAGAAGCCGAGCTCCGGGCCCAGCAGGTAGGGACCGCAGTGATGACCTGGGCTGTCCTTTACCTGCTTCCTCTCTACCTCAAACCTCTTCGCTTGAGGATGCAAAACTGAAATAACTTAGTTGTCCAGGGAGAGCAGCTTGCAGGAAGAGACCTTGATGTGTGATTCGACATTTCCCCCGTGCAGCTGGGAGGAACGCAGTGAATGTTTAAAATTCCAGTGTGAATCCCAGCAGGGTCACTCCTTGGGCCTCAGTCTGCTGGGGCTGCTGAGATACAGTCCCAACTGGGTGGGTGACATGATGGAAGTTGATCTTCCCCAGTTCCAGGGATGGGGGTCTGCAGTTCAGTTTCTCCTAAGGCCCCCTCCCCGTGGTGTCTGGACGGTCACCTTCTCCCATGTACTACTGAGCCTCCTGCAGTGCACTCCTGGTGCGTGTGCCCTATCACTTCCCAGAAGAACAAACACTTTTTCTGTCCATCCATTTCGTACTGAGGAATGGACCCAGGGCCTTTGAACAGAGCTGTCTTCCTAGGCCTTTTTTCTGTTTTATTTCGAGACTAGGTCTCCTCAAGTCACTGAATTGCTCAGGTGGGATTCACGCTTGCAATCCTAACGGGCTGTAGCTCAGTGGTACAGCGCTTACCTAACATGCCCAATGTCTTGGATTCGAGCCCCAGTATTGCAAAAACCAAAACAACAAGAAGAAACACCTTCCCATCCTCCAACCTCGGCCTCCCAGAGTGCTGGGAATACAGCCATGCATCACCGCCCTCAGCTAAGGGCCCGGTTTAGACCGAATGTGTGCCCAAACTGAGCCTCCTTTTAACTTCCTTGCCTCTTTAAAAGCCTCGCCTCCAAGCCCAGTCACACCCTGAGGTCCCTGGGGCCGGGGTGACACAGTGACCACCGCCTCCTGGCCAGTACCGGCTGGATCTTAACACTTGCCTCTGCTTCTGCGCAGGAGGAGGAGGCCAGGAGGCAGCGCGAGCTGGAGGCCTCGCAGCAGAGCCTGAAGGACGCGGAGCTGAGCCGCGAGCTGCAGAAGCAGAGAGAGAACAAGCAGGTGGAGGAGATCCTGCGGCTGGAGCGCGAGATCGAGGACCTGCAGCGCATGAAGGAGCGGCAGGAGCTGAGCCTGACCGAGGCCTCGCTGCAGAGGCTGCAGCGGCGGCGAGACGAGGAGCTGCGGCGCCTGGAGGACGAGGCCAGCCGGGCGGCGCAGGAATTCCTGGCCGCCCTCAACTTCCACGAGATCGACGCGTGCGTGCGCGGCCTCGAGCGCTCCCTGGCGGCCGGGGGCGGGAGCGCGGGGACCCCGGGCTTCAACTTCGGCCAGCCCTACCCCGAGGAGGACGAGGATGAGGGTTTCGAGGCCGACGACGACGCCTTCAAGGACTCGCCCAACCCCAGCGAGCATGGCCACTCGGACCAGCGCACGAGCGGCATCCGCACCAGCGACGACTCCTCCGAGGAGGACCCCTACGTGAACGAGGCTGTGGGGGCACCTGAGGGCACCGTGCCCCCCGACACGTGTGCGCAAGACGACCGGCACGAGGCCACCTATTGCGAGCCTGGTGAGGCCCCGGGCACCGAAAAGGACGACTATGACGATGGCGCGGTGACCTCCGGCAGCAGTGTCACCTTCTCCAACTCCTACGGCAGCCAGTGGTCCCCTGACTACCGCTGCTCCGTGGGCACCTGCAACAGCTCGGGCGCCTACGGCTTCAGCTCCGAGGGCGCCCAGTCCTCGGTGGGTGCCTGGGGTCCCCGTGGGTCAGTGGGGAGCCCTGAACCAAAGATGCATAGGCAGGACCTAAGCCAGGCGTGGTAGCACCTGAATCCAGCACCCCAGAGTCTTTGGCAGCAGAATGCCAGGAGTTCAAGGCCAGACTAGGATCCTTAGTGAGACCTTGTCTCAAAAGGCAGACAGGGCCCTAGAGAGAACCTTAAGGCCCTTTCTCTTTCCAGATGCCAGGATCTGCCTCCAAGCCCAGAACCAAGTTTGGCCCAAGGCCTGAGGAAACCGCATTTTCAGTCGACCGACCCTTAGCTTCACAGGGTGCTGGGAGCAGCTCGATCCCGCCTGACAGTGGCTCCACAGTCCAGGCCCCACCGAGATATTTCTTGATCTGCTTGTAAGGGAGGAAGCTTTAGGGTTAAACATGCTCTTCCCAGTATCTGCGTAGATTTATAGTTTACTTATACTTTTTCCCATTGATCATGAGTTCGATGCCATTTTAACTTTCTAAGGCTTGGAAATATTTTTAGCATAGTCATTTGAAGGAGATTTAACTCTTGCGTGGTTTGATTAAGATTACACCTTTTCACAAGCGGTGTTGTTTTCAGAAGACTGGGTGAAAGACTTTTAGGTATTAGTTAGACATAGTGTTTGGATCTGTTTTGTTTGGTTGGTTTTGTTTTTCCTTTGAGACGGGTCTCACTATGGAGCCCAGGCTGGCTTTGAACTCCTGGTGATCCTCCTGCCTCAGCCTCCCGAGTGCTAGGGTTACAGGCATGCACCACCACGCCTGCCTTAGCGCTTGGCATTTTGCTGTGCTTCGTTCCTGAGATCTCCGCCGCAGTGGTGTACGTGGGGTGTTGGTCCCGGTTCCTTTCTGGGATTTTTACGCTGGGTGCTTTCTTTGCTTGCCATCCAGTCCATCCTGTTGTTCACTGTTGCCCTCTTCTCCTCATCCAGTTTGAAGACAGTGAAGAAGACTTTGACTCCAGGTTTGACACGGATGACGAGCTGTCCTACCGGCGTGATTCTGTGTACAGCTGCGTCACGCTGCCGTACTTCCACAGCTTCCTGTACATGAAAGGTAAGGCCTGCGGCCAGAGAAGTGTGGGTTAAGTAGGGCCGTGGAAACTGAGATTTGCTTGTTTTGCTTCGTTTTTTGAGATAGGGTCTCTCAGTGTAGCCCAGGCTGGCCTCAAACTCATGGCGATCCTCCTGCCTCAGCCTCCCAAGAGCTGGGATTACAGGTGTTCACCACCATGTCCGCCTTCACTTATGTTTTTCTTTCTACTCGATTTCCTTTCTGTTTTCTCTGCCTGCTCTTCTAATACCTGAGTCTAATGACTAACATCAGTCATGAGCTCATCAAACCCCCACAGGCTTGGTTTGGGTGAGACAAGCTCACTAGTTGGGGTAGAGTTTATAGGAGCATTGGAGTAAAAAAGATCGGGCATCCTTATCCTAGACACAGCCTCACTGGAACACGTGACAGAGGAAAAGATGCCGTCACAGATTCAATAAGTGTTTGTTTGGTTTTTTGAGACAGGGTCTCACTGCAATTCAAGCTGGCCTTGAACTTACTATGTAGCCCAGGCTGGCCTCGAACTCATGGAAATCCTCCTGCCTCAGCCTCCTGAATGCTGGGATTACAGGCATGCACCACCATGTCGGGCTCAATAAGGTTTTTTTTCCTATTAAGTTTATTGGTACATTTTAGGTATACAATATAGTTAACCAGTTCATCATTGGGTAAATGATGTATCTTGGTTCTTATTTTTTCTCATTCCCCTGCCCTCCCTGGCTCAATAAGTTTGTTTGTTTGTTTTGTTTTTTTGTGATACTGGGGATCGAACTCAGGACCTTGCACTTGCAAGGCAGGCACAGTGCCACTGAGGAAAATCCCTGGCTCCCCGCTCAATAAGTTTTAACCATGGCATCTTCAGATTTTGTGTTTTTCACAGTAAATAGAAGCTTTTGATTAAAATATTCCTCTTCTCCCAATTAACTCTTAGTTTGCTAAGTTTGCTTTAAAATCCCTATTATCTGTAATATGTGCCACTGATTTATTACAGTTGTCTGATTAAGATTTTTAAAAGGATAAGACAAATGTAAAACTATATTCAAAGCATTAGAATTACTTTAAGAAGATGAGCATTTTGGGACATGTCTTAATAAAAGCAGAAATTTTGTAAGTGCAGCATCATTTAATCTTTCATAAAGTCTTTAATAACGTAGTGCCCAGGCTTCCAGAGAAACCGATAAAAGAAGGAAAATGCAGCCTCTAGCAAAGATACAGGGTGAATGGCGCTGCTCAGTCCCGGGGTGCTGTCCCCAGGTGGGCGGGCCATGCTGCTCTGCTTGCAGCACCTCCTTGGGATCTAAAATGCAGATTAAAATCGCCAGTTACAGCCATCATGGCAGCAGCTTGTCCTGCTTGAATCCCTTGGTGAGTTTCCTGCCTGTTAGGAAACTGCTCTGGGGGAGGCTGTCCTCATTGCATGGCCAGGCCAGGGGACTATCCCTCTGCGCTGAATGCCAGCCAGGGCTGCCATCGCTGCATCTGTCCCAGTGGGAGGCTTAGGTCTATAATCACTGCCGAGGTCTTTGAGGAAAAGTCCTAGGCCAGCCTCATGGCACACACCTGACCTTTGAGCACCTGGGAGGCTGAGCCAGGAGGGTCCTGGGTGGTTGTGAGTTCAAAGCCAACTGAAAGTACACAGTGAGACCCTGGCTAAAAAAAAAAGCTATATTAAATTTATTTTCCAGTCTATGAAAGGAAAACACTGTGTATGCTTACTTTAAGTGCCCATGTTTAAATGTCATTTCATTTAATGCTGGTTGATGAAAAAAATCAGATCAAAGTGTGGGCAATTTAGAGTAGACTATGTTCTTCGGTGTGCTAATTAAAACATGTTTGAATGACAGGAGAAATACATCATTCAGGCATCTTTGGGGAATCCAGAAAACTAAAATAAAATTGTTCTACTAGAAGAGAACAGAATTTGTTTTTATCCTTTTAAAGATAACATCTGGCCGGGCATGGTGGCTCACACCTGTAGTCCCAGCAGTTAGGAGGCTGAGGCAGGAGGATCGCTGCAAGTTCTAGGCCAGCCTGGGCCACATAGTGAGTTCAAGACCTGCCTGAACTGCATCGCGAGACCCTGTCTCAAAAAAACCAAACAGAAAGGCCTAGTGTGACCTATGAGCTCAGTGCTCTGGGAGGCTGAGGCAGGAGGGTCACACCGTCACACCCAGCCTTGGCAACTTAGTGACTTCGAAATGGCTCCAGACTCTTTTGTGGGTCAGAGTTTCAGTTTGTTATTACTTGGCTTTCTGTAAACTCCTTACAGACGAGTCAGCTAAGCGCCAGGTGCTGTGTTCGGGTGTAGGAAGGGCCGTGGTCCCAGGTGACCCCAGGCTGCTGAAATGTCCAGTGTGTCCTGACAGCCCCCAGCCGCACCCTGCACTGAGGGTCTCGGGGTGCGTTTCAGCCCGCATGGGGGCAAGGGTTGTCTGGTGCTGGGGACTTGGTGTGGCTGTCCTTGTCATGCAGCTTGATTGACTTCACCCAGACAAGTGTGGTGCCGAGCGCCTGTCATGCCGGAATTCAGGAGGCTGAGGCAGGACGATGGGCACAAATTCCGGCCCAGCTCGAACTGCCTGATGAGGCCCGTGTCAAGAAAACAAGCACAGAGGGCCAGGTGTGACTGACTCCTCCACCTTTCCCTCCCTGTCTCGGGAACAGGTGGCCTCATGAACTCCTGGAAGCGCCGCTGGTGCGTGCTCAAGGGCGAGGCCTTCCTGTGGTTCCGCTCCAAGCAGGAGGCCCTGAAGCAGGGCTGGCTGCACAAGAAGGGCGGAGGCTCGTCCACGCTGTCCCGCAGGAACTGGAGGCGCCGCTGGTTCGTGCTGCGCCAGGCCAAGCTCATGTACTTCGAGAATGACAGCGAGGAGAAGCTCAAGGGCACCATTGAGGTCCGCTCAGCCAAGTACGTGGCGCCGGGTGTGGCCCGGGGGCCCTGGGTTCGGGCGCCCGTTCCCTGTCCAGTGAGAGTAGTGGTCTCGCAGATGGGTTAACCAGGCCGGGCATGGCGGCGCACCTCTGTCATCGCAGCACTCGGGAAGCAGAAGCGGGAGGGTCGTCATGAGTTTGAGCAGCCTGGGCTCCATAGTGAGCTCAAGGCCAGCCTGGGCTACTCAGCGAGACCCTGAAACAAAAGCCCTTCGGTCAAGTAACTCCCCAGAAATATATATAAGAAAGAAAAGTAGTGTACATTGGTTGAGGGCCCAGTAGGTGAACGAGCTAATGTGGACACAGGCTGACACTCAGAGGTTTGTTTTGACCTGAATTCTGTCTTTTCCCTACGTTGTCTGTACCAGGCCACCCAGTCCCTGCACGCGCAGGGGCAGAGCTGGTGTTTGAGTCCACATAGCCCCCTTGGACAGCCACCACTTTGGACTATCAAGGGCCTTTGATTTTTGTTAAAAATTCTGGTTTCGGAAACCGGTTGGCACTCAGGGCAGCTGGCTTTCTGGATAACTGGGCACTGCCTAGAAACGTGCTGCGGGTAACCTATAACCTTGCTCCGCTCAACTTGAGCAAGGGCTAAGTCTTTGGGAAGTGGTGGTGTCGGCCTGGGAGGTCACGGAGAAGTGGGGGGAGAAGTGAGGGGAGGGGTCCTGTGTGGTTGGGTTGTAAGGACAGACAGAGGACTGCCGACAGCAGTGCTGGCCTTCTCCAGCTGCCCCTTGGGCTCCAAAGCCCGGGGTCTCCACGGCCCACAGTGTCCTCTCTTAGGCCTCCCGGTGCTCAGGGTTGGGAGTGCACTGAATGTCCCCAGAGCACGGTCCAGTTGTCCCCGTAGCCACAGTTTCCATGCCCACAGATGGAGCCACCCGCTTGAAAACTGAGAGAAGAGAAAAGAAGGGCCTCTTTACTGCCCCTGTAAGCAGCCCCTGGCCCCTGTCACTACCCCTTCAAAAGTGCAGGGTGGCCGCTGTCTGCGGAGCTCGTGCTCGGTGCAGTGGGGGGATGCCGAGGGTCCTACTTCGGGGCTTTCTCAGACACCCAGGGGTGCTGGTGTCCGAGTGGTCCTGGAGCTGCAGACAGCACAGGTGCCCTCGTGTCTCTGAGCCTGCCTGCCACGCGCTTCCTCACGCAGCTGGGTTCCCTGGGCACTTTGTCAACATTGCCACAAGTGACAGAAATGTCAGCTCTTCGACATTTCTGTCACACAGCAGGACAGTGAGGTAGGGCTTCCCGGAAAGATTGTCTTCATTTTGTATTTTGAGATGTTTAATTATAGAAAACCTCAGTGTGGGGGAGGATGTCCTGAAAGCCACGGACTCACTCCCCACTTTCCAGGGCTGTCCTCACGCTCCAGTGCCTGTGCGCACAGCCTCCCTTGGGGGCTCCCCGACCACGGGCATTCTCCTAGGTCAGCCTGGGAATGTCCTAGCATGCGGCTAAAGAATCTCTAGTACATAATCAGTCCCCTTAGTCGTTTAAAAATGGTGGTCTCCTCCCACCAGGAAACCTCAGTCACCCCGGATAGCCCGAGGTGCTGCTGCATGCATTGGGTAGTGCTCGGGGGCCTTGGGTCGGTTTTATAGTTTCCCAGGGTATTGATACGTTAGGGATTCCACGAGGGTGAGACTCACCCTCAGATCCACAGAGTGTTGGTTCCGGACCCCTGGGTGTGGAAATCCATGGGTATTCAATTCTCTTGCCTGAAATGGCATTGTGTTCGCACCTAAGCTTTGTGCATCTTCCCGTACACTTTATCTCTAGATGACTTAGAATAACTAATTGATGTAAATGGTAGGTAACAAGGATGCCCACTGTCACCACTCCTGTTCAATATAGTTCTGGAAACATTAGCCAGAGCAATTAGACAAGAGGAAGAAATAAAAGGAATAAAGGTAGGAAATGAAAAAATTAAATTGTCGTTACTTGTGGATGACATGATTCTCTACATAGAAGACCCCAAAAACTGCATCAGAAGACTTCTAGGTTTGATAACCAAATTCAGTGGCATAGCTGGATACAAAGTCAGCACTCAAAAATCAGTAGCATTCCTGTACAGGAACAACAGACTGTCTGAGAGAGGAACTGGAGAAACAGCTCCTTTCACAATAGCATCCAAAAAATGATACCTATGGGGCGGGCATTTAGCTTAGTGGTTCCGCTGCCTGCCTCACAAGCTCAAGGACCCAAGTTTGATCCCCGATACCAAAAAACAAAGAAAAAAAGAAATACCTAGGAATCAGTCTAATGGCGGAAGTAAAAGACCTCTACATTGAAAACTACAGTACCCTGAAAAAGGAGATCGAAGAGGATATCAGAAAATGGAAAGATATCCCTTGTTCTTGGATAGGAAGAACCAATATAGTGAAAATGGTCATATTTCCAGAATTGTTGTACAGATTCAGTGGAATCCTAATCAAAATCCCAACAGAATATCTCACAGAATTAGAAAAAACGATCCTATAATTCATTTGGAACCAGAAGAGACCTAGAATAGCAAAGGCATTTCTGGGCAACAAAGGCAAAGCAGGGGGCATCACAATCCCTGACTTGAAATTATACTGCAAAGCTACTGTGATTTAAATACAAAAAAAAAAGCACAAGGACCTGAGTTCGATCCCCGATCCCCGGTACCAAAAAAACAAAACAAAACCAGCATGGTACTGACAAACAGACTTGAGGATCAGTGGAACAGATTAGAAGATGCAGAAACAACTCCAGACATGCTCAGCCACCTCATCTGTGGCAAAGGAGCCAAACACCCTCACTGGAGGAGAGATAGCCTCTTTAATAAATGGTGCTGGAGAAACTGGCTTTCCACATGCCGAAGATTGAAACTAGATCCCCATCTTTTAGCAATGCACTAAACTAAAATCAAAATGGATCAAAGATCTAAATATTAAAACAGAAACACTAAATTGGCTGGAAAAGAGAATAGGTAGAACGCTTGAGGACATAGGAGTAGGCAAAGATTTCATGAACAAAACCCAGACTGCATGGGAAATACTACAAAGAATCAACAACTGGGACCTCATCTTACTAAAGTTTTTGCACAGCAAGAGAAACCAACAACAGAGTGAAGAGACAACTCATAGCATGAGAAAAAATTTTTACCAGCTATTCAGACAAAGGACTATAATCTAGAATATATAAAGAACTCAAAAAAAAATCAGGCCTCCCAAATTTAAAGACCCAATCCAAAAATGAGCATCTGAAATAAAAAGACAATTAGTTAATTAGATAATCAGATGATTAGAAATGGCAAATAAACATATGAAAAAATGTTCAGCAACACTGGTCATTCAAGAGATGCAAATTAAAAGCATGCTGAGATTCCACCTCATCCCAGAAAGAATGGCTGCTATCAAGAAATCAACCAATAACAAATGCTGGCGGGGCTGTGGGGAAAGAGGAACCCCTGCTCCACTGCTTCTGGGAGTGCAGACTGGTGCAACCACTGTGGAAATCAATGTGGAGATTTCTGAAAAAACTAAAACAAGAGGTTCCATTTGACCCTGCTGTACCTCTTCTTGGTATCTTCCTGAAGGAATTAAAAGCATCATACCACAGTGATATATGCACACCCATGTTCATAGCAGCAGCATAGTTTGTAATAGCTAAAGCTTGGAAACAGCCCAAATGCCCATCAGCTGACAACTGGATAATAAAGATGTGGGGTTTTTAATACAGTGGAGTACTACTGTGCCATAAAGAAGGATGCGCCTCAGACATTTACAGCTAAATGGATGGACCTTGAGACCATACTTCTAAGTGAAATAAATCAGACACACACGTGTAAACACCGCATTGTTCCTGTGGTGTGAGAAACCGAAAGTGGTAGTGAGGACTGAGATGTATAATGGATTCTGGGAAATGGGAAAAAAGTGTTCAAATGGGAAGGGGAACAGGAGGAGGGAGGGAGAAAGGAAGGGAGGGACAAGATGAACGTGAAAATAGAAGGGAAAAATGGGAACAAAGCTTTTGTACATGGGGGAGAAGGGTGCTGGAGGGGGGAATAGGATAAAATAAAATAATTAAAAATAATAGTGAATGGTAGGTAGACAGTCATACTTACTGTTTCAAGTATAATAACCCGAAAACCCTTCATATATTCAATACAGATGATAACTTTCTTTTCTGAGAATTTTCCATCTGCTGCGGATTGAATCAGCACGGAAGGGGACTATGGATAGAGAGCTGACTATGCTCCTTTATGAACTAGAATATTTCTTTGGTTTTGTTTGTTATTTGAGACAGGGTCTCACTGTGTACTTGAGGCTGGACTTGAGCTCACTTTGCAGTCCAGGCTGTCCTCAAACTCAGCAGATCCTCCTGCCTCAGGCTCCCACGTGCTGGGATGACAGGTGTGCGCTGCACACTGGGTGAAGCCAGACCGTTTCCGTGAAGAGCAGCTGTTGCTCACCAGATAGTGGCTCCCCCGAGGTCCTGTTTGTATAGGAAAGGCCAGGAAAATGCTTGATCTCTTCACGTAGCTTGCATGGTCCAGTAGCGATGCTTCTGGCTATTTCACTTTGTTTACTGCTTCACGTACCTCTGTGACTCCTGCGTTTGAACATGCGTGGTGCATTTGTCACCATCAAAGCTCTTCTGAGGATGCTCCCATCAGCCCACCTGGGCCCAAGAAGCCGCTCTGTCCCTGTGTCTTTTCCATGCAACCCTGGCAGTGTACAGTAGCTTCATGCTTTCTGGGAGGACCCGATGTTCCTGTTCTCCTTCAGGATTCAGGCTCTGTCAGCAGAAGTTCTCCGGTGATTGTTGGAATTGTGATTTTGAGGTTGAGACTTGGTCGGGGGGGGGGGGGCTCCCAAGTGAGGACCCAGCTGCACTTACTACAGCCCTGCCGACAGCGTCAGCAGGGACAGTCACTCGTCCAGGTGCTGTGGTCCAGTCACTTTTCCCAGGGACATCTTCCCTTCCAAGACGGGGGCCCCCTCTCTCCTTCCCCCATCACAGGCTTCCAGTAGAGTCTGCTCTTCTTGGTGTATTTTATCGTTTCATTGATTCTGTCGATAAGGTAAGGTGTGCATCTATTCTAAGCAGTTAGACCGATGGCTTCGTCAGTGTAAAGTAAATGTGTGACTCTCAGCAGCTACACTGCCTTGGGGGTCACAGGAAGCTGGCTTTGTCCCCAGGACCCTTCCTCAAGTTGAGCTCCATCAGCTCTGACTCTGACCTCTACTTGCATCCTACCTACCCTGATTGTGTTAACCGGACCCCAGAAAACTGGCTTTTGTCTCAGGTGCAGTTTAGGAAATGCTGGGGTGAGATCCAGATTATATGGAGCCCCCCCACACTCAAAGCCCACGTCCTGCCCTGCCCGCAGCGCCCTGATGGGGGTCGCATGTCCCTGAGAGGTTGGGTGCCGTCGTCCCAGCCCAGGCCTGAGCCCTGGTGGAAGCTGTCATCTGACTGTGGCTCCAACAGAGCCTGAGCCTGGGAGTTTATAAGGAGCAGAACCGCACCTGGCCCGTGGTGTGGGAGGCCATGGTGAATAAGATGAAGGCCACACCTGGCCAGGGCTTCTTGCTCAGTTATCCCGGTTGTGACCTAACCCCCGGAAGGTGCCACCTCTCGCCCCCGTTGGATTGAGGATTAAGTCTCCAGCACGCGAGCTTGGGGTCGTGTTCAGCCCACAGCTGCTGTGGTGAACCGGCAAAGAACCCGGCTGAGCAGGGCTGCTTTTTCTTGCTTTTTTTTGGTACTGGGGATCAAACTCGGATCCTTGCTCTTGGGAGGCAGGCGGCGGAACCATGGAGCAAAATCCCCGGCCTGGGGCTGCCTGCCTTTGAGATCCCCTTCTAAGGCAGATGAGAAACCGGAGGCAGCCCCTCTCCTGGGCACGTAGGAGCCATGCCCCTGGAGGCCACAACAGCCTGCCCCGCTTCTGAAAGAAAAGGAAGAAAGCAAAGCTGGTAGAGCCACGTCAGCGCTAGCTGACCCTCAGCTTCTGGTTCGTGATCTTAACTTATTGGTGGGCAGCCATGGTCTGCAAGTGTGAAACAGAAAGTTTCATTTTTGAGAAAGACTACATTTCCGTAAGTTTGGTTGTAACACTGAACTGTTCTGTTACTGATCACGGCAGCTGACCCCTGCTGACCAAGCCTCATTTCTCTTTTTTTCTCTTTTTTTTTTTTATCACTAGAGAAAGAAAACATAGCAGCAAGTTCTGTATTGGCTTCAATATGACCAAATAGTTCATCTTTAACATAATGACTACACTCCACAATTGAAGTCAACACAGTCAGTACTACAAATTACTTGTTGAAAGACTCTATCCTGGAGAAGGAAAATTAGGAAAAAGAATTTAAACAATTTCTCCAAACCACATTTATAAATATTGCCATATTAAAAATGCTTGAAAGGCATGGATTCTCCATTCAGCAGTTTTCTCTTGGCAACAGAAAAAAAAAAACCTCAGCAATAGTTTATCAGAAGTTTTAAGTGTAAAAGCTGTGTTGTTTCAGGGTTTGCACTTGAGCAATATTGTCATTACAGTAAAGACTCCAAACTGCTGTATACTCACCTCAAATAAAATCTACAGAAAATCCCACCAACTCCAATGTCTTCTGCACTTTGAGTGAACCCATAAACTTTCTGAGTTTAGTTAATAGTAAATACCTCAGAATACCTAAAGAGGTATGTTTCAATTATTAATGGTGTGAAAATTGTCTCAGATCCACTGGTTTAAAGAGCCTTCAAATAACATACTCTTCAATAGAACCTTACCTCATTCCAAATTAATATCAGATATTTCAAAATCAAAAGGATTTGTTCTATACCAAGATACAGGTATTACTCAATACCTGATGGGCTCACATTTTAAATTTATTTGTTAGTGTTTCTTTTTTTGTAAACAAATGATTGATGAAGTAATGCTACACCTTAAATTCCAGAAAATGGCATGGTTTCCCACCCTCTGGTGGATAGGGTGCATGATCCCTCTATTATATGGGATTAGTACAAATTCATGCTTTTGTGTTGTAGTGAAATGTTAAAGAATCCAATGTAGACTGAAGTACAAGTATAATAATCCTTGAATGTGATCAAACCTATGTAAGACACATTCTCTTGGGACTTAGCGTCGTACCGTGGTCCATACATCTTCATCAGTCTCATTTTTAGTACAACGAAGGGGTTCTCTGTCTTTCTCAGCTCTCCATGAGACCTTCTCTTTTTCACCTTCCCTTTCTTGGTCTCTCTCTCTTTCTCGTGACCAAGCCTGGTTTAGAAAGCAAGCTTCCTCGGAGGTGTGTGTACAGCTTGAGCAGTGCTAGCCAGAAAAACCCAGAACCCGAGTCCAACTTGGAGCGCTGCCCTCATGCTCAGGCAGAGTTGGGGTCACAATGTGGACACGAAAAAATCTGCATGCCATCACCTGGGAGAGGCTGGGGCGTGGCTCTGCTGAGGAATGTGGGCATGCAGAGGGCTGGGTTCCCACCTCAATGCCTAAAACACAAAAAGCCCCTCAGGCTCCCGTGTTAGGTCTACCTAAGACAGAAAAGGGTTTCATAGTTAGCCTCGGGTCCACCCTGAAGACATCTCACCATGTGCAGGCTTTCAAAATCAGACACACTTCTGGTCTCAGGCATTTTGGGTAAAGGCTGCTGAGCCATGTGGGAAGGAGGCAGAGTTTATGTGGGCTTCAGCGCTGTCTGCAGTTTCCAGTTTCTCCTGGGGCATCTCGGAACCCCTCCAGGGTGAGTGGGGTCTACGTTATACAACTGCTTCTGTGACCATTTCCAACTCAGTCAGTCACTTCATAAAATTGCTCTTTTCAGTTCCATCTGCCGCTTTCGTCTCTTTGCAGAGAGATCGTAGACAACACCAGCAAGGAGAACGGGATCGACATCGTCATGGCCGACAGGACCTTCCACCTGATCGCCGAGTCGCCAGAAGATGCCAGGTGAGGGGTGACTGCCACTCCGTCCCCAGCACGTCCTCCCCCGGCCTGGGCCGGCGCCGCGCCCTGCTGCCCTGAGAGGGCTGCGCTGACCCCAGTAGGGTTTTCTCTTGAGAACTGAGTCGTAAGAGAAGCGAGTCCCACACCTCCGGGATTCTTTCCTGGGTGGGAGTGTGGGTACCACCCAGGCTCAGCATTTCTGGTCCTCTCTCACTGGCCACGTGAGAAAGCTAAGCTCAGGGTGCACCTTCGAGAAGACTCCGAGCCTTGAAAGTGAACAGCTCATATTTGCAAAAGGATCTAAAGAGCAGTAGCATTAACTGGTGGCTAAATGAATGATACCGTGGAAGTATTCAGAGGGTTTAAAAGTCTGCATGTTGATGTGCTAAGCAGAAGAGGTACTAACTTACAGCTGTTGTGGGCAGCATCAGATGAGTCACATGTATTAGCTCATTTAATTCTCACATGGGCCTCTTAGGTCGGCATTGTTGTCGCCTTTGCTTGCACCTTGCAGAGTAGGAGATGCGTACAGAGAAGGGGCCGTGTCCCTGCTGCAAGCTCATTCTCTTGCGTGGAGGCACTGAGCTTCCCACATTCCTCTCATATGGTGTTTGACCCAGACAGGAGGAAAGCGGTGTCCCCACTGGCAGGACCACACTGCCCGACTCTCTGAACCTCAGGTAGCCATGTTGGGGTGCTCAGGGCCTGCAGCACTAAGTTATTTTTCTCATCACTACCACAAAACACCCGACTTACACAACTTAAAGGAGGAGAGGTTGATTTTGGCTCAGTCTGCAGAGGTTTCAGTCCACGGTCGGCTGGCTGCAGGGCAGGGTGCATGGCACAGGGGAGAGAGCTGCTCACAGCATGGAGGACAGGAAGCAGGGAGCGAAGGGAGGAGCCGGGGAGGGGGATGGACCTCTTCAGGCTACGCCCCCAATGGCCCGCCTCTTCTGACCAGATCCCACTTCCTAACAGTGGGGTCTGTTGACCCCGATAATCCAGTCACCTTCCAGAAGCCCCGCCTGAGAGCGCATGAGGCTCTAGGGGGACATCTGGATCTAAACCATGACAGACAGAAGGGTCAGGAGAGCTGATATTTGCTCTTCAGTCACTCTGAGGCTATGGCACGCAGGGATGGCGTCTCTTCTCTTCCTGCAGGCCTGTGGGTAAGGTCGGTGACTGTCCCGCTCTGAATCCTCTGGCTCACATTCTGTCCTCAGCCCAGGCTCTGATCAGTTCTCGGGACCTCTTCGCCCATTGTCCTGGAGTGTTTTGAAGTCACTGTAGCACCACAATAGCAGCGTTAGCAGTGAAGACACCAGGAAGTCATTCTTCCCATGGGAACAAACTAAACCCCCGGGTGAACTCATAAATTACAACACAAAGTGCAGAAACAAGCAAACCTGAAATTACAGCCCCCTCATTCCGTCTGGGCCTCCTGTTGGGTTTCCGCGGTCCTGGAGGGCCCACGGCTTTTCTGCTGAATTACAAGCCAGGCCGGCAGCTGCCCTGTCTGTGCTGTGAGGAACCTGCTACGTTTAACATTTGGAATCTTTCAGCGAGGACTTTTCCCCCAGCCAGTGGAACACATTTCTGAAATTTTCTTGTCAAATTCCAAGCTATACCTTGATTCAGAGGGGGAAATTTGGAACTTTTTTTTTTTTTTGGTACCAGGGATTGAACTCGGGTCCTTGCACTTGCGAGACAGGCACCGGAACCACTGAGCTAAATCCCCGGCCCCCAGGAAATTTGTAACTTGAAGGTTACCTGTACAGATCGAAGTTCAGCACATTTGGATTTTATTCCTTTTTGTCTGTGATTCTATGTGGCATAACAGACCTTAAATTTGTGAGTTTTGCAATGTTTGATTTAGGAGTTTTGGTTTTTTGTACTGTGCATAGAACCCAGGGCCTTTGGACAGAGCCGTATCCCTAGCCTTTTTTTTATTTTTTATTTTGAGACAGGATCTTACAAGTTGCCAAGGCTGGGCTTAAACTTGTTATCCTCCTGCATCAGCCTCTCAGCGTCCTGGGATCACAGGAATGCAGTACCACACCCAGCTTGGTTTAGGAGATTTTTGAGTTTGGCACAACGACTGTAGACTTGCTTTGTGGTTAACCAGAACAATGGAGCAAGTTTGTATGAAGGTGTTTCCCTTGGTCGTGTCAAGAGTGTCTGTATATTTTGAATAATTTCCAACTCTTGTTCACATTTTCACCCTCAGGAATCACAGGAGATGGATTTTACTTCTTGGCTGTAAATTTATAAGGCCTACCTTTCTCTGGAGGTGATCTCAATGGTCTAGGAGTTACTTTTTCACTTAAATATTCCATCACATGCCAGGTCCTGTCCCCTGTGCCCTATCAGCAGGAATGCTGGGTGCCTTACAGGCTGGGCAGGGGGAGGAGCCCTAGCTTCTCTCACGTGTCCACCCTCTCGTGTGCTGTAGTTGATTAATAAATGCTGAATGGGTGGTGGGTGTCTGGATGTGATGGATGGGTGGATGGATGGGTGAGTGGATGGATGAGATAGATGGGTGGGTGAGATAGATGGATGGATGGGTGGGTGGGTGAGTGGATGGGTGGGTGGATGGATGGGTGGATGGATGGATGGGTGGGTGGGTGGGTGGATGGATGGGTGGATGGATGGATGGGTGGGTGGGTGGGTGGGTGGATGGATGGGTGGATGGATGGGTGGGTAGGTGGGTGAGATAGTTAGATGGCCAGCCACTCATGGTTCTTTTCCTCACACAGACTCACATTTCTAGTTAATCAGGACTTCTAGATTTTTCTGGAATGACGCATTTTACTTTTATTTTCTGATTTGATGAGGCTGGAAGTGAGAACTGAGTTGCATTCTCTGGTCAAAATCATTTTCCACTCTGTATTTGAAGCAGTGTTTGTGATTCCCGCTCACTTGTGTAGACCTCCTGTTGGGCAGCTGGAAACTCCCTGGTGGGAAGGAGTACAAAGCAGATGTCGAGTGGCCAAACTCCAGTGGTAGTGCTTTTACAGTTTTAGCCTTCTCACCTTGAAACTTACCTTTAAAGACAGGAAGGCACCTGGACGTCCTCCACGGCAAAATCCTATTCGGTAACTGTCCTGGATATGAGCATTTGGAGTAGAAGTAAAGATTTCATTATTTGCTATAAATTTCTCAAGGGACTCATCATCCTCAATGTCTGAAGGGCTGTGGGACTGGAGAAGAGAGTCTGCTCTTTGGCTGTTTTGTTTTGAGAGAGACAGGGTCTTGCTGTGTAGTTGAGGGTGGCCTACAACTTGCCGTGACCCTCCTGCCTCAGCCTCCTGAGTGCTAGGATCTTGACTTCAGTTTGAAACATGGTATCTAAGGGTACTTTGGTTGCTCTTTCTAACATAGAAATCCCACGTTTGCTCCAAATCCAAAGGACAGTTCTTGTGGATGTTGCTCTCTCATGGGGGGCCACCATCTGGTTCTTTCGGCCCACACGGGGCCGCCCCTCACCATGCCTTCTCTCCACAGCCAGTGGTTCAGTGTGCTGAGCCAGGTGCACACGTCCACCGACCAGGAGATCCAGGAGATGCAGGACGAGCAGGCTAACCCGCAGAACGCTGTGGTGAGTGCAGGCGCTGGCCCCGGGCTACGGGAGAGTGACCGGCAGCTGCCACACGGCTTTCTCTTAAAAGTGTAGTAATGAAAAAGAAAAGCAGGGTCATTGGGTGTACAAATCATACTTTGGGAAGACAGTAGATGACAGACCCTTAGCAGTGGTGCCTTCCCATTCTGCCACCTCAGACTTGGAAAAGGTTCCACGCTTGGACATCGAGGATGTGTGAGACACCTGGGCTGCAGAGGGTGGGGTGGGTTCTGAATCGTGTTCCATCTGCCTTTACTCCACACACAGAAACAAAGGCATCAAGTCCCATTCTAGAAATGAGGCTTTATTTCCGCCTAAGAAAAACACGGCAGTAAAAGTGTAAAACTTAACAGAAAACCATAGCATCAGTTGGAAAACTGGCACTGTTGAAAGGAGTTCAGAAACCACTCTGCTCATCCGGAAGCCCTTTGAGAACGGGGAAGAACGCGCTCCTGATCCTTCAAGGAACGGACTACCGGTTCCACCCGCCTGGTCTCCAGTCTGTTCACTCAGCGAAGGGCAGCTCGCTTTCTAGGAACTGTAATTTCACAGCTGGCTAAGGGAGAGGGAGCCTGTTCACTTTGCCCACATAGGGAGCTGTAGTCAGGGGCACGGCTCTGACGCAGACCCACTTGGTGCTTCTCACTGTGCTTTTTGCTCCTCCGCAGGGCACATTGGATGTGGGGCTGATCGATTCCGTGTGTGCCTCTGACAACCCTGACAGGTACGCTCCGATGTGGCTCTCAACAGAGTGGTTTAAGAGCTAGGCGTGGTGGCATACCCCTGTGATCCCAGCACTTGGGAGGCTGAGGCACGAGAATCTCGGCAAGTTCAAGGCCAGCTTGAACTACATAGTGAGACTGTCTCAAAAAAAACAATGTGACTTAGGAACCTGCATGTGGCCGCAGGTCCCTCGATGGCTGCCCTTGGCTGTGAGATCGTGCTGGGGTATGTTCGGCCTTCCAAGCTGTTACCCAGTTTTACAGCACATAGAAGTGAGACTTCCCCTGTGGCTGTCTTTGGACAGTGGAAGTCATTGAGAGGGTGGGTTTGGAACAACAGCAAGGTCAGAGGAAGGTTCTCTGTTCAGACAGAGACGCAAGCAGCTGGACAGTGTTCCAGCACAGGGAGGCTGCAGCTGCTCTCGCTGAATTTAAGGATGGATTTGAAAAGGAATTTGGTCATAATGCCCCCATAGAGTGTGAATAATCAGACCCCAGCTATTTCTTCCCTTCACATGTCGGCTTTTTCCGTGCCCTGAAAATAGCGTGTTTTCAGTTTTGTTCTCCGACAGCAAATCTACTTTGGAGGCTGTATGCCCGGTGAGGTCTGTTTGTCTTTGATGCTCGTAAACTGTTTCTGGCAGACTTTGAGAAAAATTGCTCTAGGGGGATTTAAAAAAAGAATTAAGATGTGATCGGTACATATACGAACTCTCCACAGTAATTGTAATCATTATGTACTGCAAACATGGACTAATAAAAATTAAAAAGAGGGCAAAGTCCTCACTGACATGAGGCCCAGACATCACCCCTACCCACGTTGCCCAGTTACATTCCAGGGTGGTGATTTGGTCAGATCTTAAAAATGGATAAATAGGCTTCAAGGAGTTGTTCTGTGTGGAGCTATTCACCTCATTGTTTCACTTACGTTGTTGCTAAGATAAAATACCTGACACCCAAAGTTAAAGGAGGAGAGGTTTATTTCAGCTCACAGGTTTGTAGAGGTTTCAGTCCATAGTCAACTGTCTCCGAGGCAGGGCAGCATGACAGAGAGGCACTGGCAGAGGAGGAACAGTCCATGGCAGGGCAAGCAGGAGGTAGCGAGCAACAGGCAGCAGCAGCAACAAACCTGCTTTCTTTCTGTCCCTTTCTATTCCATCCAGACTGTAAGCCTGTTCATTAATGCCACCCACACCGAGGATGGGGCACCCATTATCCACACTCTTCCTCCCAGCATCACATCCTTAATCCCAGTACCACATCCCCTAATCCAGCCACCTTCAAAACTCCCCACCTGTGACCACATGAAATTTTGGGGGAACAGCTAGATATAAGCTATGAACAGTAAACAAATATTCTACCTGTGAGAAACAGCAAAAAGAAAAGAAAGGGGGCTGAGAAAGAGAGAAATTGCTCTATTACTGGAGTGAGAATTAAAACTGACTTCTGCCTTTTATATGATAGCTGGCAAGGGGGTCTGAGTACATTAAAATTGGCAACAAAAAAAAAAACAGCATCTGACTGGCAAAATGAGATCCCTGTGTCACTGTCAACCTTCATCAGTGTGGCTCTTCTGAACTGCAGATCCATTGTTTTCTCTTTTTTTTGGTACTGGGGATAGAACTCAGGACGTGAACCATCTCCCGCTGCACTCTACCTTTGCCTGATACCAAACTCTTTAATACCTGCATGTGACCAAAGCCCAAATTCTTACTGTGCCACTTGAGCTCCGCCTTTAGTGGTGGCACACACCTGTAATCCCAGCTCGGGAGGCTGAGACAGGAGGATTGCCATGAATTCAAGGCTAGCCTAAACTGTATAGTGAGACACTGTCTCAAAAAAAAAAAAAAGTTCCATTCTTGCCCAATCTACCTCTTTCTTCACCCAAGCTCCCTCCCTGCAGCAGACTGGGCACGTGATGGTCCATGCTTAGAACTTGGCATCTCAGATTTTTTCTCTCCTCACTTGCTGCCCTTCTCAACTGTAGAAAAATCTTTTTTTTTTTCCAAGAGGACTCTGCTTCAGCCCTTTTGTCTCGATTTCCCTGCCCACTGAAGTCCAGTTAAAACTTCTTTTTCTTGGACTGGTTTAGTGCTTCACCTCAGTACTCAGTTGAAAATTTTTGAGACAGAATTCACACTCCTTAGGTTGAGCGATTAGAGGAATTAGTGGGCCACAGCCTGCAAGAGGTTCAGAGCTTTGCCAGACCGAAAGAGCTGAGAGTGACAGTAAATTTCCATTATCACTTTCTCCCTGGCTGGGAAATCCACCCCCTGTTAGCTTGCTCCAAAAACACAGACCAGGGTGGCTTTGTGTCCCAGGCATAGCACAGTGCAGAAGATGGTCCACTTCTGTTGACCGAGCTCTTCTGAGGTTGGAGTTTGCTATTTCATTCCCGACCCACAGAAACATCATCCCAGGCAACATCCAGAGTCAGGAAGACATTGACTTTGGAGAAGCAACATAAAGCCTTTCCCCTGTGATCACCTCATTTAGCATTCCCAGAATTTGAGTTTCCTCTGGAAAGTTTTGCATGGAGGAGAAGCGTTGTCCCTCCTGGGACCTTCTGAATGAATACATTTCAAGGTTAATGATGTGTGAAATAAGTCCTGCCGGAAGGACGGGGTCTGCCTTAGTGTAAAGCGCAGGCAGCGTAGCATTGTGTGTCCCGCGGCCGCAGCCACAGAAGGCATTTCGCTTGTCTCTGTGCAGATGGTGGAGACGCTGGCCCCTTAGCTTTGCATCCTTCTCCCCCATCCCTCAGGCCCAACTCGTTCGTGATCATCACGGCCAACCGTGTGCTGCACTGCAACGCCGACGCCCCCGAGGAGATGCACCACTGGATCACGCTGCTGCAACGCTGCAAGGGCGACGCGCGCGTGGAGGGCCAGGAGTTCATCGTGCGAGGTGCGCGGGCAGCCTCGCGTGCCCCCTTAGCAGCATTGCCTTCAAGTGGCTCTTCTGAGTTGCTGCGGCTCATGTTGAAGTTTTTAAAAATAAACGAGCAGGCCAGGGATTTAGCTCAGTGGTTCCGGCGCCTGCCTCAAAATTGCAAGGTCCCGAGTTGGATCCCCGGTACCAAAAAAAAAAAGTAAACGAACAACCCTCGTGGCTATTTTCTATCAAATAGGTTATGTTTGTATAATGCAGTCCATTACAATGGTGTGGGACTTGGGGTCTCATTGCTTTGCTTTGCTTTGCTTCGCTTTGGTGAGCTGGGGCCCCGAGTGTCAGGCAAGCGCCTCTCACTGAGCTGTCCCCCAGCCCTTTTGCAGTTTTGAACTCACACCCCAGCCTTCCTTTCCAGGATGGCTGCACAAAGAGGTGAAGAACAGTCCGAAGATGTCTTCACTGAAGCTGAAGAAGCGCTGGTTCGTCCTGACCCACAACTCCCTGGACTACTACAAGAGCTCGGAGAAGAACTCCCTGAAGCTGGGCACGCTGGTTCTCAACAGCCTCTGCTCCGTCGTGCCCCCAGATGAGAAGATCTTCAAAGAGACAGGTGACCAGGAGGGCTGCAGGCTCAGCTTGCTCTGGGTACATGCTGGAGCTTCCTGCCGAGCCCGGAAGCAGCTCTGGACACTTGGCCCGTGAGCTGCAGCAATGAGGTTTCCACTCATGGAGGGGCGGGAAACTAAGTAGACACAAAGTGCCCGTCCTATAGGAGGCCTTGTGTTGAACATGCTTTACACCATGTGCATCTACAGAGGTAATTCCTGGCTGTGAACTTAGCCTCCTGCAATGCATGAAAAACAGGCATGTAAGCATCGAAGTGATTTTTTTGTTTTTTGAGGTAGGGTCTCACCGTGTAGTTCCCAAGGGCCTCAAACTCACAGCAATCCTCCTGCCTCAGCTTCCCAAGTGCTGGCATTACAGGTGTGTGCCACCACGCCTGGTGTGGGTTTTTTTTGTTTTTTGTGGTATTTTTAAAGTGTTTCTGGAAGATTGCCTATTTTGATTTTTGTTTCTAGTTGTGGTTTTGTGTTTTTTTAGCCATGGTCACGCCGTGCACGTCAGATCTGGGACGTGTTGTGATGTTTGTGTGGACACGCAGACCGCTGAGCCCAGTGTTTGCTGCTGGAGAGGCCGGGGGGAAGACAGGGAGACCGGGAAGTGGGAGGAAAGTCAGAATCTGCTTGTTCCAGAAATGTGTCCCTAGAAAGAGACATTAGCCTGCCCCTGCTCTCCTTGAGAACAAATGTCATGGTGTATGTATTGAATTCTGGGTCTTTTGTATGAATGTTTGTCGTCGCCTCTCTGCTGGAAACTGGAGTGTGAGGGACACGTGGTCTTTATGCTGGGCACGGCACGGGGAGGGTTCAGCATCTGTTGAGTTAAGGGACAGATCCATTAAACTCGGGGGCTTGGGTCCCAGAGGACAGGGCTGCTCATGATGCTGGATTTCTGGGACGGGTACCAGGGCGTCGCCCCAATCCCAGCGCCAGCGTGTTCCTGCTGCCACTGTCCTTTCAGGCTACTGGAACATCACCGTGTATGGGCGCAAGCACTGCTACCGGCTCTACACCAAGCTGCTCAATGAGGCCACCAGGTGGGCCAGCGCCATTCAGAACGTGACCGACTCCAAGGCCCCGATAGACACCCCGACCCAGCAGCTGATCCAGGACATCAAGGTGAGGTGGGGCCAGAGCAGCCCTCGGCCCCCGGGACCTTGGCGTTAGGCCAGCTGGGTGTTCACAGGTGTGAGGTTGTAACTGGGATTTTACACTACAAACATTTGGCCTCCAAGAAGGTGTTAGGTTGTTGGGCTCTCAGGGGTCTGCAGTTGGGGCTGTCGGCTGCACGATCACAGGGAGAGGCACAGCTGGGCTAAAGTGGATTCATGAGGATCCCCGATAGAACATTCTGAACATTCAGGATCCCTGTCAGTCACTGCCAGTCTCCAGGAGCCGCAAGTCTCTGGATTAATAGTGATCACGTTAGGTTGTGGTTTCCTGCCTAAAAGTTTGAATTGCTGGGTCATTGTATGTCAGTTGAAGGAAGCAGTGATTGCATGGCAGCCGCAAGCAAGGGTTTTACACTCGTTTCCCAGGCGCGGAGGTGGAGACCTGGGGCTTTGTGCTTGTGGTGTTCACAGAGCTGTCAGTCCATGATGCGGGACCGTCAGCTGTGACAGAACACACTAAAATGATGGCAAGTCAGGTGTTGCCGAGAGCTCTGCTGGACCCCAGGGTGCCGGATACAAATAAGCTCACTTTTAGCCTTAAAGAAAATGAATTTTTTTTTTTGAGACAGGAATTTTTAAAAAATCCTTTAGCCCTACTTTCCCTTCAAAGCTATAGCACATCTATTTTTATATTCTATAACTATGATTTCAGACATTCAAAGGATAAATATAATTTTCCAGATGTACAATGATGCTCTTTATGAAATGCAACAAATTGCTCTAATTAAGTGTTCCACAGAACACTTTTAAAGTAATTTTAAATTTTTCTGTGGCTTCCTATTGGGTGTTACTAAAAAAGACTCACAGTGGAAGTGAAATGAGCATGAAAGAATGATTCATGGCCTGTTGTCCAGCTTTTCTGATTTTTAAAGCTCTGGAAGTAATTGGCCTTTTCAAGTCCCAGATTTCAGGGCGGGGGGCATGAGGAGGAAGAGTCCCTGTGAACATACAATGTGTGGTGCTTTAGGTACAGAGAAAATACAAAAGAACTAGCAAAATGTGTGTTTAAAATGAATTCCAGGTGAAGATAGCACAGTGAATGGCCAAATCCTTAGAAGAGAAGTTCCAATTTTTTTTGGTGGGGGGGTACCACGGATCAAGCTTGGGACCTTGCACTTGCAAGGGGGCCGTCAGAACCACTGAGCTAAATCCCTGGTCCAGAAGTTCCAATTTTTTAAGTACTCTCTGTATAGAATCTGCAAGGGGTGGTTTTAATAACATAAGACAGTTCATGCACCTGAAACAAAATGAGCTGTGGAAGAAACTGTGATTTGTCTTGAGACACAACTTGCGTTTGTCTTTGTCCTTGAAACTATTGACACTGGAAATAGATGAATGGATAGAGCAACGGAGGTGTTTACACACCGTGGAACATTTGCCTGCCATAAAGAAGGATAAACTTGAGTCGGGTGCACCTTGAGACCATAATGTTGAGTGAAATAAATCCAACACACAAGCTTAAATATCACACGGTTTCTCTTATATGAGAAACCAAAGTAAGAATAAATTAAAGAGCAAGGCAAAAGATAGAAATAGAAAACAAGGGCGATCTCTTACAGATGGGAAGGGAACGAGGAGATGAAGGGGTGGGAAAAGGGCTGTGAAAGGAATCAAGCTGCATTATGTAGATGCACCAGCTCCCTGTGATGAATGTAATCATTGTGTACCACAACATGTTCTCATAAAACTAAAAATGAAAAAAACGTATACCACCCCTGTTAGGTTGACTGTGGATGTCTGAGATGTTTGGAAACACCAGTGTGGGAAGGTCCAACTGATGGGGCACTGCGTCTGTCTGCGTGCGCGTCCCTCCCCTCTGTAACAAGCCTTGTGCTTCCAGGAGAACTGCCTGAACGCCGACGTGGTGGAGCAGATCTACAAGCGGAACCCGATCCTGCGCTACACCCACCACCCGCTGCACTCACCACTGCTGCCGCTGCCCTATGGGGACATCAACCTCAACCGTGAGTCCTGGTGGGCTGCTCCGGGGCTGGAGCTTTGGAGCTTGGTTTCAGTGATACAAGGACGGTTCGCAGTGACAAAGAACGCCAAGGGCTCAGAGATGGCAGTGACAGAGTGGCCCTGGATGGTGCCTGCCTTGCTGAGCCTTCAGCCCACTGCCTGAGAGGCTTTGGGGCAGAGGACTCTCCCAAGCTGCCTCTGACGCTCTTCTTGTCGCTGGGACAAAATACCTGGTACCCACAACCTAAGGAGGGAGAAGTTGATTTTAGCTCTCAGTCTGCAGAGGTTACAGTCCATACTCTGGCTCCAGGACAGGCCAGCATAGAGCAGGCTGCCAGGGACAGCTGCTCACAGTAAGGGGCACTGGAAGCAGGAAGCAAAGGGAGGAGCCCAGGGGGTGCTAAACCCTCTCAGGCCACTCCCCTGGGGCCCACCCCTTTCAGACAAGGCCCTGCCCCTTCCGGGCCAGACCCTGCCTCCTAACTGCAAGCCAGCTATGAGCTGCTATAACCCAGTCAAGTCCTGGAAGCCTACCCTATGAATGAATAAGGCTTCAGCAAGACGTCTAGATCTAAACCATAACACCAGCTGTAGGCTCATAGGGGTCCTGGGCACGTTTAGGAGAGGCTAGTCTAAGCTATGACAGTAGGTAGGTTGGAAGCATTGTGCGTGTGGGTGTGCGTGTGTGTGTGCGCGCACGCGTGCGCGTGTGCTTCCATTCCTAGGGATTGAACTCAAGGCCTCACGTATACTAGGCAAGCACTCTAGTGCTCATCTCTGAGCTACAGCCCTATGGCTCTTTTTTTTGTTTGTTTTCTTTTTTGATACAGAGTCTTACAGTGTAGTTCAGCCTGGCCTTGATCTCAATACGTAGCCCAGGGTGGTGTCAAACTCCCTGTGGTCCTCCCGCCGCAGCCTCCCGAGTGCTGACATTACTGCCCAGATTTGATGCACTTTTTACTTCATGATATTTTCACATATAGATTGAGTCTATTGGGATGTTGCCCCATGTTAAATAAAGGAACATGTCTATTGGATAAACAGATTTTAAAACAATTTTTTATGCTAAGTATGGAACCCATTCAGCCATAAATTAGCTTTTTTTTTTTTTGGTACCGGTGATCCAACTTGGGTCCTTGTGCTTGCGCAGCAGGTGGCGAAACCACTGAGCTAAATCTCCGGCCCCATAAGCTAGCTTTTAAATGAGCATTTTATGTAGTAAAACATCCAGTGATAAGCTGAACATGCGGCGCCTGTCGGTAATGTCAGCTCTCTGGGAGGCTGAGACGAGAGGAGGATTCCAAGTCAAAACCCGGCCTGAGCAGGCGACTTAGCGGAGAAGTGAGACCCTGTCTCAAAATTTAAAACAATTTAAATAAATGCTTTTTTTTTTTTTTTTGGTACCAGGGATCGAACTCAGGTCCTTGCGCTTGCAAGGCAAGCGACAGAACCACTGAGCTAAATCCCTGGCCCTAAATAAATGCTTTTAAAAGGGCTGGGGATGTAGCTTAGTGCACAGGCCCTGGACTCGATCCCTAGTATTAAAACACAGGTTGAGTTCTGTAACAAAACTGTAACCCACCGTTTCCCCGCTCTGTGTCGCCGACCCAAGGGGGACCACGGTGGGTGCTGTTGGGAGGAGACCGCTGCTCCTGTGCCCCTCGGGGAGACCTCTCTCCGCACCACGGTAACCTGGTGCCTCTTCCCTAGTGCTCAAGGACAAGGGCTACACCACCCTGCAGGATGAGGCCATCAAGATCTTCAACTCGCTGCAGCAGCTGGAGTCCGTGTCCGACCCGGTGCCCATCATCCAGGGCATCCTGCAGACGGGCCACGACCTGCGGCCACTGCGGGACGAGCTGTACTGCCAGCTCATCAAGCAGACCACGCAGGTGCCCCAGCCGGGCAGCACGGGCAACCTGTGCAGCTGGCAGATCCTCGCCTGCCTGGGCTGCACCTTCCTGCCCAGCCGTGGGATCCTCAAGTACCTCAGGTTCCACCTGAAAAGGTGATGTCGGGGAGCCACGCAGGCAGGGGGCGTCAGGGAGCCGGACAGTTCGGCGCGGTACCCGGCTGGGCAGGATGGGGGGGGGGGCGCCGTGCAGAGGAGTCCCAGCTTAGGGTCCTTACACACCAGGTGGGTGCAAACAGTCTGATTGGGTTTTTTTTAATATGTAAGAGGTTTTTTCTTTCATTTTTAAAAATTTATTTATGTATGGGATTTTTTGAGTCAGGGTCTCACTGTGCAGTTCAGGCTCGTCACGAACTCACTAAGGGGCCCAGGCTAGTTTTGACCATGAAGTGCTCCTCCTGCCTCAGCCTCCTAAGTGCTGGGATAACAGGAGTGCGCCCCCACGCCTGGCTTAAGAATTTTATCTCATTTTACTGGGGTTTTTTGTTTTTTCGTTTTTTTGCTTTTTATTTTTTCATTAGTAAATGTTTACTTTTTAAAATCTTACTGTCTGCCAGAGGTTTCCAACATGATGTCTCATGTTATGGGATACCTTTTAATTGTAAAATGGTTATCACAGTAAGGCAGATTACTGTATTTCTCATCATACTTAGTTTTGTGAGAGACAGAGGTGAAACCAGGTACAATGGCCGGGCGTGGTGGTGTGTGCCTGTCATCCCAGTGCTCGGGAAGCTGAGGCAGGAGGATCTCTGCCAGTTGTAGGCCAGCCTGGACAGAGATCCTGAGCAGAGGAGCTGGACCTCCCTGCCAGCCACCGCTGTTTTCCTGACCACCACTGGGGGGCACTCCGCGAGAAGGCTGCAGGTGCCTGGCTGGCCCAGGGCAGATGCAACTAACAGTTGGCCTTTGAATTCTAGGATCCGGGAACAGTTTCCAGGAACTGAGATGGAAAAATACGCGCTCTTCATCTGCGAATCTCTCAAGAAGACCAAGTGCCGAGAGTTCGTGCCCTCCCGAGACGAGATCAAGGCTCTGATCCACCGGCAGGAGATGACGTCCACCGTGTACTGCCACGGCGGGGGCTCCTGCAAGATCACAATCGCCTCGCATACCACTGCTGGGGAGGTGAGGGCCGGGGACACTGAGCAGCGCCAGGCTGCCGGCCACACCTGTGCTCCCAGCACCCGGGAGGCAGGGCTATCTGACGTGGCTCCGGTGAACACTTTTTCTCTTCAACTTAGCATTATGGTTTGGGGGATTTTCTTGTGGTCTTTTGACACACCATTGAACTACACTGCCATGTAGTTCAGGCTGGCTGTGAACTTGTGGCAGTCCTCCTGCCTCAGCCTCCTGAGTGCTGGGATTACAGGTGTGCACCACCACGCCCGGCTCTGAGTTTAGCATGATGAAGCCCACTGGCTAAGAGGAGCAAGGTACCAGAACCTGCCAGGCTTCCTCTGAAGTTACTGTTGCCTGCCGTAGTTGGTGGTCTTAGGTAAAGGGCAGGACCCCAGCGTCTCACTTGCTTTTCCACCTCCGGCCCCAGCAGTGGCCCCAACACCGTGCTCCGTGTTGACCGGAGAGAGCAGAGGGACCCTGTCTTGCAGGTAGTGGAGAAGCTGATCCGCGGGCTAGCCATGGAGGACAGCAGGAACATGTTCGCCCTGTTCGAGCACAATGGCCGCGTGGACAAGGCCATCGAGAGCCGCACCGTGGTGGCAGATGTGCTGGCCAAGTTTGAGAAGTGAGTCCCGTGGGAGCAGGCGGGGCAGGGGGAGCGGCCTGTGTGCCCGCCTGAGCTCCAGCCTGCAGCAGCCTCCTGTGTCACTTTGTCTTATTTTCCCCTGCTGAAGTAGGCTTAGCTCTCCTCTCTGCTCCCTGTGTTTCCTCATTCCCACACAAAGCCATGGTCTCAGATGGTTTAACCAAGCCACGCCTGTGATCCCAGCACTCGGGAGGCTGAGGCAGGAGGATTGCTGTGAGTTTGAGGCCAGCTTGGGCTACACAGAGAGACACTGTCTCCACAAAAATATGCCTGTGCTATTTGTATCCTGACTTCATGGCCCCTAAATAGCGCAGAACACCTCCTGCTCAGCATAAACGCAGCCCTCAGAGAATGCTTCTTTCTACCGCTCACTGTAATTTACTTGAAGGCAGGAAAAGGAAAATAAAGGAAGTGGCTTTCTTTTCTGTGTGCGGGTGCAGCACACGGCTCAGCTGGCACCCGCTAGACAGGGCCCTGGCAGCGAGCTCTCCGGGCAGGGTTTGGCTGTGGCTGTTTGTGTTTCTCGAAGTGAGACAGGAGCGTGTGCCTGGCTCTGGTGAGGCCCCTGTCACTGCCCTGCGTTCTCCCCGTCCCCGGGTCCCCCTGTTGTCCTCCCATTGTCCCGAGAGATCAAGCCGTGTGTGTGACCTGCCCTGCCGTGCTGAGTCTCTGACCCCGTCCCTAGGCTGGCCGCCATGCCCGACGCGGGGGACCTACCCTGGAAATTCTACTTCAAACTCTACTGCTTCCTGGACACGGACAGCGTGCCAAAGGACAGCGTGGAGTTCGCCTTCATGTTTGAGCAGGTGAGGGACTCGGACCAGCTGCCCTGGCCAGCTGCTGGGCCTCAGAGACCGCGGCCAAAGCCGGGTGCCACAGTGCACTCGGCATCTGGATCCCAGCTCCGGGGAGGCTCAGCATGGGGCAGCCTGCACTCCACAGGGAGACTGTCCAGTCGGTCTCCTGGGGCCGGCAGAGTCCCCGCCGGGACAAGGCCTGCAGCTGTTCCCGCCATGTGGAGGACGAAACTAAGCCACGTTTTGTGTGAACTGTTCCAGTCAGGGGAGCGAGTGTAGCAGTAAAGGACATGGCGGTGTCCGGGCCGGCCATGCTGGGGTGAAGTTAGGTGGCGGGCTGGGCGAGGGCACGGTGTTCTGTTCTGTTCAGTGTTTTATCTCTGTACTAGTCGGTGCAGAATGGCCGCGTCCTCCTGGGGAGGTGGGGCCTGCGCCCGACACAGCACGACTTTGCCTGCGTTCCTCGCCCCTCCACCTCCTGCTCCCCTCTGCAGAAGGTCTGGCTGCCTATTTACTACTCTCTTTCATCCTCCTCTTTGTTTATGCTCTGGACTTCTCGTATAAGAGAAAACCATGCACTATTCAGCATGTGTTTGTGATTTATTTCACTTAACGTTCTGATCTGAAGGTGCGTCCATTTTCCCACAGGTGACTCCAGATGCCCTTCTTTAGGGTAGAGTAGTACTCCATGGTGTGGAAATACCATGGTTCCTTTATTTGTTTCTTTGTTGATGGACATGTAGGCTGCTTGTGAGATTTAGCTTTTGTGAGTCCTGCTGCTATAAACATGGGGATGTGTGGATCCCTGTAATACAGTGTCTCTCAATTCTTGGGAAGGAGAACAGCGAGGTGGAATGGAGTTTCTAGTGGTAGTTTCGAGGATTCTCCACACTGGTTTGCGTCCTGATTGTGGAGCCGAAGTTGCCCCCGCCCACCGAGAGGGCAGGGAGGGTGCCCCGGAGCGGAGCGCGGTCCTCTGACCCTGCGCCCCTCCCCACAGGCCCACGAGGCGGTGATCCACGGCCACCACCCCGCGCCCGAGGACACGCTGCAGGTGCTGGCAGCCCTGCGGCTGCAGTACGTGCAGGGCGACCACTGTGCGCAGGCCGCCATGCTGCCCCTGGAGGAGCTGTACTCGCTGCAGCGGCTGCGGGCGCGCGTCAGCCAGGCCACCACGCGCAGCGCCAGCCCGGGCCAGGGAGAGCGGCTGCAGCGGCGGCGTGCCAGCTTCCTCGAAGGGACCCTGCGGCGCAGCCTGCGGCCCGGGCCCGGACGGCAGCGGGCAGACGAGGAGCAGGCGCTGGAGCTGTGGCTGCAGGAGGAGCTGGGCGGCGTGCGCGCCAGCGTGCTGAACAAGTGGCGGCGGCTGCAGGGCCTGAGCCAGGAGCAGGCGATGGCCCAGTACATGGCGCTGGTCAAGGAGTGGCCGGGCTACGGCTCCACGCTCTTCGACGTGGAGGTGAGTGCGGGGCGGGGCTGCTCCTCTTTCCTTCTAAATGCTTCTGTCGTATTAGGGAAGAATATGGTAGGTTTTTATGGTTTTTGTTTTGCGACAGGGTCTCGATGTGAGTCCAGGCTGGCCTCAAACTCGTGGTGGCAATCCTCCTGCCTCAGCCTCCCCAGTGCTGGGATTACAGGCGTGCGCCACCACACTCAGTTCATTGCTACTGTTTTGGTTCGGTTGTTTTTGTTTTGTTTAGTAGCCGCTGACTGAAAGAAACCTCACTAATGCTATAGACGAGGTTTGGCTCTCCTCTCTCTCCTAAAAAGAAGAATTAAAAGAGATTTTGGCAAACTGGCCGCGGGTCCAGTCCGACCTGCCTGTGTGTTCGGGGTGCTTCGCCAGCACAGTCGCGCTCCCCCGCCCTCTGCTGGGTCTTGCCTGGCTGCTTCGGGCCGTGGCGAGGCGCAGGGCTGAGCTCCACCCGGCGCTGCACTCCCCAGTTCTTGGCCTCATCCCACTGCACCTGCCGCCTGGTGATGGAAGTCCGGTTCCTCCCCAGATCCACACCCAGGTCTCCTACCCGAGGCCTCGCAGTGCTCTCCGAGGCTGCTGTTTCGGGTTCCGGTGTTGGTTGGGTCCATCGGGTATGCTGCAGGTGTGATCCATGCCCGGGGCCGGGGCCGGGGCCGGGGCCGGGGCCGCCTGCGCTCGTATCCTTCCGCGGTGCTCCTTCAGATCAGCCCTTCGCCTGGGCTCTGATCTCTCCGTCAGTCTGGGGAGGGGTCAGCAGTGAGGTCAGGGAAGCCCCTTTTTGCACTGAGCAGGCAGGAGGTCTGTCATCTTAGCGCTTGGGAGGCTGAGGTAGGAGGATTGCTGCAAGTTTGAGGCCAGCTTGAACTACATAGCAAGGTCCTGTCTCAACAAACCGTAAGAAAAAGTCTGTGCCGCTCCTTGTGAGGAGCAGCCAGACCTGCCCAGCACAGTGAGTTGGAAATTTTCACTGGGCCTCACCCACCCGAGTCCCAGGTCAGGCAGAGGCCTGCAGACGCGCTGCTGTGGTCTTCCGCCCTCGGATCCTGGCCCCTGCTTGGCGTCCCGCTAACCCTGCCTGTCTCCCCGCAGTGCAAGGAGGGCGGCTTCCCGCAGGAGCTGTGGCTGGGCGTGAGCGCCGACGCCGTGTCCGTGTACAGGCGCGGGGAGGGGCGCCCCCTGGAGGTCTTCCCGTACGAGCACATCCTCTCCTTCGGGGCGCCCCTGGCCAATACCTACAAGATCGTGGTGGACGAGCGTGAGCTGCTGTTCGAGACCAGCGAGGTGAGGGCCTCCCACTCCCTAGCGCCTGTGACCAAGCCCCCTCCTTGGGATATTTTCCTGTTTGCTGTATGAAAATACAGTAGAGCCCAGCATGGTGGTGCATGCCTGTAATCCCAGCTCTCTGGAGGCTGGAGCAGGAAGATCGCTGAGTTTGGGGCCAGCCTGAGGTACACTGTGAGACCCTGGCTCAAAAAAGAACAACGAAAAAAGGAGACAGAAGGCAAGGAACTGATGGGAGGAACAGAAGTGGCTGGTGGGGAGCTGGCCCCTGCGACCTCCCAGCAGGCGACCAGAATTAGGGCATCCGGCTTCAAGGCCGACCGTGAACTTGGCATTTCCGCGACCTTCCCTGACTCCAGTGCCCCGTGAAGTGCTCGCTTAACGGCCAAGTCTGACAGTTTACATCCAGCAAAATTTTGCACACAGCAACCACCAGGTGGCGTGCACTGCATTTCCAAAAAACACAATTCCTTTCTCCCTGGCTGGGAAGTCTTTTGGGAAGGGTCTCACTATGTAGTCCAGGCTGGCCTGGAACTTGTGCTGATCCTCCTGCCTCAGCCTCCCGAGTGCCCTGGCTGGTAATCGGGAAAAACAGTCACATTCTTGGCTTCGTACAGGATAGTAGCCCAGGCCACACGTCGGAAGCCGCTGGCTTCTGCATGGAGGGCAGGGAGCTGTGGGTGTGTGGCCGGCCTGCTGGTGGCCTGACCTTGTGGCGCTTCTGTCTCGGCAGGTGGTGGACGTGGCCAAGCTCATGAAGGCCTACATCAGCATGATCGTGAAGAAGCGCTACAGCACCTCGCGCTCTGTGAGCAGCCAGGGCAGCTCGAGGTGAAGGCGACAGGCACTCCCGGCCCTGACCTGAACGAACCGCCATCAGCCTGGGCACAGCTGCCTGGCGCCCTGGAAGCCCCAGGTCCTTTCGCCCCGTCAGCTGCCGAGACTGTGCCCTAAGCCGCCCACCTAACAGTCTGCAGTTTCCAAAGCTTTACTGCTCTAGATGACTCATGCCTTAAAGAAAGGGGAGAGAAGCCACGCTGCCACCAAAGCAGCCACAAGTGCCTTACCCTGCAGACCCAGCCCTCACCAGCCTTGGCCTTGGCCGTGCTGCTGAAGGAGCTGTTCCAGCTCGCAGGGAGGGGGTGTCTTATCAGCTGTGCACTAATCTCCCACCCGCCCGCTCCCCCCAGGGAAGGTAAGGGAGGGGCGGGAGCAGAAGGCAGGGACAGTGTGGCCGGAGCGCTGCTGGCAGCCTCCCTGGGACTCGAGTCCACCCTGTGCTTTGTGTCATTTCCAGCGAAGGTGCTTGCAAAAACTTAGCTCTCATCACAAGCATTACACACAAAGGGAAGAGGATGTGCAATGGTGTAAACAGTCTGTATATTTTCCTAGTTCAGAGTTAGTCCTCAGCCACTGCCTTGGAAGGTGGTTTTGTTACCGAGCCGGATTCCTGGATTTCCCTGCCTGTGCTGCTGGGCCCGGTTTTGCTCCCGTGTAGCGAAGGCTGCTGGGTGGCTGTATTTATAGCCTGCTCACTCCCGCTCCAGGGCTGTTTTTAGAACAGGGTGAAGTCATCGCCCAGGCTTTCATTTCTAAACCAGTTAAGCTGAAAGAGGCCTTTCCTTGAAGGTTAGTGCTGACCCCCTGGACGGGGCGGCTGTTGCCAGCTCCCACAGGAGCTGCTGCGTGCCTAAGGCCTCGGAAAATGTGTGCATACAGTGGGTCCGGACCGCGCACCTGTAAATAAATGGGCTCCGATGACCAGAAGAATGATCTGACTTGGACTTCTATTTTTATATGGAGAAGTTATAAGGACTTGGGCCATCTAGGTCTGGCCACAGAGGAAAAAGCAATTTCCCTGACCCCTGACCTCTGATCTCTGACCCCCACCCTCCCCAACCACGCGCTGCCTGGTTTGGAGCCGATAATAAAAGACATCAGCAACGTGGCTGTGTCCTTCATGGGCGGCTCGAGGTCGGGCCTTGTGTCCGTTTGTTTGTCGCGCTGCAGTGTTAGCTGGCGTTGTTTTCTGTGTCTCCAGATACTATGGCTCCAGGATCCCCAGGTCCCTTCCATGACCCAGGATGCACTTACGTGGCCCAGGTGCCTTGAGTGCACCCTGGGCTCCGTAGAAGGCCTGAGGGCCAGAACAGCTGTCGCCCGTACTGAGCGGGAGTCCACGCATGTTCCATGCAGATGTGGTTTTGCTGATCTCCTTTTAGAGACAGGGTCTCACCTTGTAGCCCAGGCCGGCCTTGAGCTCATCCTGCGTCAGCCCCCCAAGTCCTGGGATTACAGGCGTGCGCCATCATGCCCACTCAGCTTCGCTTTGCTTTTCAATTTGTGGTTGGTGGAATCCATGGACCCAGAACCCAGGCTTGGGAGGCCCAGCTGTCCCTGCTCACCAGACCCTTGGTCTCTCCGCCTGTCTCGGACTCCTTTTCCTCCCACACAGCGTAGAGGGTAAAATCGCACAGTTGTGAGGACTTGAGGACCCCTCACCCAGACACCCTGACTACAGTGGAGTTCGAGATGCCCTGGGGTCCCTGCAGCCCAGAACCGGTAGCCTCAAGGAGGAAGAGGAAGGTGAGCCCTTTCTCCTCCCACCGCTCTGAGGCTGCCACACCGAGTTAGAAGGGGGGGCTCAATCAAGCCCTGGGGCCACAGCACCCCCAGAACGAAGGGTTTGGCTTGGTGTCATTTTCTTGAGACAGGGTCTCACTGTAATTCAGGCTGGCCTTGAACTCTGTGTAGCTTGGGCTGCCCTCAAACTCCCTTCGATCCTCCTGCCTCAGCCTCCCTCGTGCTGGAATTACAAGCATGTGCCACCGCTCTAGGTTTTTGTTTTATTAGCTTATGTTGGCAGGGTATAATAGTTACACTCTCTCTGAGGAACTGATATGTATATATGTGATCCCTTACCCACCCTAGAAGAACATAGGTTCACAGCAGTACCCTGACATGCCAATAACTTTGTCTGGTTTTAACATTTTATTTAGACATAACTGTAGACTGCCAGGTGTGGTGGTGTAGACCTGTAATCCTAGCACTCAGGAGGCTGAGGCAGGAGTTTGAGGCTAACCTGGGCTACATAAAGTAGTGAGTTCAAGGCCAGCCTGAACTACATAGCGAGACCCTGTCTTAATAAATAAATAAATCTGTAGATTGAGAGGAAGTGGGAGCAGAATGCCCGAGAGAAGAGGCCTGTATACCCTCACTCGGTCTCTTGTGAGAGCGGTATCACCCAGACAGCAGCGTCAGCCTCCTTCATCCAAAGCACCCGTTCCAGTGCTGTAGCATTACACTTGCGGGTGTGTGTGAGGTCAGCAGAGTGACTGAAAGTCTGAGGAGCCAGGCGGGTGTAATCCTAGCACACAGGAGGCTGAGGCAGGACAATCACTGCAAGTGTGAGACCAGCCTGTGTTACATAGTTCAAAGCCAGCGTGGACTGCATAACAAGACTCTGTCTCAGAAATTAAACAAGCAAACCAAAGAAGAGTTTAGCAACATTGTTCCCTGTACTAATGTGGGAAATAGAAAATGTATGTAATAAACTATAGAGATTTTCAGAGGTGGTGCTGAAGATCCCACCTGATTTCTTTCTGCTGTTTAGAACAAAAAGGGATAAGCTAAAGAAATAACTATAAAGGACCTACCTGACGGGTAGTGCTGGGCTGTTCTATTAGGATTACACTAGAAAAAAAGCCAGAATAAGAAAATGCATTCCTAGATAGGAGCAAAAACTAATTACAAAATGAACTATCCCTGAACTCGGGTCCTTACGCTTTCGAGGCAGGTGGCAGAACCACTGAGCTAAATCCCTGGCCCACAAAATGAACTTTTTAAAATGATACCCTTTACAGTGTTACCAAAAACATTTAATATCTTTTTAAAATCTAAGAAATAATTACATCCTCTTTGATCAAAGCCCCTGGAATTTTTAATGCTCCAGTCTGAACTGAGACATAAGTTAATTCACAAATGCATATTAAATAAGTGGAAATCACTATGATAGAAATATTAGTGAGTCCTAACCAAACAGACGCATTGGTAGATGGAGGCCGGGCTTCATAACCGAATTTTCCTTTATGCAGCTGAGGAAGCTGAAGGCCTGGATTCCAACTCTGAGGGTCCTCGAATTATGTTAAGTGTAAACCAGCAAAAGATTGATGCATCAGCTGTCATCAAAACAATACATCCCTCCTGTCAGACAGGCAGGCTCCCTTGCTGGCTGGTAGAGAGTTCCTGTTTGAAATGTTTTACGTTGTGTTTTAAACCAGCCAGTCTTCTGTTATTACTTGGTAAAATCATGAATTTTTTAAAAAGTCAGTTTCTGCTGCTATTCAGCGAGCGCACGCTCCCTCCCCGGAATGACCCGTATGACGAGCACAGGAGTTGCACGCTGGCAGCTGCCTCCCAGAGCCCCTGCTCCCTTCCATTCTGCACAAGTGGTTCTCAGAGCCCCAGGCACCTGAGGAGCTGACGGGACACCCAGGTTCAGAGCCACCACCAGTGAGAGGACATGGGCAGTGAAGGTGTGTGTGAAGCTGGTGCCATGAACGTTCCCTTTCACGGTGCTTCATTCTCCGTTGTGAAGAATAACTGCCGGCCAGGCGTGGTGGTGGACCCTGCACTTGGGGTTGAGGCAGGAGGGTCACAGCAAGGAACTTGGTCGCAATAAGACAGCGCCATGGCCCTTCAGAGTGCATCTTTTATGTACCACATAATCTGTACTCTTACACGGTCACAATCATACCTATCAAACTTAGCAAGAATCTGCTCAGCCGGAAACATTTATTTAGATTTCATAAAGAATTTATAGAGTATGTATAGTGTAATTAGTTGCTTTAAGCAAACCAACTCCTACACTTTCACTACCTAACAGTTAAAGATGATTTCTCGCTTATGTCACAGTCCAGCCGTGGTCTAACCCGGCCGGTGGTAATTATTTCTTGTGGTTATCCCTGGGCCCAGGCTGGCAGAGGCTCTGTCTTCTTGGATATCTAGCTGGTAAGGTCACTGTGGGCCTGAGCATACGGTATCAAGAAGGGGACTTCCACTTAACCCCCGACCGGAAGTGACGTCACTTCCACTTCCGGCCCACCAGCAGTAACCGGTCAAGTGGGGTTGCTTCTGTGCAAGGGATGCTGGGAAGATTGGGGAGTGTGAGGCCTTGGTGCATAGTTTGCCGTCACCTCCGCCATGTGCCCTTCTGGCTAAGAAATGTTCATGAAGACTTTTCCCCAAATACTGTACAGAAAACCTTTGCCAGGCATAAAAGAATACTCACGAAGTTAATGCAAAATTTTATCAAATTACCGCATCCCTAGGACAAAACAGTGAACAGACTGCTAGGCCTGTATCATCAGAGGAAAGCAAGGACAGGATCAGGAGCCCATAAGAAAGCCACAGTGCTTTGTCCCGTGGCCAGACCTGAGCCTTTGTCTGGGCCCAGGCCTGCTGGCAGAAGACTGCATCCCCAGGAGGAACCCTGCCACACCACAGCTCACATGTGAGGACCTGGGTCTCCAAGGTCTGCCCCAAAGAAATCGACTGGTGTCTGGACTCAGGAATACCCTGTCATCGTAGACGTGATACACAGAGACAAATCACCATCGTGGGCCCCATTAGAGTAGGGCAGTACTGGGGCTGTTAGTTAGGACATGGAGACTGCCCCAGGCCCAGGTTACAGCGGGTCTGCGAGTTCCGGTCCAATGGACACTTGGCCTGGGCCCCAAATGCAGAAGGAAGATAGGGATGCTTCGTAGTTGCACAACCTCACATTGGTTCCTGGCCTTAGCGTAAGACTGGAAGTGGAGAAGACCCAGATACACTAAGTGGCCTGACTTACAATTGAGCTCTGTTCTGGGAGAACTGTTTGTAAGTTGGATTTGTTTGTAAGCCAACAAAGTAAGTCTTACACAGTCCACCTGTGAAAGTTCCCAACTGGAATATTCGAAGGTTGGGGACTTACTATACTTGGAAATGAAACTCCTCTATTACCAAGACAGTGAATCCAAGACAGTGTGGCTTCCTGGGGCAAAGAAATTAGTGGCAACTCTGTGTTAATCATCTTCATGTAGCTGGAACAGAATACCTGACACCTATGACCTAAAGAAGGAGAGGTTGGGGCTGGGGATTTAGCTCAGTGCTTCCACCACCTGCCTCCTAAGCGTGACGTCCTGAGTTCGATCTCCGGTACCAAAAACAAACAAGAAGGAGAGGTCTGTTCTGGTTCACATTTTATGGATTCAGTCCATAGGTGGCTGTTTCTAAGGCAGGCGTGGCGTGGTAGGAGGAAATGGCAGAGGAAAGATGCTCAATCCGTGGCAACCAGGAAGCTGGAGAGAAGGGAAGACCAGGGACGAGGTCACACCCGTCCAGCTGGTTACCCAGTGATCCCCTCCAACCAGGCCGACACCCCAGCGGCACATGCAGCTGTGACCTAATCCGCTGATGAGTACAGCACCCCCCATCCAGTCACCTTTCAGGGTCGCCACCTCTGAACACATGAGACTTCCGGAGGACACCCTAGATCCAGATCCTGATTCCACTCCTGACTCCCACATGGCTTCTGTCCACCTTATTATGTAAAATGCACTCGGTCCATCTCTAAGAGTCACTGAAGTCTTAGTTTCAGCAGTGCCAAAAAGCAAGTCAAAAGTCCCCTCTGAGCCTCAGGGCAAACTCTCAGCTGTGAGCCTCTGTGAAAGCCAAGAAAGTAGATACTTCCACCCCACAATGGTGCAGAGTAAACAGCCCCCTTCCGACGGGATTGTCAGGAACTGGACCAGAGCAAGGCCAAGACATGAAGTCCTGAAGCTCAGAGTCTACCACCCTGGGCAGGGGCTGCAGCCAGAGGTGAACTAAATCCCAGAAGAACTAGAACACACAGAGACCCGATGATCTCACCATTTAATTCACAAGTCGGGGCCCTGAAAAAAAACCAGGTGGACTCTGGGAGATGACAATGGACTACAACAAACTCAACCGAGTCACAGTCCCAATGCTACCTGCTTTGTAAGAGGTGGCATCATTGCCAGGTCAGAAGAGCATGGCCTGCTGGGAGTGGTAGCACACGCCTATGATCCCAGCACCCGGGAGGCTGAGGCAGGAGGATCACCACAAATTTGAGAACAGCCTGGGCTGCACAGTGAGTTTGAGGCCAACCTAAACTACACAGACCCTGTCTCTAAAAACAAAAACAAAACAAAAGAATGTGGCCTGAACACGCTATGTGTGGTGTAACAGATGGAGTCCTGGTTTCATAACTAATTTCAGGTGAGCTTAAATAAGAATATACAACAATGTCTGAAGACAGGAGAGACATGTAGGATTATTTCTTCAGATAGTCATATAAATAAAACTTAATAATGCCTGTAATAATAAATGATTCCTATGGTACTTCTGTGGCAAACTCAGTAATTCAGACTGAGGCCTAGGATCAAGGGGAAGCAAAACTTGGCTTCACGTTTGTTCCTGCCCCTGCAGCCTTGCTGATTTCTCTTCCGCCCAAGAAAGACCAGACAGACTCCACTTTCATAACTTCCAACAGCAGCCTTCCTCTGCCCCGTCGCTGGGCCTGCTGCAGGATCTGTTTCTGCAGAGGCTGGTTCTCCCCTCTGCTTCTCAAGGTCCCCATCCCTGCCAGCTCCAGCCGCAGCCTGGAGTTCCTAGACACCAAGAGCAGCCAGATTGCTCCGGGCTCTGCACCACTGGGCCTCCAGTGAGACCTCCCTCCCTTTTTTTTCCCTCTTTGGTTTTTTGAGACAGGGTCTCTCTATGCTATCCCTGAACTCATTGGCGATCCTCTTGTCTCAGCCTCCCAAGTGTTGGGACCACAGGCCTGCGCCACCGCCCCCAGCTGTGAAGGTGTTTGGAAGAGATTAGCAGTGAATCTAGGTGGGTGGAGCTTGCTGCCCGGATGCGGGAGCCGCACCGCGCCCTGCTGGCCACCAGGGCTAGCACAGCCAGGCCCTCCTCCCGCCTCGAAGGCGGCCCGCCCCAAGTGTCCAGCGCCCCAAGACCGAGGACTGGGAACTGCTCTGTCTAAACTCCTGCGGGCCTCTGTGCGTCCTTCACGCGTGTCACAGCGCACCTCGGGTCTTCTCTTCGGCCTCTCCCGTGGCTCTGTCCCCAGGATACAGTCCCTCGTCCGGTGTTCCACCCGGGTCTGCCCTGCGCTGTCGTGAGATGAAGCGAAGAGAGTCCCGACCCCAGCGCTTGGCGTCCTCCGCTGAATCCCCTCCAGTTCCTCTGTCAGGTGTCCCCAACTCTGCTGTCCCCCAGGGTCCATGGCTCAGCCCTCAGCCAGTCCTGTCGGCCCTGTCTCCCAGCAAGTCACCATCCACCGATTCTCTCCACCTCACCACACCCTGCCTGCTCGACTCCTGGCTCAGGCCCTTGTCAGTGACCAGAACAGTCTGTTAAAGATCAAAATTGCGCTGGGTGTGGAGGGGCACACCTGTAATCCCAGCATTCCAGAGGCTGAGGCAGGAGGATCGCCATGAGTTCGAGGACAGCCTGAGATACCTGGAGAGACCCTGTCTCAAACAAACAAACCAACAAACAAGATGAAAATTGGACAATTGGACGAAGCCACTTCTTGCACAAAATCCATTGTTCTTTCATCACCATTTGGAACTTTGGGTGTGTCACAAACCTCACTGACTGCCTGTCTTCCTTCCTGAAGTCTCCACTCCAAACCCCTTCCCTGTCTGCCCTGCATTAAAGCCCCTCTTAAATCTAATATCTTATCTTTTTGCCCTGTTTTTTTGTTTGTTTTTTGTTTTCTGAGACAGCGTCTCGCTATGTAGCCCAGGCTGGCCTTGAACTCAAGGCGATCCTCCTGCCTCTGCCTCCAGAGCTCTGAGATTACAGGTGTGTGCCACCACCCCAGGCTTGAATGAATTTTTACTGTTTCGATTTTATACCCGCCATGGCAGAGACGGCCTTGGTGTTGGCCTCTGTATCTGGCCTGGTTTAGGGGCCTTGCTTGGCTGAAGTTCAGTACAATAAACTGGAGTAGAAGTGCTAAGCTCTGTTCCCGGGAAAGTGAGATGCGATTTCTCGTGCTGTCAGATGGGTCCAAAGTGTGGGGTTCTCCTCGCTGACCAGGCAGGCGGGTGCACAGGAAGGAGAGCTCTGTCACCCAGGGCAGTCCTGGGGAAGAGGAAGCAGCAGGAAATGGTCTTTTAAAGCCATTTTTAGAAGAGCTCTCTCATGCTTCTGAAAAACATTTTTTTGTTGTTTTGAAAATTTTCAAAGCCACATAAAAGTTGAAAGAATGATACAGCGAACACCGGATGCCAGGAATCCGAGTATAGGTTCACATCTTGCATGCCTACTTCCTGTCTCTATCTCTGTGCGCGCGCGCGCACACACACACACACACACACACACACTTCCCTTCTGCTGAGAGCAGCTGCCTTCAGGGCATTTGACCCCTAAATGCACCACACAACACAGACGTCTTGTACCACCACCATTAGCACACCTAAGAAAACCAGCGTTAATTCCACAAAGGCACCCGACAGTCTGGACTCCAATTTTCCTATCTTTTTTTGAATTTTGGGGTTTTTTTCCATGAGTCGGGGCCTCACTATGTAGCCCAGACAGGCCTCAAACTCATGGCCACCCTCCTGCCTCAGCCTTCAGAGCGCTGGGATTACAGGTGTGCATCAGCATGCCCAGCTCCATTTTATCTTTTGAAACTCACTGTGGAGTCACGAATTTTTTAAAAATTCAGTATATCATTCACCAGGATGACTCCTTTGCATTCGCAGTTTCCCACACTAGGTCCATGGCGCCCCCTGCACCCTGGCTGCTGCGTCCTTTGGAGTTCAATTATTAACAAGCCCGTGGAAACGTCTCAGCCTCTGGCATGCAAGATGTTCCCCGTCAGACCTGGTGTCAGCTAATCCTCCAAGGTGCCCCGGGGTTTTTTAGCAAAAGAGGGGACAGAAGAGAGGCCAGGAGAAACAAAAAAGATGCAGATGTAATACATAAATACATACATGGACCGACTCCCCAGACGCATGTAATTAAGGTTATTACTACGTCTCACAAACATACGCTAATGAACAAATAAAATCAAGATGCTAAAACTGAGCCAGCCAGGTATGCTGACACACACCTGGAATCCCAGCACTCAGGAGGCTGAGGCAGGAAAATCAAGGCCAGCTTGGGTTACATAGTTAGTTGAAGGCCAGCCTGGACTATGTAGAGAGACCCTGTCTCAAACAAATAAACCAAACAGAAAGATGAGCTGAGTGTGGTAACATAAGCCTGCGATCCCAACACTCAGGAGGCTGAGGCAGGAGGATCACCACAAGTTCAAGGCCAGCCTGGGCTACATAGTTCAGGGCCAGCTTGAACTACAAAGCAAGACCCTGTCTCCAAAAAACAAAAACAAGACAAAAGCAAGGCACGATTTGAAGACCAGCACTGACTTCCTGGGAAGCACAGAAACAGGGCAACTACTATAGATTTATGTGATTAAGAGGCAACTTAATTACCATTATTTCTCCCCATTTTTGAAGAATAAAAACATTCAGGACAAAAGAAATACTCTCCAGATTTGCAGAAGAGAAACGATTTCCCTTATTTTGAGTTAATGTCCATACTGACTTAATGAGCGCATTCTATGCAATGTTTTCCTCGGATTGTCTTTAACTTGTTTTAAAAAATGGTATGATCGGGCCAGGGATTTAGCTCAGTGGCTCCACCACCTCCCCCACAAGCGCAAGGACCCGACTTTGATCCCTGATACCAAAAAAAGAAAAAAGATACAATCTTCAAAATAAACTCTCAAAATGCCAGGAAAAAAAGGAAAAAGAAAAGAAACACTGAGGCAGAGGCGGGAGGGTGAGGGAGCAAAGAGCTTAGTTCATGGTGGCCGGGTAGCAGCGCCCAGGGGAAGGGACCCCAGCCAGGCTTCCATGCCTGACACACCGGAAGTGAGCCCTGCCAACCCTGCACTTACCGCCGCGGTCAGCCTGGGGCTGGAGACTCGGGGATGGGCGGGGACAGGCAGGGACTCAGCGCTGTGGACAGGCTGGTGGTAGCAGAAGGCCCATAGAATTTACCATCCACATCCAAACACATCTGAGTGACCACACAAGGTGGGTGTCTGGTGCACACTCAGGAGGCTGAAGCAGGAGGGTCACAAGTTAGAGACCAGTCCTAGGCTACACCGCAGGACCTTGTCTCAACAACCAAACGAGCAAAACAGCAACAAAGCCGATGTGAGGCTACAGGCCCCCTCCCTGGTCACTCCAGACAGACAGTGCAGATGAGTCCAGAACCACGGCTTCTCCAGTATTTTTGACATCATGCCTACAGGTCCCTGCAGTTCACAGAGCAGCTGTCGGTGCCCCTCCTGTGTGGCAGTCTCTCTGTGACCCTCCCCTGCACTGGTAGGAAGCAACTGTGGCATGGGGGTGGGGGAGGGGAGGCATTTCTGGGGAGTTGAGAAGCCGAGATGCCGTGGACGGGATCTTGCTGTGTACCCCAAGCTCCTCTCAAACTCACAGCGATCCTCCTGCCTCAGCCTCCCAGGTGCTGGGAGTACAGGCATGTGCCACCATGCCTGGCATGAAGAGGGATAGATTTGGTCTTCATCCTCTGCTCCTGCACAGAGCTTCTAAATCCCTGGCAATCCCAGAGTGACATGGGTGAAAGGCCATGGAGTGTGATGCCAGGTGTGGTGGCACATCTGTGATCCCAGCACTCCGGAGGCTGAAGCAGGAGGATTGCCATGAGTTCAAGGCCAGCCTGGGCTGCATGGTGAGCTCAAGGCCAGCCTGGACTAGTGAGGCTTTATCTCAAAAAAAAAAAAAAAAAAAAAGTGTTGTAAGTTAAAGTGGTTCAGAAGTAGAGAGAAAGCATCAGCTTTCAGTGAATTAACCTACAGGCTGCTGTCCCCCCCGGAACTGTGAACTGCAATAAACAGAACCTTAGCTTTTCCTTGATGGTCCAGAAGTCACCTGCATCTTGCAGTGCCCTCCCTGGCTGTGCAGTTTATTCCAGGTCGAGAGGACACACGTCTCACGGTCCGATGGCAGCCCCTACAGCCCCTGTTACAGCGGGAAGTGAGCCTCATCTTGTGCCTGATTCCGATGAGCACAGTAATAGGCAGGCCGTGGCTTCAGGCTCTTCATGCTGCTCCCCGATTCTAAGTTGAGCACAGGGAGACCCCGGAGACTGGACTCGGGGACCTGGATCTGAGACAATCGTGCCCCTGATTTGCTGGGAGAATGGAAGCCATGTCGCATTTTCCGGGCCCCCAGGAAGCTGGTGTTTCAGCTCTCACTTTCTGGTGAAAAGCAAACTAGCAATGCAGAAACCCACAGTCTTCGAGATCTGTCCCCTGCTCGCGGGACTGTGTGGAAACATCGGCCCTCAGTTTCATAACTTTCTTTCGCCGGCTGTGTTCATCCAAGCGTCTTCACCCTACCATGGGGCTAAGGCCGATAAAGCCATCTTAAATTGAGAATATGCATAGCCAGTGTACCACACTACTTCCCTCTAGAGCGAGAGAAGATCAAAAGCCAAGATTCAAAGCGGGGTTTCTCCGGAAGGGGTATCTTTTTTGTTTACTTGTGTTTGATTATTTGTCTTTGTCTTTGTTTATTGAGACAAGGTCTCCCTATGTAGTCCAGGCTGGCCTCAAACTCATGGTATGATCCTCCTGCCTCAGCCTCCTGAGTTCGGGGATTACACCACCATGCCTGGCCTGCCTGGCATCCTCTTTGTCCCACTGGAAAGCTGGAAAATCTCGGTTGAGCCCTGCTGAGTCAGACCCCATCTGTTCCCGTACAGCGAGCTGGCCTGGGCCTCTGGGTCCTTCTCTTTGGTGCCTCTGCCCAGTCCTCACACCGCCCTCCCTCAGCCTCGACCTGCCCCTGGCCCAGGCCCCTGCGGGTCCCCGAGCGCAGCAGACCCTCTGACTACCTTCTTCCGCCCTCTGGCGCTCTGTCCCGTCCGTGGCTGCGAGCCCCCGGGGAAAGCAGCAGCTCTGCAATTCTCCCCGTCAGCCCACCTTCCACCTTAGTGTGGCTGCAGGACCAGGACATTACACAATGAGTGACTACGCCAGCCGGCAGCAGGGGAGAAATAGGACTATACAGGGCCCAGGACAAAGCTGCCCGCTGGGCCAGGACAGTGCTTAGAAGCCGGACTGAGGTAGAGGATGTGTGGGGCGTTGTGCGCCCGGAATCCCCAAACTCAGGAGGCCGAGGCAGGAGAACGCTCCAAATTGAGGTCAGACTGGACCACACAATCTCAAACAAAAAAACACAAAAAGAAAACAAAATTTAAGAGCTCGCAGGGCTTAATCTTGGGACTCAGGGGCCCTTGCTGATGTACGTGCGCGTTCACGCGCCCACGCCGGCGGGGGCTGTGGTTTAAACGGACCGCCCTGTCCTCATGCTGCGCCCCCTACTCTTACGGGGTCTCTGGAGGCACACCGCCTTCCCTCCTGCCCTACCCCTCCCAGCGGACCTCGGGAACAAGCAGGCCTTCTCCGGGCGCGGGGACCAAGCCCCGGAACTCCCTGTGCCCCAGAGCCGCCAGCCCAGGGAATCTGGGTTATAAATTATACGGCTGCAGGCGCTATGTCCTAGACGGACACACTGTGACCATCCTTCTTTTCAATGAATTTTTTGTTCAGTACTGAGAATGGACCCCAAGGCCTTCACACCGAGCTAGATCCCCAGGCCTTGTTTTATATTTTATTTTGAGGCAAGCCTCACTAAGTCACTAAATTGCCCAGGCTGGGTTCAAACTTGCAATTATCTTGCCTCAGCTTCCCAGAAGCGCTGGGATGAGGCCAAGGATTTAGCTCAGTGGTTCCGCCGCCTGCCTCCCAAGCGCAAGGTCTCGAGTTCGATCCCTGGTATCAAAAGAAAAAAAATAAAAATTAAAAAAAAAACACCTCAGTCACTAGCTCAGTGGTTCCCAGAAGCTCTGGGATCACAGGCCTGTACCGTCATATGTAGCTCAGTTAAACACTTTGAATCCTTAAAAAATCCCTTTTGGAAACTGGGTGTGGTGGTGCACACCTATGACCCCAGCACTTGGCAGGCTGAGGCCGGAGGATCACTGCAAGTTCGAGGTCAGCCTGGGCTACACAGTGGGTTCAAGGCCAGCCTGAAATACATATACGGTGCCGGTCTCAAAAAAAAAAATCTTTTTTGGGTATGAAGGAGTGAGGTTACCCCAAACAGCTGACCACCTTCCTGGTGTGACCCTGTCCATTCCGGTGAGCACATTCCATGCGTAGAGAACACCAGGTGAGTGGAGCCTGCTCCATGCCTGCCCCCACACGCAGGACAGACGGCCCAATAGGGACCTGGTGGATTCCCTCTGGAAGCAGGGCTTGGAACCAGGTCAGAGGGGGAGGGAGACGGATCTGGTCCTGCTTCCATTTGTTCTGTCCATGCTGGGATGCCACATTATCATGGATCTGTGCTGGGAGCCAGCTGCCTAGGGGCTCTGGCTGTGAGGAAAACACGTGGGGGTTAGGAATGTACAGCACAGTAGGATTGCTGCAATAAAATTAGCAACACAAAAATTCTCCTGTGGGACCAATACAAAATATCCCAGGTGCAACTGGCTCTTGTGTTCAAGGAATCACGCAAGAGCCTAGTTTGGGATCTCAGCAGGAACCATTTTAAGGGAAAAGCGGTAGCATTGGTACAATAGCCCTCCTGCTCTGCCCTCTCGGAGACCTCCCACAGTGAGGATTAATTATTTATCCTTTTCCTCTGGGTTACAGAGCTTTCTGCCTACTTTCAGTGGAGCCAGGTGAGTGGCCTCTTTTAGAGCCATACCTGGCATCGGGACGTTTTCTCAGCCTCCAGCGAGGAGCTTCTATTTTCTAAACTGTCGCCTGCATTCCCTGCTGCAACCGTTGTCTCTCCTGTTTGTTCTGATGCTTTCCTAGCGTTCTGGCTGGCTTTTCTCAGCTGGACAGTGTCAGGTTGCTGGCTTAGCAGTGCCAACTGCTTTTTCCCACAGCCGGCCAAGCAGAATTCAGCAGAGAAGCTTGGAGGGAAGGTCACCCATCGGGGTCTGAAATATAGCATGTTCTTGAAACTGGGGACCGTTGTACCGCAGTCTGGATGGGCATCATCTTTCTGTGCTGAATAAATTACTCCAGCATCACAAAGATAATTAGACAAAGAAGGAAACAGTAGCACTGTTCCTGCCTCTTTGCCGGCCTCTGCTCCTGCCACAATTTGCCAGCAATTACCAAGGTCAGAAGAGGTGAAAAAGGCAGAAATTAATCAAGCCTTTTATGCAAACGAGTTCTGCACAGTGGAGAAACTGTGATAATTTGAAGAGAAAGGAAGCACTTTGCACAGCATAGCCATTTGCAGACCGATTTATGGTGTGTGAGAGGTAGCAGGAGCTGGCAGCCCCACAGGGCGGGTGCAGCTTAGCTTCTGTGTGTCTGCTTGTCAACAGGTCCTGCTTCTTCAGCGGCTCCTGACCAGTCATTAGAATGCAGGGGGGCAAGAGGGACCCAAGGAGTCTTGCAGATGCGTTTCGGGGAGCCTGACGTGGGGCCTGACCGAGGGGACGCTGGCTGCCCTGTCCTCTGTCTGCACTTTCAGCAACAGAGGCAGCCCTGTGTCTAGCCAGGGATTTTAGAAAACCACAACCCCCAGTGGGCGGGATCAAGAACTAAGCAAAGACCGAATTGCAAAGTAAAAGCATCATTTATCTTTCCAAAGCGCCTCTGCTAAGGCCAGAGGAAGGACCTACACCCGGCAAAAGATAGTCTTTTGTGGAAAAAACTACCTCAGTTGTTTCCACATTACTTTTTCATTGCTTCCCAGGCCTCTTTCCATAAGGGTGTCAGACGGATACTGCTAAAAAGGTCAGTTGGAAATATCAGATTAAGAACTAAACCTCCTAGCCCGGCATGGTGGTACACGCCTGTCATCCCAGCACTCAGGAGGCTGAGGCAGAATGCTTCGAGTTCAAGGGCAGCTGAACTACATAGTGAGACCCTGTCTCAAATAAATAAAAACCCAAACCTCCCATCACCGGTTGGTCATTCAAGGCCCTTGGTGAGGTCCCTTCTCAAAGTGCACCCCTCCAACTCCACAGCGTCTGTTACGCTGAACCCCGAAGGAAAGACTGTCCCTGCACCCCCACCACGTACTTCCTGGGCCCTACATCGGGGGGCAGCCATTTGGCTCCAAATGCTCAGCCACCTCATTCCTCTGGCCCTTCACCAATGCTGGATGCCCAAAGTGTTATTATTATTATTACTTTTTTTGGTACCGGGGATTGAATTTGGGTCCTTGCGCTTGCACAGCAGGTGACGAAACCACTGAGCTAAATCCTTGGCCCAGTGTTACTTTTAAGTTTTTATGTTTACGAGTACACATGCACAGTACATAATGACTTCTACATCTCTTTCTGTCCCCAACCTCACTCCCCTCTTACCTCTATCTCTCAGTTCCCTTCCTATTGAGAAAGATCTATCTCCCTGCTTCCTCTTCTTTATCTTTTATTTTGCTCTTTGGTTAAACTTTGGGTTTCTCATAGAGGAACTATGCGATAATTAAGCTCGTGTGTCTGATTTATTCCATTTAACATTATGGTCTCCAGGTGCATCCATTTCCTACAAGAGACCCAGGTTTTGCAAGACCAGTTTAGTAAGGAATCTTGGTGATGTACTTGGTGATGATCTCACCATAGCCCTTGTCACCGTTGCCGTTGGTGCCCCTTGGACTGTGAGCCTCCCGTGGGTTCAAGCCATATCCTAGGAGCTGAGCAATGAGCTGGGCATACAGTAGCTGCTCAAGAAACTGTAGCAGGAACTCCGGGAATCTACCCTACGCGGGTCCCAGCATGCGCCTGCAGCGTATCAGTGAATTCTTACAGATACATACATAGAGGTCGGTGTTGGCCTCCCAGACAGCGTTAGGGAACACTGAGGCAATGGGCTTTTCTGATTGGTTTGTTTTGAAGCAGGGTCTGCGTAGTCCTGGCTGTTCTTGCACTCACTATGTGGCCCAGGCTGGCCTCGAACTCGCGGCGATCCTCCTGCCTCGGCCTCCGGAGCGCCGGGATGACAGGCACGCACCCCCGCGCCCGGCCCGCTTTCCTCGGTCCGGCGCCCGCGCCCCGCCCTCCGAACCTGACCGCACCCACTTCCCGGGCGGCGCCCCCGCCCGCGGGCTGACGTCACAGCACCCAGTCGCCGGCCGAGCGCACCCCGCGCCGCTCCGGCCCCATCCCCGGCCCCGTCCCCATCTCCGTCCACGTCGCGGCCCCGCTGCAGCGGCGAAGATGGCCAGCGCGGCGCCTGGGGCCCCGGGCCCGGAAGGACGCGCGGCGGCGGCGGGGAAGCAGGGGGAGCGCGAGGCCGCGGGCCCGGTGGCCGCCGCGGTGGCCCGGCTGCTCGGGGAGCCCGGGCTGTGGCTCGGCTGCCGCGCCCGCGAACTGCTGAGCTGGGAGAGGCCGCTGCGCAGCCTGCTGGGCTTCGCGGGCGCCAACCTGCTGTTCTGGTGAGGGCGGCCGCGAGGGGGCGCCGCGTGACCCGGGCGGGCGGCGGGGGCGCCCCAATCCCCCCCGGACGCGCGTGGCCATGCACGGCTGGCCCCGGCGTGCGCCTGTCGGGCCGCGGGCCTTGCGCTTGCGCCTGCACCCCAACCCCGAGAGGCGCCCCCACGGGTTCAGGTCGGACTGCGCTCCGGAGCGCTGCCTGCCTCAGCCACCGCACGGCACGGAGTGGTGTCCCCCCGAGGGCGGGGTTCCCTGGCCTCGCTCCCTGTCCGCAGCCTTCCGCGGGGAGGGGCAGCTGTGGCCCCCGGGAAGGTCGCCCTCACCTGGCCCCGGTGACCTCCTTTGTCCCCCCGGTGCCCTCTTCGCCGGCGCAGCCCCAGTGCCCCGTGCGGGGCGGGCAGTCTCGCGGCGATGCCTTGTGACCCCTCGGAGTTGGGAGCTAGATAAACACGACAGCTCGGGCCGCAGGGGGATTTTGCACTGAGCTGCCGCGGGTGTGGGTCTCGGGAGCCACGTGATCAGGGGCTTTGACATCGTTCTCTCCTCATTTTAAATTTCATGTGTTTAAAAAGTAACCAATAAAGTGGCGCAGTTCAGAAGCTGGAAGGGTGGAAACTGCACCTTTTGCAGATCTCTCACCTCAGCCCTGGGCTACCCAGTCTCCTGCCCGAGGCGCTGGTGCTGTGCTCCTCGTGTGTCTTTAGTGCATCTCTGAGCAAATACACACTGTTCTGTTCTGTTCCTCTTCCAAGTTGGAGGCCACTTTCTCTTCCTTTCCCAGCTGCCTAGAAAGAGTTCGTAAGGAGCTCTGCAATTAACCTATCTCGGGTGGAGCCAAGTATTCTAAGTACTTTTGCATATGCCGGTATTTTGTAGGACAGTTTCCCTGAAGTGAGTCACTGGGTCAGAGGGGATGTGTACTTGGAATTTTTATCATTTTATTTATTCTTTTTTGAGACAGGGTCTCATGATGTAGTCCAGGCTGGCCTTGAACTCACTGTGTGGCACAGGTTGGCCTCGAACTCACAGCAATCCTCCTGCCTCAGCCTCCTGAGCGCTGGGATGATTACAGGTGTGCATCACTCTGCCTGGCTGCAAAAACTTTTTTCTATGATGTATTCTTTAATAATATCTATGGAAAAGAATGTGTTTGGTATGAAATCATCAAAAGGCATGTGGGAGTTATTGGGGGGTGGCTTTCACCCATTTGTGTGTGACTGGTGAACAGTGAGTAGGCCCCCATGTCCAGCATCTGTCGGGTCCTGTTTTATTTCTCCTCCGCGTGTCTGCGGCCCGTGCTTGTGTGTTCTTTAATGGGACAGTGACACACTTTTGCTCTAGTTGCTTGTGGGTTATGGTGCTTTGGGGTTTATGTCTCATTTCTCTCCTTCATCGAAATATTGGTGTTTTTCTTCCTTCAACATTGTTCTGGGGTTAAAACATTCTCAAGACCGGTAAGTTTTTTCTTTTAAAGAATGTGTTTCTTTTCAAATGATGTTAAATTTCCCAATACGCAAACATTCTGAATTCCAGAAACTGTAAAGCTTTTATTTTCTGTGAAAAGCACAAAAGGTCAGTGTTAGAAATGTGAGAACCCAAATCTTGTCTTAAGCAGTGGGTGGTGTTCCCGCTTTAATTGGTATCCTTTCACTTTTGGGGAAATTAACTTGTTTGTTTTTGTTTTCTGAGACAGGGTATGTTGTTCAGGCTGGCCTTGAACTTATTGTGTAACCCAGGTTGGCCTCAAATTTGTGGTCCTCTTGCTTCAGCCTCCCCAGTGTGGGATTACAGGTGTAGTGATGTCACCATGCCTGGCTTTTTATACATATAATTTTGGGATGATTTAGTACCTGGTACTAGCAGTTGCTTGCAGGAATTTGAGTTTGACTCAGAAGTGCTGACATCTAGTAGCTGCCCTGTATCTGTGACCTTCTAGTGCATCAGACATTCAGATGTGGCTGTAGCAAAACACAGGAAAAGACAGGTGTGTGTGAACCAACTGTGGAAGAAGATTCAGGCAAGAAGAACTCATTTTGTCGGGTCTGGGGACATTGGCATTGTGGACGGGAGAGATCACGTGTCCTCAGAAAAGGGTCATGCTTATTCTGGGTGTAGTGGTGCACGCCTGTAATCCTAACACTCAGGAGGCTGAGGCAGGAGCATAACCACAAGTTTGAGATCAGCCTGGCTCAAGTGATCCTCCTGCCTCAGCCTCCTCAGTAGCTGGGACTATAGGTGTGTGGCACCACATCTAGAAGAAGAATTTCAACTGAAACAAAAGCTGAAATTCCATTTAAACAGAAGTTTTTAAATGTGCAAAACTAAAGAGAATTGATTAGGGACATAGACATAGGAGAGAAAATTTCAAAGAAAATAAAACATTCTTGAATCAGATGCATGGAAACATAATATGCATTCTTACCTGTATTTATGAACAATGCTAAAGTATAAATAAAGGTTAAAAAGTAGATATTCTGGGGCTGGGGATTTAGCTCAGTGGTTTCTCCGCCTGCTGCGTAAGCGCAAGGACCCGAGTTCGATCCCCGGTACCAAAAAAAAATTGATATTCACTCAGAGGTCAGAGAAATTTGATAAAATACATACTGCATAGCATGCCCATCTCAAAGATCAGGGTTTTCGGAACTGAAAGAGATTGGGCTCTCTGAGTTCTGTAGTCCTGGCCGGGGAGGGCCTTGATGTTACTATCACACTCATTTTACCAGTAAGAAACAGTTTCCAAGTTCTGAATTCTGAATTTTATTTATTGAGAAAAATAACTACCATATCCTCACAGCAAAGATAAACATTTTGACAGTCTCTTTCCCAGGCCTGCCCCTGGCTACGTGGTGCCCTCCCAGGGGCAACTGGTAGGTATTACAGTTGTGAACACAGTGTGAAATGGGTGAACCCAACAAAACCAGAAGTACAAGTTGGTTCTTGTTTTTAGGGAATCATCGTTTCTGGGTTACTGACAGTAAAACCCATATTCGCGTGCAGTCAAATGTACATAGATATCCAATCACAATGGCAGTCAAAATCTAGAATATCCCAAAGTGTTCTGGAATGTTCTGGAATTTTCCAAAACATTCTAGAATTTTTTGAATATTCTAAAATATTTTTTCATTCCATTGACTTTTGGGCGGTTCCTTTTTCCTATTACTGTCTGAGGAACTGATCTGCTTTGAGTCACGATCGATCAGACTTTTCTTTCACATGGTATGTATGATGCCTTTCGTGCTTGGCTTCATTTCCTCAGCATTGAGCTTTGAGATTCCCCCTTTGAGGGTCCCTAAAAGGGTTTTTGACCCTTTTCTTTGCTCAGTCCTATGACCATAACTTGGTCACCCATTTGCAGGTTGATGTTTCTTTTTTTTCTTTCTTTTTGGTACCGGGGATCGAACTCTGGTCCTTGCGCTTGTGCAGCAGGCAGAGAAACCACTGAGCTAAACCCCCAGCCCTGGGATTGATGTTTCTTGGAGTAGTCTCCGAGCTTGACTGTTACTGTCGAGGCTGTTGGCACAACTGAGGCAGGAATCTTAGTGTGAAGGCTCGGGCTTTGGTGAGGAAAGGGTGAGCTCTGACCCATATTTGGTACCACACGGTGGCTTTGGACCAGCGAGCGTGAAGCACGACGCCGCTGCCTTAAGTCGTCTTGCCTGTCACGACGCTGATGTGGACTGGCTTGTGTCTCAGCAGGCGCCACAGCCTTCTATTTGTGTAACTGTGAAATGGGGGACTTGACTTGCGTGCACTGAGCCGTCCCAAAGGCCCCAGCGTGGTTTATAGTCAGTGCAGAAGGCTACAGGCCCTCACTCCCCCTCGGGATGCAGCTCCCCTTCGCTCCCAGCACCCTTGTCCCCAGCTCCTTAGAGCCAGTGGCCTCCAAGCTTGGCCCTGGTGGGGTTAGGGATGAGGCTTCTGGCCGCACCTTCCCCTCTGAACTGCAGCCTCCATGCTTGGGGCTGAGCGAGACTCTGGGCTTCCCAGGCTCTGACACAAATGCGGGGTCACCTGGTGCTGGGAGCTCGCTTCCTAAGGCAACACTGCCAGCTGGCCAAGGTGACGTACCCCTCTCATCCCAGCCCACGAGGATTGCCGGGAGTTCAAGGCCAGCCTGGGCTGCATAATGAGACTCTGTCTCACACACACAAACACACACACACACACACACACACACACACACGCACGGCAACACTTCCATTGTTGGACATCTCCAACTGGTACACATTTTCCTTACGTGATTAAGGCCGCCTCTTGGACATCTCTGCAGCCCCAGTGTCAGGGTTTGTTCTGCTCGTGGTCCCAGTGCAGTCTCCTTTGTCCTAGCTGAGGAATCCCTGGCTCTGTCCACTCCACATTCCTGGTTCCCCCCAGATTCTCCTGGGGGAGAATCTTATGCCCCATTTGCCCGTCTGGATGGTAGCCAGTGGGATTTGGTGGCTTCTGAGTGTATAAAACTATGGCTAGTGTGACTTAGAAAGCGTACTTTGAATTAGTTTTGTTCTCTTTAAATGTAAATGTCAACAGCCACCGGTGGCTGGGGGCTCCTCCGTCCGTGTGTACAGCCCTGGACAGTAGTGATCAGCTGGGTCAGGGAGTCACATCTGTTCCCATAAACCCAGTTTTTATTGCCGTGCTCTATGTAAAGAACAGCAGGAGGCGATTAGGACTTAAGAGTTTCTAATATCGCAGAGTTAAGCTTATTGATTCCAGCACAGAGTGAGAGTCATGTGGGGAGAAGCTTGCTTCTGCTTGCACAGGTCTCTCTTCCCTCTGTGGACCGGTCCAGTCATGTTTCCTGCCTCAGGTCTGTCCCCTCGGGGTGGTCCTCAGACCACCCCACCTGGTGCTGGGGTACGGGGTAGACCAGAAGCCTGAGCTCTCAACTTGTCTTTGAGCTTTTCCCTCTGGTACAGGAGACAAGCTGGCCCCGTGCATCAATCGAGACCGTGAGTCACAGCTGTGAGTCTCGTGTCACGGCTCCAGGGCTTCAAAGCTTGGGACAAAGCGAGACTAGGGGCTGTGGGGTGGTTGATGAAGGCTTTGTGCAGTTTATTGTACAGACTTAGAAGAAAGCTGCAATTCTCCAAATGCGGTTAATGGCCAGGCTTTCACACTGGACAAACCCAGGAAGAGGTGAACGGGGAGACTCACCTTTCTCTGCCTGCTTTAGGAAGCAGAGAATTCATCTGCACCAGCCTGGGACTGAAAGGCGGAGGATCAGGAAGCTTGCTGAGCTGAGGTGAGCTGCCTGGTGTTCTTCTAGCCCACGCAGGGTGGGGCCGTTCAAAGCACTTACAAACTGAAGAGCACTCTGTCCATTAGCAGCAGCTCCGGCCGTTTCTCAGTCTTCAGCCTTTTCCTGGCGGCCACCTGTGACACAGTGGCTCTATGAGCTGTCGCAGACCTGGGTCCTGGCCTGGGAAACGCTGGGTGAGGACCCCAGAAGCAGGGCCCTTTGCCCCAGACTAATGCCTGTTCTCGGAACACCCCAGGCTTTGTCCTGTGCAGCAGGTGAGAACCCTGGAGCCGACTTTGAACCCGAATTTAGTGATTTTGCACAATCTTATGGTGGTGCTTTTTGGGTAATAACTGTCTCAGCTTCAGTTTGCTCTTCTGTCTCTTTATCCTGCTGTTGTAGCTGAGTGCTCCTAAGCGGTCCAGCGGATCCCAGTGAGGACTGGTAAATGAAGTGCACCCTTCTTCCTAGCTGCTTAGAATGGAAAGGTGACCCGGGGGACATGGTCCCACCCAGGGAGGGGAAGAGAAGCTGGTCAGGAGGCTGGGAATCCTGATGCAGGTGCTGGGTGCTGACCTGTCCCTTGGAGGCCATGAAGATCCCTAGGAAGGGAGCTGGGCCAGGGATTTAGCTCAGTGGCACCATGTCTGCCTGGCAAGTGCAAGGTCCTGAGTTTGATCCCAGTACCGAAAAAAACCAAAGTTCCCTAGGAAGGGAGCAAGGGGCCCTGGGATTTGCAACCCCAAAGTTGCTGTTTGGATAACTTAATCCCCAGATTTAGATGCTGATGAGACTTGGAGGTGCTCCTGATTCCATCAGTGCCATGAGAAGAAGGGAAAGATGAGCTGTCTCCCACATGAGCCATCTGGGAGGGCTGGACTTCCAGCCTCCCAGAGTGCAAAGTAAACCTGCGTGCCTTATAAATTATCCGGCCCATGGGATTCAGTTACAGCAACAGCAAACAGCCTGAGACAAGTAGCTGTGAGGATTATGGAGAAGACAGGATCTTCAGCCAGTCACTGGGCACTTGGTTAATGGATGGAAGTGTGGGCAGGGTATTAATGGACAGCTGTATTAATGTATATCTTCATATCTAGGAAGAAACATTAAAAACAGATACAGTGGGCTGGGGATTTAGCTCAGTGGTTTCAATTCCTGCTGTGCAAGGGCAAGGACCCGAGTTCGATCCCTGGTACCAAAAAAAACCAACAAAAAAACAGATACAGCTGGTCTGGTGGCATAGACCTGTAATCCCAGCACTCAGGAGGCTGAGGCAGGAGGATTGCTGCAAGTTTGAGGCCAGTCTCGGCTACATAGTGAGTTCAAGGCTAGCCAGAGTTACATAGTGAGACCCTGTCTCAAAAAAACAAATTAAACTAAACCAAGCCAAACAAAAAAAACCCAGACCAGAGGTACAGACACAGAGAGAGAACAGAGAGAGGAAGGGAGGGGAGTGTGGTTTTATGCAAATTTCCGAAGTGTGGTAGAAAGAGAAAGGTTGGGGCCACTTTATGAAGATGTTACCATGGGATTAGGCAGAGGGATCTGCACTCTGTCCAACAAGCATTCTCCGTCTGGCTCCCAAAAAATAAACACCATCATTTCCTCCCGTTCTCCCAAGACCTCCGTTACAAATGCAGCAAGGATTTATTGTGCATCCTCTGTCCGGCCCTGTTCTTGGTGAGGACCAGGGAAGGGTAGCAGTCGGGTGTGCAGAGGAGGGCGGTTGCTCCATCTGGGGCTATCGGACGCGGGGAGCTGAGCCCAGAAGTCCTGTGGGGAGGGACCCGGGCCTATGCCCCCCATGCAGGTCAAGCCAGGTATGGGGCTGGGTGTGTCGGGCCCAGGGGTCGCAGTTTGGAGAGTGTGGGGCATTGCTGGGGCGCATTTACTGGGGACGTGGGGAAGGCAGCCAGGAGACTGGTGACCCAGAAGAGCACCTCCCAAAGCAGGGTCACAGCATGGGGGAGTCCCCGGAGAGTCGCTCCCAGGTGACAGCTGCTGACATCCCTACCAGCTAGCACTGGACTTGCAGTTGTGCCTCCCTGGCCTTTGAAGGATCTGCTCCTTTTTGTTTGTTTTTTGAGACAGGGTCTTGCTATGTAGTCCAGGCTGGACTTTAACTCACTATGCAGCCCAGGCTGGCCTCGAACTCATAGCAATCTTCTGCTTCAGCCTCCTGAGTGCTGGGATCACAGGTGTGCGCCTCCATCCCTGGCTCTGGTATTTTCTCATAATGGCCACACCAGGAAAGGCATCCCCTCTCTCCCTGGTGCCTGGCTCCAGGGCTAGGCTCTGTGGACCTGAGAGACGGGCGCAGCCATGGTCAGAGTGGCAGGTCCTACGATTGCCCTGCAGGGCAAATGTGTCCCCGGCCCCAGGTCGGGCACCCGAAGAGAGGCCAGGGCTTCCTGGGGAAGGATATTGGCAAGGCACGGACGACTCCTGGGGAAGAGTGCTGCATGGAGCTGTTTTCCTGGCTTTTTGTTTAAGCCTGAGTAGCCGAGATTCCAGGTGTGGGCCTGTAAGACCGAGGGCCTTACCAAATGCTCCAAGGAGCTGACTAGTGAAGCACACCCCGGAATCCCAGCGGTGCCTTCAGAATGTAAGACCAAGAGCCTTACCAAACGCTCCGAGGAGCTGACTACAGCGAAGAACACCCGGGAAGGAACACACCGGACAAGTTGGAAACAGACCTTTATTAGTCTGGCCAGACGGCACTCCCAAAGCAAAATAGCTTAGAGAGGCAGCTGGCTCAGAATCCGAGGCTGTTTTTATAGGGGGTTGAGGGGGAAGTTAACATACAGAGTTAAAGAAAAGGGGACAAAGGTTAGTGGTCGACTGTCACATATGGATGGTCAGCAGACATCTGTAGTTTGTTCTAACAATTGTGGTGCCCGGAACATCAGTTCTGGGTAAACAAAGAGTTGAGTAGTTTACTCTGGGACTCTAGGTCTGTTACAGATCCCTATCTAGCGTCCCTAAACTAACAAGCATCTCCATCCATTAACTCACATTTTAATCACAATGGGGCTGGAGAAAAAGGAACAAAGGTTATGCAGTCCCACAGGCCACCATACCTGGCTCAAGGTGTGTATTTATTGTAATTAATTCATCTTTGTGGTACTGGGGATTGAACCCAGTCTTTGCACTGAGCCACGTCCTGGACCCTGTTTGTAGGGAGCAGGGGAAGGGGACATTACCAGCACCTCTGCAGTAAGTCCTAGTCTCCTGTGAGCCACGGCAGCACACGGCGAATTACAGGAAAGGTAGACAAATGAGACTGAGAAGAAGCTGAGCTTTGGGTCTGATCAGTGCTGCTCTGGGTGGCAAAGACAAAGCCCCCTACCTTGCAGCACCTTTTATTCAGTACATGGGAAAACAGAGGTAACAAGTGAAATGCAGAGTTCAGTACTTCACATTGGGATAAACAAGGTGTAACAAAAGGCTGGGGGGCGGTGGAAATCTAAGAACAATGAGGAGCTAGGCAGATGAAGATTTGGTTTCTCCCTGGCGTCTCCCACAGGTGTGGTCTTGTCCTGGAGATTCCAGCATGGGGGGGTGGGTGGATCACTGAGGTCTCAGTTGTCACCAGAGGCCGAAATGCAATTATGTCTGGAATGTCCTAGCTGGGCTGTAGGCAGGAGAACTAGGCCTGCTCAAATGATTTTTCCCTAGAATTATGTAGCATTGCTTCCAACACCTGTTCATTTTTTATGTTGAGACAGGGTCTTGGTAGGTCACTACACTGTCCAGCTGGGCTTGAACATTCAGTTCTCTTGCCTCAGCCTCCTAGAATGCTGGGATCACAGCCACTGTGATCAGCAAAAGGTACTGAGCTTGGTGTTTCGCTAGCCCCCGGGGTGTTACAGGGAGTTTCCTGCTGCTCAAGCTAAGATGAGCCTGTTCCATGTATTTATCATTACACACCTGCTTTTAGAAACTCAAACTCGTAATTATTTTCAGATTTTGCTGAGTGATTCACTGTGGTACTCTTTGTTCTGCTGATCTGAACTTGTTTGGAAAAGATTTTTGTCTCCCGGCTGAAGATAGCAGCATTCAGTGAAAATAGCCTGCTCAGGATGCAGTCCCTTCATGCTCCCGATAGAATGTGGAACAAAGATTCTCTTGGGGGAAAGAGTTCCAGCCACCCACGGGCTGTGGCCTCCTACCCACAGAGGCGGCATGGACCTTTTGTCCCCCTTTCCCCTTTGTTTTTTTTTGAGCCAGAGTCTCACTATGTAGTTCAGGCTGGCCTTGAACTCACCGAAGTCCTCCTGCCTCGGCCTCCTGAGTGCTGGGATTACAGGCATGCAGCACCACAGCCTGGCTGGCTTTGCCCTGTTTGACAAAAGAGATGTCTAGGCTGGATAGTTAGGTAATTTGCCCCAAATAACAGGATGGGGTGGAGTGAGGGTTCCAGCCAGGTCCTTGTGCTCTGGCCCAGTGGACCAGACAGGCAGCAGCACCCCTGCACCCTGGGGGCTGGGCTAAGTCGAGTCTCAGATGCAAGTACCAGCTCCCTCCGTACTGCTCGCTCTCTGCTTCAGGCAAAGCAGTCAGCAGATTTTTCCAAGTAGAAGCTTGGCATCCTGTGCCTTTGACCCTCTAGGGCCTCCCCCGCCACCCTTAACATCTGTTTGTTATCCAGCCGGGTGTGCATTTCTCTGAGCTGTCAGGTGGCTGTTTGCCGTTTCACTTCCCTTTCATATTTGTCCCTTTGGCCCCAGGGTGGCTGTTTGTCTACAGGTTAAATGTCCTGGGGACTCTGGCCTGTTCCGATGGCTGCGTTCTGTGGAACGGCATGTGGCAGAGGGGTGCTTTGGGATTGGAGCTGGGTGAATTTCGTGGAAATGACCTGTTGTCTTTCAAGACAGGACCTCGCTGTGCAGTCTAGGCTGGCCTTGAACTCAGAGTGATCCTCCGGCCTCCGCCTCCCAAGTGCTGGGATCACAGGTGTGCGCCACCATGCCCAGCTTTGTCTATTGACTTTTCTAAGTAGTGAGATTCTTAAGATGCCATGTCTGGCTTAACAATCTAAGACATGAATTTCTCCCCTGCGTGCCAGTTCACACGAACTCCTCCTGCCCTGCCTCCCTGGTAATTCTGTCGCAGTTTTGAGCACGCACTGTTCAGACGAGAGCTCCACAGAGCACCAGGTCTTGCTTCCTTTCTGACCCGAAGTCACTTCACTGTCCCTCTTCAAACTGTTTTCTGGTTAATCTTTTAAACCCTCTAGTGTACCTGGAAAATTCCCTTCCACAAAGGGCACCCGCCAGGCTGCCGTGGTGGTGTCCCGATTTCTTCCGGTTTGGGGCCTGGGGTCCTTGTACAGGACAGTTTTTTTCTCTGGAAGCTTCTGGAATCTCCTCTGTATCCTGGATGTTCTGATATTTTGTAATACAGGCCTTTCCTTGTCTTTTTACATGTTTAAATTTTTAAATGAACCCTCTCATCTGGAAACATGTGTTTCAGTTCTGGAAACATTTTTAAATTTTTGATAATTTTCTTTTTTTTTTCCTTTTGTGCAAATCTTACTGCTCAAACATTGGACTTTTTTAATCGCTCCTGATTTTCTCAGTTTTTGTTCCTATTTTCATCTTTGTTTTCTGTTCTTGCAGAGAGATTCTTTGATCTTTCAGTGACTTCAAATGTGTTGTCTCAGTTGTGGATCTAAGGCATTTCCTCCATGTTTTATTTTCCTCTTTAGAATGCACTTGTTTTGGCTGTTGGATTTGGGGATCTTGGATTTTTATCCTCCCTGGGGGCTTTGGGGATGGTTTATTTGAGGTCTTCTTGCATTTGTTCTGAGTTCCTTATGTCTGTGTGCTCTGAACTGTTAGGTGTTGGAGGTTTTTCTCAGATCTGTGGCCCTTTGATTCCCATCACCGTTTCACAGTTGTGGATCCCTGCAGGTGAGCTGCTGCCCCTGTGGGGGACAGGGCAGGGAAAGCCCAGGGGAGGAGCAAGCGGGGTCCTCTTCAGGGTGCTGGCCTGCACCAGCCCCCATTTTCCCTGTGGTTCCGTATCCCTGTTCCCTTCTGTGCATCTCATTCCAAACAGTCCTAAGTCTTTCTGCTCTCTTTAGAGAACAATCCCCAAGTCTTGTTTCTTTTCAGACAGTATCTCACTGTGTAATTCAGGCTGGCCTTGAACTCACCGTGTAGCCTAGGCTGGCCTCAAACTTGCACCAATCCTCCTGCCTCAGCCTCCTGAGTGCTGGGATTTTAGTGTGTGCCACAGCGCACCTGGCAACAGTCCCCCATTCTGTCTCTCGACCCGGCAGAGTGAGTGGTGAGATCTGAATCTCCAAGTGTTTATTGTTTAGACTGTCAGAGGAGACCTAAGGTCAGCTCCTGCCTTCTCCCAGTGCCTTTTCCTTTGCATAAACAAAGGACTCATGGGTGTGTTTCCTTCATGGCTTCCTGAGTCACTTATCATTTTCTTTTTTTAAACTGTCCTGAGGATTGAACCCAGGTCTTCACACTGAGCTACATCCCCCACCCTTTTTATTGTTTTATTTTGAGACAGGGTCTTATTAGGCCACTAAATTGCCCAGGCTGGGGCTCAAACTCGCAATCCTTCTGCCTCAGCCTCCCAGTGTGCTGGGGTTACAGGTGTGCACCCCCACATCCAGCTTTATTCAGCAGATTTTAGCCTACTTTCTGTCTTCAGAACTCTTTGACAATGAAATTGTTGATCCCTCCCCTGCGCTCCTTTTGTCTCTGGCATGCATCTTTGTTCTTATGTCCTTTGTCCTTCTCTTCTGGCTGGTCGGGGAGGGGAGAGTGTGTGTGTGTGTGTGTGTGTGTGTGTGTGTGTGTGGTAAGTGTGCCATGCCCACCCATAGCCCCATGCTTCCTGTCACCATCCTGGGGTGGCAATGCCAGGTTTGTGCCTTCAGCTGTGGATCCTGCACATAGCTGTGGACTCAGCTGTCCTTTGGTTTTTTTTTTTTTTGGTACCAGGATCGAACTTGGGTCCTTGCGCTTGCACAGCAGGCGAAACCACTGAGCTAAATCCCCAGCCCTCAGCTGTCCTTTGTACCTGAATGGGCCCACCTGCAGTGATGCCTCAGCTTTTCAACCCATTTCCTCCTGACCCTGTGATCCTGAGGGGAAGTAGGTGTTCACTGCTTACTTCTGGTTTCTGCTCTTTGCCCATTTTTGTCCCCAAATATTGACTGTGCGCTTATAAAAAAAGTCCTACTCAACCCAAGTGCAGCACTTTGTAGGTTTTCAACTAAAAGTTGGATTTATGGTATCAATACGTAACTATGTTTTCACAAAGTAAAACATTCATGAATAAGGTATATTTGATTTTAGTTAATCTTTTTGTTTTTTTTTCTTTTCTCTTCTTTCTGTTCTTTTTTTTTTTTTTTTGAGACAGGTTCTTGGTATGTAGCTCAGGCTGGCCTTGGACTCTCCGACCTCCTGCCTCAGCCCAAGTGCTGGGATCACGGGTGTGTGTCATCATGACCACATTTTAGTCTCACCAGCATGAGAACGGCATTTTCTACAGCATATTATTTTATTCATTAACATTTTAAGCCCTAGTGTGGTGAGGTATGCCTGTAATCTCAGCACTCAGAAGGGTGAGGCAGGAGGATCGCTTCAAGTAGGAGAACATCCTGGCCATCAAGGCCAGCCTGAACTATGTAATGAGACCTACCTCAAAAAATTTTTTTTATTTTTAAAAATAAAACTAAACAAATGGAGGGTGAGTTGGTAAATGAAGGGGCCCCCCAGCATCAAACTCTGAATCCCAGATATTTTCAAGCCACCTGGATGTGATGGTGAACTCTAAGAGACAGGAGGTCTGGCTGACTTGGCAAGGCCTGTGGCTGCTGAGTGCCACAGCATCAGTCCTGGGCCCTCTTACAACCCTGCATCCACCACCATCCCACCAGCATCTGTGGATTTTAGCCTTTGAAGGCGCTTGGGAGTAAAGAGGCAGGTGCAGTTTGGTGCTGGGCAGGGAAGTCTGCTACATTTCCTCCTTTTCTTTTTGGAGACAGCAGCAGCTGTAGCAGGGTGAGTCCAGGTTTTGTGGCATCGAGGCATCAGCTGTTTGAAATTTTTTATGGCAGAATGTTTGTTTTTGGGTTTTCGTGGTAGGCAGTGTGTTGGGTCTGGTAGGTTTGAGATTGTCTTTTGGAATACAAGCCCACTTTGGCCCCTGTGTTATTAATTGTATTGAGCTATTTTATCTTTTACTTAGGACATCTTTTGAAAACATTTGTATCTGGGGCAAATCTGTAGATTTATCTTAGTATCTGATGCAGTCTTGGAGTATATTTACTCCATCATCAAAAATGGGCCCAACTGCAGTGACGCCCCGGCTTTTCAACCCGTTTCCTCCCGACTCCTGTGATCCTGAGAGGAAGTAGGTGTGCATGTCTCCTGCTTACTTCTGGTTTCTGCTCTTTGCCCATTTTTGTCCCCAAATATTGACTGTTTTACTTTTGGCGAGCATTTGTTTTAAGGCTGAAAAGAAATGCTCTCCTGGAGTAAAAGTTGACTGAAAGTTGGAAACAGTGCTTGCAACTGTAGCCACAGAGGAAGATAGCTCTAGAGCTGGGGTGGCTTTTGTAAGGGCAGCTGTGAGTGGGGCTGCCAATGGGACACTGAAGTCGCCGAGGGCGCCATCTTAACTGAGGGCGAAGCTAGCCTTCTGGTGGCTGGAGTCAGCCTCGCCACTGTCATCCCAGAGATGACTGAAATCACCTTCGAGGCCCTGAGGGCTATTGAGGCCTGCAGAACAGGGAGAGCAGCAGAGCCCAGGGCAGTTGCCCATGGAGCAGTTGCAGTGGTAGGCACAGCAGCTGTTGAAGTGACTGAAGTTGCTTTAGGTGCCACTGTAGCTGAGGGCACGGATGTCTCTGAAGTGCCAGTGGATGCAGCTGTGATTTCGAGCTGACTGGTAAGTTACCCCCAAAAGAACGAGAGCCCGAGAAAGTCAAGTTTGAGCAGAGAGAGGGTTGTCCCTTTGGTGGGCGTCACCAAGAGCGAGTTTTGCATGTTTTTATGAGCTTAGGTCTCAAGTTTTGGGAAATAAAAGGGCATATTTAACTAAGTCTGTTATCAATTTAACTATAGTCTTTTCCGGTATTGGATACATAGTTTGCTTTAAAAGCATATTAAGCCGTTTGACAAAGATTGACCCGTATTTTTAACTCAGCAAAAGACAGGAAAGTACCTGCAGGTGAATATTAGGTATTTTTTTGTCTGTGTCTGGAAGGCTTTTTTGAGAGTTCTGTGCTGTTTTTTAACCTGAGTCTGCTTCACAGGTGAATCCAACCTTGGATTCAAATTACGTCCACATTAGGTGCCAGTGTAGGGGACAGGAATAGGGACTTTACCATGGACCTCTGGAGTAGATCTGCAGTCTCCTATGAGGCACTACAGCACAAGCTAATAAATGTAAAGAAAGAAACAAGATTTAGAGAGAACTGGGTCTTGAGGTTGATTAGTGTTGCTCTGGGCAGCAAGGACAAGAGCCACCAAGGGCACCCAGTATTTTATTGACTACAAGTGTGGGAAGGTAATGCTTTGAAGACATTTAGCAGCACAGTGTGAAACATCTGGAAGCATCTGGCAGGAAGCATCTGTCAATGGCTGATATGCAGGCAGGGATAGCTGATATGCAGACAGGGATAGCTGATAGGCAAACAGGGATGTAAAGGGTGAAGGCACTGCTTGTCTTGTTTGGAGAGATCAAAGGGTATTGAGGTTGGGTTGCAATTAACCAGAGTCTGTTAATACTGGGCAGAGATGTCTGCTACAGATGAGTGGGGGTCATTTGGGTGGATAAAGGTGAGAAGGGCCTTCCGGGATGAAGGAGTGCCATGAAGCATACAGTATAGCCAATACTCCCTGAAGACATATCAAGTAGAAGTTGCTGTGTAGGCAACAGAGATGCCATGTCCTCCTCCCTTGTGAAGTTTACCATCAGGGGAAGAAACTCAGGTAAAAGACCCTTTATTAGCCTTGCCATCATTGGGGGAAAATACCTGACCCCTACAACTTAAAGGAGGAGAGGCTTAATTTGGCTCATGGTTTCAGGGTTTCAGTCCATGGTCAGCTGGCTCTAAAGCAGGATCATCAAGGTGGACAGGTGTGGCAGAACAAAACTGTTTAGTTCATGGAGGCTGGAAAGTAGGGCACAGGGGAAGGAGGCCAGGGAAAGATACCTTGCAAAGGCAGCCCCAGTGACCCATGTCCTCCAACTAGGCCCTCCTTCTAGCAGCACATTCAGCTATGAACAGAAGTGGATTAATCTACTGATGAGTACAGAATTGCTGTGATCTCAACTCTCCAGGAGTCTCTTAATCCAGTCAGGGTGACTATTAAGCTTAACTGGCACAGGTCCTTCCAGTATGTTCTCATCATTGCTATGCTAGAGTCGGTAGGAGAGGCAGTCATGGTGCGTAGTGGTCAGAAAAACCTAGAAGAAGAAGAAATATTTCACCTGAGCCCTAAAGAGTCAGTGGAAGTTGGCCAAGTTAGTTGTTTTAAAACAGTGAAGCAGTATGTTTGAAAGTTCAGAGGACGGGGAATGTATTAGTCAGGTTTCCTGCCACTGATGCCCAACACCTCCATTTAAAGGAGGAGGGGTTTAATTCAGTCACACTCTGGGAGAGTCAGTCCATGGTTGGCTGGGTCCAAGGCAAAGACATTATGGCTGAAATATGTGGCAGAACAAGCAAAGATGCTTAGTTCATGGTGGCAGGAAGTAGAACAGGGTCATAGTGCCAGGGAGCAATGGGCCAGGGACCAGATATAGACCCCAAGGTCACACTTCCATAATCCACCCAAGACTGTGTTTTTCTAATCTCAGAGGCTCCCAAGCCAATCCAGTTGACACAATCAAGTGTGTCTGCCATAGTCGACACAATCAAGTGTAACCACCACTGGGCACCAGTGTGGGGAGGTGGGGTGTGAAGGGGGGGAGGTGAAGCAGGAGATGAGGTACTAAAGATGGTGGCCATGAAGGGCCTCCACCATGGAGAGAAGGGAAGTCCTCAGAGGAGGCAGGAGCAGGGGTTTCAGTCCATGGTCAGAGTAGTTCCCTATCCCTTGAACAAGGAGATAGAGACTGGAAGAAGCAGGAGGTGAGGTGGAGGGAAGGCGACCTACATCCAGAAAATCCTTGACGCTAGTCTAAGGACGGGGACTCTTTCAGGCCTGGAGTGCCCATAGAGCATCATAGATAGCCTGTGGGGCTGACACGAGGGGTTCTGCTACAGAAGTGTGCAGGGACAGTGAGGAGGGCCATGGGAAGCCATTTTGGCATCTGGAGAGTGGGTGTGAGGAGGAAGTCCCTGGGGATCTGTCAGGTTCCCCACAAGGAGCCACTGGTCAGAGTTGCCCAAGGTCCTCTGTGGGTGGGAGAGCCACAGGGCAGTGTGTGTTGAAAGTGGCCTTCTGGGTGGGGCCCTGGAATGGTGGCTGATGTCCTACTGAGCCTGAGGCCCAGCCTGGCCTAGAAAGCTGAGTGTGAGGAGCCCGGGGCTCCCTGAAGGGATTCACAGTCCCACAGAGACTTGTTTTTTATGGCACCAAGGTTAGAGTTGTCAAGATTTTGGCTCTAAAAATGAAGACACTGTGACAGGCCAGCAATGTAATGTTGAATTCACAGCCACCATGTCAGTGCTTGTCCTGTGCCAGATATCTTGGCAGCTCAGCAGTAGTGTCTCCCACTTTGTGTATTGTATGTGAGGTCTGGAGAGGAGGTAGGGGTCGGGTTGCTGCTAACGTTCCCACTCTGCTGCTATGCAGAGACACAGGGGCCCAGGGGAGTGGTGAGGCACGCCAGGGCACGGCTCATGAGCAGCTGGGCTGGATTACAGGTCAGTGGTTTGGCCACAGGGTTGCCCTTGACTGCTTGCTGGTTGCCCTGCCCTGGAGCTGCAGTTGGCTGCCTACTTGTTCAGCCTTCTTTACATGGCGCTTGGTGGAGATGAATTTCTCTGTAGTTGATCCAACTACTGACTGGGACTTCTGGCACTTAGATAAGAGTGAATCAGACTCTTGTGTTATCATTTCTCAAACTTTAGATCTTCAGGCCAAGCTTCAGACATTTCCTTTTGCCTTTTGTGCTTCCAAGACTTGACCCTTGCTTGCCAAAAACCAAGCTGTATATGACTTTTAGTGCATTGTCTGGGTGGATGGAATTGATCAGCATCCTGAGCAGCGCCCCCTGGAAGTGGTCAGGAGGCTGCCTTGCCTGGGTTGGCTTTGCTGTGTTGCACTCTGTGGTGATGCGGAGGGTGTGGTTCAGGCAGTTTGCCTGGCTTTCTGGGAACAGTGTGTGATCCTAGTTTAAGCCATGCTTAGGAGAACCCCAGGCAGAAATACCCTGGCCTTGGTAACACAGCATTCAAACACAGTATCTGACCGTGTCATGGACCAGGTTGCACGGAGTTGAAAGAATGTTGCGGCTGTTGACATTTTAGGCTGGGTTTGGAGCTTGATGTTACAGCAGTGCCAGTTTCCCCCTCGTCCAAAAGCCACCTGTGTTTTTCTTGTGTTCTGCCAGTCTGTGATGTCCTGGAGGAAATGTGCCTGAAATGAGCAGATTTCAGCAAGGAGGGGCAGAGTGAGTTAGTAGTCAGCTAGGAGCCCAAGCCATCCGGCTCTTTTAGGCACTGACCCAAGTCCAGTATTTCAGCCACATGCTGGGAGATATCCGTTCTGGTGATCCAGTTCCTGAGCTCTGACCTAGGAAACCAGGGTGTTTTGTTGGCAGCTAAGCCCTCTCCAAAGAAAACATCTACTGATGAAACAAAAGGCGAGGGAACCTTTTGTTCTGGTTTCACCACCTCATTTTCTAGATGAAGAAATGCCGTCCCGAGGACCTATGAGATTGAGTTCGTGACAATGCGACCGGCATCAGAGGCTCCTGACCTCTTTGGTAAACTCCCTGCTGCCCAGTGTTGAAACAGCAAGTGTGCTGTAACCCAGGAAGCAGAATGAGAATGTTCTCCGGGCGCCCGAGAACCGCTGATCGCGTTTTGTAGGTCAGTGCGGGAACTTGGCTGTGTTGATCCAGATACTTCGTTGGGAGCCTCCAGAGGGTCTGGAGACGGTGTATGGACAGATGTGCCCGTGCTCTGGCAGGACTGTTAAAGCTGTGAGTCTCAACTCTGCCGCGGACCTCAGCATCCCTCCCTGCCTCCCCAACAAGCGAGTCCTCCTGTGTTTGCCAGGAGGAGGGAGCACTGTCTCTTCTCCAGGATGGATTGGTGGCTTGTGTCCTCCCACAGCTGTGTGACATGAGATGTCGGGCTAAGGGGAGCTCAGCCTTCTCCCGAAGCCTGAGGCCGAGCCCATCCCGGAGAACCTTTCATACTGGCAGTGAACTTTCCAAGGAAAGGTTTTCATGTGCCCGAGGACAAGTCAACACTGATGTTTACTGAAGTAACACTGAGACCTGTTAAAGCAGGCATGGCTGCTTTGATCTTTGTGTTAGTTTTCATAACTGAATGAAATCCCTCCAGAGAGAGGCTGGCCTCTTCTCATGAAGCTCTTTCCTCGCTCTTGCATAGAACACAGGGTGTCTGTATAAACATACGCACGCACTCATCCATAAAATGGGCCTCAAAATTCAGAACTTTCTTGTGACACAAAATCAGAATTTGAAGATGGCCATTGGAGCAGCACAGGTTAAAGGCCAGGTGTGCAGGGTGCGAAGCTGGGGGCTTGGGCCTGGTCAGCGCCCTGCCCAGGGAATTTCACCTGGTCAGAGGTGGCTTCCTGTCCAAGGCTTAGGTGTTTTGTTTTGTTTTGTTGGTTCTGGGGATCGAACTCAGGTCCTTGTGCTTGCGTAGGAGGCAGCGAAACCACTGAGCTAAATCCCTGGCCCTACTTAGTTGTTTTTGATTTGGATGAACTCCACATCCCTCTGCAGGTGGAGGAAATGATTCTAAAGCTGAAGGAGGGACATCGTATGACATATGACATATACGACACATGACAGCCCTCCACAGTTGGGTTCCTGTTGCCCAAATGGGTATGCCCCGGAGTATTGACAGTATGGAGACTTACTTCATCTGTCTCTTTATGAATGGATATCTTCTCGGCACACCTTTTGAATTTCAGCTCCAAATACCTTCTGGGTAAATTAAAAACAGCTTGCAACATTTCATCATCCATAATACTGAGAATTTTTGGAGTCAGGTGTGGTGGTGCACGCCTGTAATCCTAGCACTTGGGAGGCTGAGGCAGGAGGTTTGCTGTGAGTTTGAGGCCAGCCTGGGATACATAGTGAGGTCAAGGCCAGCCTACAGAACAAGACTTTATGTAACCCTCCCACCCTGCCACCAAAAGAGCCAGTCAGTGTAGGACTCTCAGAGTCAATTTCCTGTCTCACCATGGTTTGTCCACCCTGGGGCTGTACGAGCCAGAGGGCCATCACCAGATGTGGCCTTTCGACCTCTGACCGTACCCCTGAGCACAATACACCCCTGTTCTGTCACTTACCCAATCTATGGTATTGTGATATTAGCAACAGAAAATAGACTAACACAATGGCCAAGCCTTCTGTTAAAGAAAAAATAATCTAAGCCAGGGGGCCAACCCTGCTGCCCATTGCTTCCCAGCGCGTCTTCAGAAATGGATGCAAACTTTCCTGTCCCTGTACACTGTTTTTCAATTACTCAAGCTGTTGCTGTTGTGATAGTGTGATTTGGAGAATTCATAATTAACAATTACATTGATTATATGCATGGTTAATGATGACGTTAACTGGGTCATTCATTGGGCAGATACTGAATGAGCCACACAAACAGGTTCTCACTGAGACCTGCTATTGGCAGGGGGGATGGAGGTGCAGTGAGGAGTGGGCCTCGCCCTCATGGGGTCATAGTTTGGTGTGGAAAACAAAGGAACAGGCAGACGACCCTCCAATGGAATCCAGAGGGGCGAGCAGAGGCTGCACTCTGGGGGAGCCACGGGGCTGATTTTGAATTCGAGCTGCCTGGGTTGGGTTTTCCTTGCTGTGTGGCTGCCATGCTTGGGTTTTGAGTGAGGAACTCAGAGCCGTGCCTTTGGCAAGCCTTTGAGAACAAATGCCTTCTTCCAAAGAAGCTGGGTTTCATTTCTTGGAAACGGCCAATCCCTTTTGGACGTATGGATTTAAAGTTCTGATGTAGCTGACTTCATGACTGGGGTTAGGCGGGGTGACCAAAATATACAGGGCATGTTTAAGTTTTAAATTTATTACAGTCAAAGACAACGGCATGAAACCCCCTTGACGTCCTCCCCCTTCCCTTGAACACACTTGTCCTATCGTTCTGGCTGCTTCCTGAAGCAGTTCCGGAAGACCTCTTTCATGAGTGTCTTTACAAGGTATGATAAAAAAATAGGAGAAAGAGGAAGTAAAAAGAATTAAGATGTACTATGTGCACGTGGCAACTCCCCATGAGGAATGTAATCATTATATACTGCAGACACGTACCAACAAAAAGAAAAACAAAAATACAGTGAATGCTGCTGCCAGCCGTCATCCAACAGAAAGACAAGGTCAGGAAAACATTGCGCTGCGTCCTCATCCATCTTATTCACTGAACTGGCACTGTGCAACTTTTGGCTTCTTCCCACAGTCAAAATGACTATGAAAGGGAAACGTGTTGGGTTGATTTGAGACCTCACGGCAACCATGACTGCAGCCAAAGACACTCTTGAAAGAGGATTTCCAGAACTGCCTCAGAAAGTGACAAGAATGATGGGATAAGTGTGTAATGACAATGTGTTTTTTTAAAAAAAATTTTTTTGGTGTTTTTAAGACAGGGTCTGGCCTTGAACTCACTGTGTAACTTGAGGTGATCCTGCCTCAGCCTCCTGAGTGCTGGGATGATAGGCATGGGCCACCACACCTGGCCATGTGTTTTGTACTGTCACAGTGTTTTAAAAGTTAAACATTCACACCTCATAGTTTTGTTTTGTTTTGGTACCGGGGATCGAACTCCTTGAGGCAGGAGGCAGAACCACTGAGCTAAATCCCCGGCCCCACACCTCATAGTTTTGACAGAAGATCTGTTCCATGAGGCTTTTCTCTGGTTATTTGTGGGCATAGCTTTGCCTCCTTTCCTGCTGCTCTGTTCTGCATGAGCCAAGTAGGACGGAGGCGTGGGGTTGCTCCAGGCTCCTGGTGCTGCATGAGCTGCAGTCATTTCTGGTGGAACTGAGATGTCTGTTTTTCTGGCTCGGGTTTCATGCTGAATTCAAGCACAGCAGCCAGGTGCTCGCACTCAGAGCCCTATGAGAAGCTGTCGTCTTTGCTCTCTGACCTGAGTCCCCGCCGTGTTGCTCTGGATGCTGTCTGGCCGGTGTGGAGAGCTGATGGGGCTGAGCCTCAGTGGAATCACTGGAGAGGTGTGTGTTCCGCTGAGCTTGGCTTGGTCTCCGTGGCCTAATTAGAGGGAGCTGTTGGTTGTTTGTATGCATGCTGGGCACATGTGTGGGTAGCGTTTCTAGTAAATCCCTGCGAGTTTTTAAACAGTGTATTGGAGGGGGAGGCTTTGTTCCTTCCGCAACACTTCTGATCGGCAATTCTCTTGTTCTCCTATTTTATAGCTGCGTTTTGGGGGAACAACAGAAAGCTTTACAAACATCTTCAGAGACTTTTATTTTGGCTGTTGGCGCTCAGAATGTACTTGGCATGATGTTGGCAACATTCACTTATTTTATAGGCTCACTAGCTGTATTGATCCATTTTCTTTTTTTTTTTTGGTACCGGGGATCGAGCTCAGGTCCTCGCGCTTGCAAGGCAAGCGCCGGAACCACTGAGCTAAATCCCCGGCCCCTGATCCATTTTCTATACCGAGGAGACATGGAGTGTTTCCCTGTGTTAGTCTGTCTTCTTCTCCCATCAAAAAAGCATTCCTAGCTGGGCGTTGTGGTGCATACCAGGCTGAGGCAGGAGGATTTCCAGTTCAGGTTGAACCTGGGCAACTTAGGAAGACCCTGTTTCAAAATAAAAAAATAAAAATCGTTGGGGATGGAGCTCAGTGTGAAGGCCCTGTGTTCAATGTACAGAATCAACAAAAAACAAACAAAAAACTCCCACAAGATTCCCCCAGGAATTAAATATCAAGTTCTCACCCTGGAGGTTTCATTTCTGAAGCAGCCTGGTGTCTCCCTCGAATCTCAGCTCTGGCCTGAGTTCCTGTGGGCTATGCTTCAACTTGAGCCATTTTTTCCTGCTTTATTCTCCTTTTGCCCAATTTCCTTATTTTTTATATTTATTCTATGTTATAATAGATATTTATGCTCTCTGGATTGGATTTAGGTATGATACAAATGTTCACGGAGGCAGACATGTGTGTGTGTGGGAGGGAGGGTGAGGCTTTTAGCCAGATGAACCTAAAACTCGTGACTTTATCTTTCAGAGCTATGGTTTTCCTCCTTTGGAAAAGAAGAAATATTTGGGTAATGCCGTCATCCCCTCAGAGGGTAGTGGTGAGGCCCTGAGAGACAGCTCCACTTGAGTCTGAGGCCCTCAGTTGGGGACCCCGAAGAACTGTCGGCTATCAAAAGAGATTCATTGTTGGGGCTGGGGATTTAGCTCAGTGGTTTCACCACCTGCTGCACAAGCACAAGGACCTGAGTTCGATTTCCGATACCAAAAAAAAGAGAGATTCATTGTCGAGCCAGGTTCACTCGAGAATGTTCTAGAACCACAGAGCCTAGGGAACTTCCTGGATTGGGTCCACACGGCAGCTACCAATTCATCTTCGTGCTGTGCAGGTTCACACAATCTGACTATTTGTGTCTCCCTCTGTTTGTCTTCTCTTTTAATATGAGCCGTGGAAAAGAACCAGAAGGTGTTTTCCCACCTGGGATGACAGCAGTCTCAGAGTCCAGCTGGAATGTGGCCGCTGGAATGTGGCCCCTGGCACCAGGCCCAGAGCGGCCAGTCCCGATATTTACTATTAATGGCTGCCTTTTCCTGCCTCAGGTTTGGCCACAGAACAGCAGGCAGTCACAGCGTCATACTCCCACACGCTGTGATGGAGGGGCCACGGCTGTCCCCCTGATGCCAGCACCTGGAAAGATGTGCCCTGCAGCTCCTCTTTGACTCCCATCCTGTCTCAGTCAGGACAGCTACACCAACAGGGATTACGATCCTCAGCTTTGAGTTCCTTTTCCCAGGGCTGCCTTTCCTAGGGAAGATGCCCAAGATCGTCACTGGTCTCTCCCCTGACTGTGTCCGTGGGAACTGTGAAGGCTCGTGTCCCTCTCTAGGTCTGGCTTTTATATGATTTATATGATTTCTTGGTCATTTTGGCATCGAATGAGAAAAAAAGATGAGTGACATTCTCCAGAAATGGCTACCGGATGCAGGGTTCCGGATGTTCAGGTGTCTGAGAGAGGACCCGGATGTAGACAGAGAGCAGTGTTTGTAAGTGGTGTGGCCAGGTCAGCCCCACCCAGGATGCTGCTTCACTGTGCTGACAGATGATGCTTGATCTTGGCCTTCAAATGAGTGGCCCACTAGGGTGGTACAATTACTAGCTCCCTGCTCAGTGAATTTTATGTTTTGGGCTTTGGAAACCATTTAAGAGTGTGCTTCTGTGTGTCATGTTCACTTGGATCTAAAGTAGGGTGACCATAGAATTTATTGTCCAAATCTAAGTAGGTCACGGCGCTGTGTCAAGCGTTATGTTATGGCCTCTCTGATTGTCAAGGAAACCGTTCTGATCCACATAGTTTCTTGTGGCTTGTTGAGATATTCCAGCCCGGTCTCCTGTTTACTGAGGGTAACAGCCTGAGAGAATATTTGCTTTTGCAGGGAGGAGTTTGGGAGGGGCAGGATGGGTCCTGAGCATCTTGGGGTGAACAGACCAATCGTAGGCTAGTTAACCTTGATGTTGAAGTTGATCTTGGACCAGGTGTGTGTGGTCCACTTGCTCTCATGGGCTAAACTGTGTCCTCCCCAGTGTCAGATGTTGAAGTCTACACTGCTGTACACCTGACTGTGACTACATATTGGAGACAGGACCTTTAGAAAGGTAGTGGAGGTTAAATGAGGTCATAAGGATGGAAGAGCATGAATGGAAGAAAGACCGTGAGGTCACAGGTGACCATGTGCAAGCCAAGTGACAGGCCTTAGAGTGCTGTGATGCCTAAGATCTCAGCACTCGGGAGGCTGAGGCAGGAGGACTGCCAAGGTCAAGGCCAGCCTGAGCTACACAGCAAGACCCTGTCTCTAAAACAAACAAAAAACCTAAAAAAACAAAACAAGAGAGAGGCCTTGGGAAAAACCAAATTGCTAACATCTTGGTCCTGGGGTTTTAGCTTCCAGAACTGTGATAAAATAAATTTTCAGCCATTTGATGGGTGGTATTTTGTTACAGCAAATACTCTTGAGCTGAGAGATGTAGAAGCCTCAGACTCAGTGCTGTGGCCCCTGCCTGGGACTGGGTCGGGGGTGTCTGGCAGTGTGAAATCTTAGCACTGAGCCCAGGTATGCGGCCAAGAAGAGGCGTTAACACAGGTCTGTTTGCACATGGCTGTGATCAAGTTCGTTTCCCTGGCAAGGGGTTGGCTGCATCTGGATAAGCAGAACCCTGGCAGGGTTTCTAGAGAGCAGGGCAGGGCTGGGCAGCCGGGGGAGATGGGTCCATACCGATGCCTGTGGGCCAAAGCCCAGTTCTTAGCATCTTTGGTTCTTTTGAAGTGAAGGTGTTGGAGGAACAAGAGGATCTTTTGTAGTAGCTGTGGCCAAGCCAGCTGTACCGGAATGCAGAGGGGCTGAATTCCTTTCTGGGACCCTGGACAGGGTCAGGCCCATCTGAATGGCTTGAGCCACTGTGGATGAAAACATCCGAGTACAATTGGCCACACCCAGTAGACTGAAGATCACCTGACCATTGACTGCTGCCCTCTAGAGCTCCTGGAACTGAAGACTGACAGACAGATTAAAGCCAGATGCCCAGGGACTCCACATGCGGTGTGTGAATGGAGCCCTGGCCTCGAAGTCAGGAAGACCCAAGTTTGTATCATGACTCTCACTGCCAGGCTGGATGATTTTAGATGGCTTGTTCCAGCCTCATTCATCTGTAGATATTTAGCTTGCATGTCTGAATTCATCATGTTTAGGACCGTTGTGGAGATGGAGATGGAGATGTGGAAACATCTGGCACCAGGCAGGTCCTAGTGGCTCACTGGCTCGAGTCTTTCTTGGGCCTCCTGTAAAGGTATATTGCGTTCATATCCGTGCGTTCCGCTCGCTCCCCCACTTCTGTCCCCAAGAGCGCTTCTCCTTGAAGGCCTCTGGCCTCTATCCTTAGCCCTGCATCCAGTTGCAGTGGACTCAATGAGCGCTAATGTCCCCCAAGTTCTTATATTGAAATCCAGTTCCCAGCATGACTGAAGTCAAAGATGGGGCCTTTGGAAGGTGATTCGTCATGAGCGTGGAGCCCTGGTAATTGAGCTCAGCACCCTACTGAAGGAGCCTGAGAGAGATCCCTCATCTCTTCCACCAGCTTTGCTGGAACCTTAATGTTGAATTTTCAAGCTTCTGGAATTGTGAGAAACAAATTTCCATAGTTTGTGAGCCACTGGGTCTATGGTATTTGTTACTGGGGCCCAAAGGGACAGACACTGCAGTGAGTGTGTTTATTTATTTAGGAAGGAAGAGGCCCCAGTTCAATGTGCTGTTTTAAGTCACTTATGTGGCCTGACTCCCGAAGTGGGGACGCGGTCTCAGGGCATGGCTGTGGAAATGCCCAGAGGTCTCTAGGACAGTCACCCAGAAGGCAGCTGTTACATGGATTCTTATGCCTCCCTTGTTCCTTGGTGTTCTGATCTGCCAGGTCTGCAGCAGGGCCCAGGAATCTGTATTTTTAAAAAGGGCTTCAACTAATTCTGATGATGATAAGGAAGTTTTGGGAGGAACTTATCTCACCAATGTCTAAATTAAAGACAGGAGGATGCAGAGGGGTTCTGTCCATGCTGGGGCTGCTGGGATTCAAACTCCACTATCTATTTGTTGGGGCCCCGAACTCCTAGGTTCCCGTGGGGGAGACATAGAACACTGATTGCACGGGAACCCCAAGAAACCAGTCGGCTGCCTTTCCTAGAGCTCCCTCAGCTTGGTGTTTATTTCTTCTGTCTTCTCCGCTGTCCCTTCGCATTCCCTCCCTCCCTCTAGCCACCCTACTCCTGCAGTGCACGACCTTGATCCCCCCGTTTTCTTCTGGTGGTTTCTTCCCGTGACCGAATCTGGTGGTTAGTTTTTACTCACTGGTGACTCAGCCGGGTGAGTTGCAGAGGGAGACTCGAACCTCCCTTGATCGGCCCCTTCCCTGTCCTGACCAGGCCGGGTGGGAGGCAGCAGGCCCCAGATGGGGCAGATAACCAGCTGGTACCGGCAGGTCGCAGGAGCCTGTTGCAGGGCCCTGGGGTGGCTCTTCTCAACTCCAGGGCAGTAGCAGAGTGGACTGTGCCTGATTGCCCTTGCCGAGGCTCCAGCCGTGCCTGCCGTGCACACAGCGCCCCGGGTCCCTGCTCTGCCACCTGCCTGCTCTGCTGACTTGGGCACATTCCCCGGATTCACTGGCTTACGGACCTGTTTCTGCTATAACCAGCCGTGCCTGCCCCTCCTCCTCATCGCCGTCTTCGCTATCTTCCAGGTTGCTCTTCTCTCCTCCCTGCACCAGGATGCCCACTTCCGGCCGCCCGTGTCTCCCTCTCCTCTCATGCCGCCTGGTCGTAACCAGACACGTCCTCGTCTACAAAAAGCCTTCCGTGTCCCACCTCGTCTGATTGATGATCGAGCTTTCCACTTTATTTTGCTACATTTCACGATAACTTATTCTTCCCAAATTACTTAGAAGTATATATTTTGTTGATTTTTAAAGAAATACCAACAAGTATCCCCTTGCCCAGTGCACACATATGTTTGAACATAAATGGAAATAAAATGCATATTATAATCTGGAGGGTCGTGATCTATTTTCAGCTTTTTTTTCTGAATAATTTAATTTTACACCGCATCTTTAGCAACTCGTTTTTCAGAATCTGTATAAAAGGATTCAGGATTTTCTGATATTAAGGTAGAGGGCTGCCTAACACTTGAGAGGATTATTGTTTGCCAGCATGGCAATCTGGCCTTGCAATGCTGTTTGGTGTGAATCCTTATGGTTTGTGAGACCCTTCTTTATTTTATGGTTAATCGTAAAAGCCATCACTAGACGGTTAGACAAAGTCAGCGGACATCAAGGACTTCTCAGGCCTTGGTCTATGGTTGCTCATATTTCAGTAAATGGAAACAAAGGTCCTCTTTTAGAACCCTGTTTTGAAAGTTACAAAGCAAATAATGCAGAACATTATTCCACATAAGAACTGTGATGGGTTCTAATGCTTTTATCCATAGACTTTCTTTGAAGACAAAAAAAAAAAAGAGGATATTTTCACTATTGAACCTGTTCATTTCATAGTACAGAGAGGATTCTGCTTTACCCAGAAATGAAGCTTAAGTCTGTTCACATGGGAAGAACCAAGTCTTGTCTTTCCATTCATTGTTAAAGAAATTTATTCTGGTGTCTTTTAAATTTTTTTCTTGTGAATTATCCCCTCCCCCCATTTTGCCTTATAAGAAATTTGTCCTAAAAGAATTAAGGTGTGTTATGTACATGTACCAATGCTTAACAATGAGTACAATCATTATGTGCCAATAAAAATGTAATCCGGTAAAAGAAGATAAGAAATTTGTCTTTTGGGGCCTTGCAAACTCATCCTGATGGGAACTTAGCTCCCTCATCAGCTGGCAAACGATTTTTTTTGTAGTTCCTCTGCAGGGGTCTGGATGATTGCGCAGGAAGCAAGATGCTGCGTTTCTGGGGAGGCTTTAACTCCCTGGCCTCTCATCTGCTTGCTGAACGCCTTCCGGGAGCCAGTGCCCCAACTCTCCAGGGGTTTGCGGGCAGCCAGTGCAGACCAACCTTGAATTAGTCAAAGGCTCTAATTTGACGGGAACATTCTCTCCAATTCCTCCTCCTCCCCTTCCTTCTTTTTGCTTTATTTTTATTTATTTATTTTTTGAGCCAGACTCTCACTGTGTAGTTCAGGTTGGCCTTGAACTCCCAGTGACCTTCCTGCCTCAGCCTGCCAAATGCTGGGGTTACACGTGTGCACCACCAGGCCCGCGGAAACTTTTCTTCTTAAAATCCTAACACAGGCCGGGGATTTAGTTCAGTGGTTCCTCTGTCTGCCTCGCAAGTACAAGGTCCCGAGTTTGATCCCCGGTACCAAAGGAAAAAAAAAAATCCTAGCACGTTCTGCACCGGAAGCAGCCTGAGTGTCCCCCGGTGCCTTCCCAGCCTGGCTCCCCTGGGCTGCACTGTCTCCCTCTCCCTCCCCTCTGCCTCTGAGCATGCGCTGTCTCATTTCTTCAGCCAGACGACTGAAGAGAGACGAGTCTCATCAACCACTGTAACCCAGCCCGAAAATAAAAATTCACAGTAGCTTCACTGGATCTGGATCTGGATTCAAAGAGTGTAAGAGAAACGAACCGCACCAACCAAACAGCAAGACAAAAGCAAGCAGACAAACTTATCCAGTACAAGAGCGAATCAGAAATGACGTTATTACTGGCGTGGGTGGAAGTCGTCTGCGGGCTGTGAGGATGGCAAGCAGCCGAGAGTCACCTGGGTCGTGTGGGGTGGCTTTACTGCCATCGCCACACCGGACTGAGGCGGAGGAGCAGGCCCCAGCTGGCTGGGAGAAGTGTGCTTGGTGATTTCCAGAGCTGTTACCTCCAGTCCCAGCCAGACGTCGGAGTGTCTGTGAGACACGTGGGGTATCATTACCCACCGGTAATTTTATTTTTTGTAAAGCACATAATTGGCGTAGATAATGTTTGTCATGATATGCGTATGTTTATTTTAATTGGCATATGTAACTTAGGCCTGTCTTCGTTTCCAAAATCTTGAATATCTTTGTCAGATAAAAGTCATATCATATGTCAGCTAAAAGAGCAGGTAATATTTGTTTGTTTGTTTATTTGGTGTTTTGAGACCAGGTCTCACTATTCCAGGCTGGCCTCAAATTCGCAGCGATCCTCCCGTCTCAGCCTCCTGAGTGCTGGGATCACAGGCATGCGCACCATACCCGCTAGAATGTGTAACTTTTAGTAAACAAGTGATATCTTAATTTAGAAAGTGTTAGCTTTTCTTTTTCTTTTTAATTGGTTAGAATGAGCCCATCAGCCTGCAGACCTTTCTGACAGCTGGAGACTGAGACTGGTGGACATGCTTGTGAATTTTCGGGGTTCTAACATCTTTTGATGTGGTCCTGGTCCCTAAGCTAATTTGGATGCAAACATGGGTCAGTGGTCTTTTTTACCGAATTTAAAACTGTTCGAAGGAGAAGAAAAGCTGTAATGGGGACCGCAGCTGCCGGTAGGGCTGGCTGGACGGCTGAGACAGAGGTAGCCACACAGGGCCAGGGATTCGGAGTCCGCCCTGGGATTCCCCGCACTTCTGATTGGACCTTGGGCTCCTGAGAGAAGCAGGTTGGGCTGACGGCGCATGCGTGGGGGCTTGGCGCCCTCGCTCCGCCCCCTTCCCGGGTGGACTCGGCCGCCTGCTCCCTGCCATTTGGTGCCCCCTTGCCCAGCCCCTCTCCTGCCTCCTCCTGAGCGACACCCAGGTCAGTGGCTCATGTCCCACTGTGACCTCAGTCCCTGGAGTGAGGCTGCGTGCGTGTTGGGGTCTCCTGTTTGCCTGGGTTGGGGTGACTGGGCTGGGGAGGGGACGCGGACTCCTCCACCCGCAGCGAGCTCTCTGCGTTTTCACCTTGCCCTGCGCCTCAACAGCGAGGAACCCCTGAGGGAGGATGGTGTGTGGGCCCCGCTCTCCTCAGAGCCTGCACCCGACTCTGCTGGCAGCCTCTCGGGAGTCCTGTGACCACAGCCAGGTGACAGCCGCACTGCAGGGCCTGCTGCTGTCCGTACATGGCCTGTCCACCACAACTTCTCCGTAGCCAGGCCAGCGGGGTCAGCCGGCCCCGTGATGCCTCCGAGAGGGTGCAGTAGTGCTCAGTTGTTCTGCAGGGAGCGCCGCACAGCTCCAGTGATTGTCCGCAGTAGCCAGGCCCACGGGCGCTTGCAGACACGCTGATCTGGTGCACTCGGGAAGTTTCAGCGAGGCGTTCACGACAGCCTGCTACTGCGGAGTGACAGGGACAGGGAGACAGCACAGGCCGGCCAGCCTGCTGTCAGGAAGCACTGATTACAGAATCTGGGTCAGGGCTGGTGGGGAGGGACAGGGCACCGCACTGATCGGTATCTTTGATCAGCTGTGTCAGTGAGGGCTGATGGCCGGCAGATCCAACCATGTGGGTGTCCCAGAGAACAGCCGTGATCGCTGCCTCCTGGTCTGTCACACAGGAACCGGTTTCACAGACCACACTCGAACTCCAGGTTGCCGGTGAGTTCAGCACCAGGCGGCGTGCTGGTGGAACTGTTTAACGAGAAAGCTGTGTTGAGACAAGTTGAAAACTTGTGTCCACACAAAATCCTACACGATGGGACCTTCTACCTGATAACTTGGCAAGACCCAGTGTCAAAATAGAAAAATAGAAAGGGCTAGGTTGTAGCTTAGGGTGAAGATCCTGTTTTCAGTCCCCAGTACTGAGGGAAAAAGGCTGTGAACTAGTGACAGTGCTTCTAGGTCTTTTCAAGTGATGGCAGTCAGATGAGGTAGCAGAGACTTGTGTCCATCGGGAGGCATTTGGTAGAGTCATAAGAAAAGCAGACTTGCCAGGTGAGGTGGGGCACACTTGTAATTCCAGCACTTGGGAGGCTGAGGCAGGAGGATCACTATGAGTTCCAGGACAGCCTGAGCAACATAATGAGTTCAAGCCCAGTCTGAACTACGTATTGAGGGGACCGTGTCTCTAAAAACGAAACAAAACAAAACAAACAAGCTAGGCTTTAGCCAGGCTGCCTGCATTCCCATGGGGGTCTACCTCCCCTTGTCTTGGAGCCTCAAGCACATTTTGGAACTCTCTGCTCATCTGTCCAGGGGTCATAATGGTAGTGGCCTCCTTAGATGAAGGAGTGTGTGAGATCCTTAGTGAGATTTCTGCTCCCTGCACACGAGCTACTTTACTCACCCACAGATCGGAGGCCCCGGCGAGGGGGTTGGTGTCCAGGGCAAGTTGCTCTCTTGCCTTCTTCCCTTGGCACCCACTGCTCTCCCGCCTGGACCTCACTCACCTTATTCCCACCTGGCCAGATCTTTGTGGGCCCCAGAGATGGGGCCACCTTGTCCTGAGAGCATTCTCTGGCTTTCCTTCTGCGGGTAGTGACTCTTCCACTCCCACCGAGTCCTGAGTGGCCCTCGGCTCAGTGCGATGCCAACTGCCTGCTGTCCCCTGTGTGTGAGTGCTGGGCAGGCTGGGGTTTGGTCATCTGGGCTCCCAGCAGCTCTGCGTGTCCGACCCATGCTCCTTGGGGTGACAGTAGCCATGATCGTGCACCCCAGGAGGTGGCTCTGCTCTTCGGGGAGTTGGCCTTCCAGGGTGAGACCTGGTTAAGGAGGGCCGTGAGAAGGACTCCACCAGGACTCACGGATCAGATGAAGGGGAAATCTGACTCCCTTGGGCTGCCCCTGCTCCATGATTCCAGAGAGTGACAGTGTTTCTCAGAGGGTGTGACAGCTGGCACAGATTTTTTTTTTAATGCCCTATAAGATAATTTTCATGTAAAAATTGGTTTGGAGATGATTTTGTTTGACTGCTTTTTAATGCACGAGTTTTGATTTCATAAAGTTACACCTTCAAAATCCCCATTTTTCTTTGGACTTTCCGTTTTAACTGATAAAACATTATTTTGTTTGTAAACCTAGCAAATTTTATCAAGCATTTTCGAGAGAATTGTGGGTGAACAAAGGATCTCACTAGAAAGTTGAGTTATACTCCTTCCAGCATTTCAAACTGCAGTTGTAAATGTTATGTTTTCCATACCCGTTCAAGTCCTTCCAAAAAGGAACTCAGGGATCACCAGTGGAGCTATGACAGCTTGAGGATCAGTAAGGATAATGCCACCGTGGACAGAAACACATCGTAGGTTCAGTTCTTGAATTTTTAATAACACTAAGAGGAAGGAATGAAGAAACTAACTTAGTTACCTTAGGAGGATGCCAGGCAACAGCCTCATTACGGAAAAAGTCAAGTACCGATGGTGCTTTTCCTCTGAGCTGCATCTCCCGGCTGCTCACATACTGACCTCGAAGGTTCCTCCATAGGGTTGGCGGCCAGGGAGTTCCTGAAGCAGAGTGAAGGCCGCCCGCTCCCTGTGGCCAGGAGGAGCGAACGAGGCACTTCAGGAATCATTAACGGCTGGTGCTGTCACCCCAGATGCCAGACACCCAGGCTGGACCTGCGTCCTGGTGGGAAGACATACCACCACCTACTGTAAGATTTTACAGGAAACAGAAAAAGAACCTAAATCCGATCAAACTTCTAGATCCAGCTGCCAGGCTGCAGGAGGTGGTGCATGCATGTGTGCACACTCGCACATAGAACCAGGAAATTCAAACTAAACCACAAGGATGCAATGAACTAGTCCCAGAATCAGGGAGCAAATGAGCTTGTTTCTTCTGTAAAAGTTTTCAAGAATTAAAAAAGAAGAGATGCCAGCAGACCTAGAAATACAAGAAACCTAAAGCCTCCATCTACCAACTTCGATGCCTGATGATTTTGAATCCTGTCTTGTTCCCCCTCCCTTTTCTGTTTTCCCATAAGTGTACAAAAGTGATTGGGGAGATATGAGTGTTAATAGGATATCTGATGATCTTAAAAGCCAAAACTTTTTTTTTTTTTAGCCACGATAGTGGTATTGTTGTTTGGTTAAAAAAAATCTTTTGGGATAGGGAATGGAAGTCCTTTGGGAAAGACACCAGAGATGGGGGCGGGGCATGAGAAAAGAATTAGGATGCGTTATGTACATGAACCAGCTCCCCGTGAGGATGGGATCATTATATACTGCAAACACGTACTGATGAAAATAAAAATTAAGCCCTTTGGGAGGATAGAGGCCTGTGTTGGATGGGCGTGCTTACTGAGTGGGAGTGTAGGGAAAACTGCATGGCCATGAGTGGAGGCTTGTAGAAGCTGAGTGTACTATACTCTGGCTTCTCTTTTTGTTTATGTTTGAAATTAATCAAAGCAAAATACTTTAAAAAAAACAACATCAACTGTCTGACAACCCAGGCCCTCCCTAATATTAGGCAGTTCTTATAAAGAAAAAAAAACCTCACAGATATTTCTATGTTCTGTAAACATGTACTAAGAAAAATTTTAAGAAATTAAAAAGGTATTTTAACTGCAAATCACAGGTCTAAATAAAGGATTTGGCTACATATTTTAACCTAGAACCCTGAGATGAATCATCTTAAACATTATGCATAATTAGAGTTCCAGCTATGCACAGGTCTTGCAGATAAAAATTACTCATCTTGGAGTTTGCTTCTCAAGCATTTCTTTCTTTGTTCTTGGGACTAGAAGAGTCTAACCTACTAAGGAAGCAGCTACACAGGCCCATACAGTGTTGGCGTGACTTTCCAGGAATTCTGGGGTTGCCTGCTAAGCTGATTGAGGGTTCTTAAAGGCCACAAGGCCCTGGGCTGAGACGCTGACTGGATCCTTACCCAGGACAGTGAGGGGACCCCAGGGTGTGCTTTGGAGTTGCCATGGGCATTCCCTCGTCGAAGTCCTAATTTATTAGTCATTACCTAATTTATTCTTGGAAGTTTGGAACTTCCACTAAGAATAACTAACAGCTTTCATTGCTTCAATTGCTTCTGCATTTCTTTGTTTTTAGAAAGATACTTCAGTGACTTTCTGATTAGCTGTAAAGACTTTTCGACTTAGGGGGACTCTCTGGGTTCCTCGGACTGTGACGCCTCTACAAGGACAGCCATTCTGATAAAGCATCCCAATCCAACACTCAGATTCCCGTGATGTTTGTGAGCTGAACTGTGACTTACAGTTCAGTAGTGGCCCTGCATCCCTTCAGTGAGTCGCACTCAGCACTGAAACATAGGTGCAAGTTGAGTGGAAAGCATCCCAAGGTATTACACATTGTAAGGATAATCGCTGATTTTTGAAACTTTAGTCTCAGTTATATGTATTTAGATGTAAGTAAACGTCTTACCATTGATCACTACCAAAAACTTTGTAAACTGCCAGTTCATTATGGTGTGGAAAAACTATGTGAGCCCAGCGCATGGATGGTATAATAATACCAGTGTGGGTAATAATTCATAAATAAATACTGATTGGGTTCAAACACTATTAATGACACCAAAACCACCGGTCTCAGAAGACTTGGGAGGCGAGGCCTGGGGCCTGAGAATCTGCTTTTTTTCTTGGTACTGGGGATTGAACTCTGCACCTTGCGCTTGCGGGGCAGGCAGCAGAACCACTGAGCTAAATCCCCAGCTCAAAGCATTCTACTATTTTTTTTTTGGTAGCGTGGATCGAACTCGGGTCCTTGTGCTTGCGCAGCAGACAGCGTAACCGCTGCTAAATCCCCAGCCCCTGAGAATCTTCTTTAACCAGCTTCTCCTGGTGGCAGCTGTAGACCATTGTTTATGAAGCACCGACCTTGTTTGCCTGCTTATTCTTCTGGCCCTGGTTGCACAGGCGCTTGGCATTAGTGCCAGGCTGGGAGCTGGGTCCCCCCTTGTCGGGAGGGCTGTACCTTCAGCTTCTCAGGGCAGCTTACGTGGGTCTCTTTCCTTCAAGCATATTATGTGGCCAAACTTCCGATCTGCCCACCTCAGAATCACACTCATTTCATTTTCCTGCCCTATACCATTGGCTCCCTCTCCATTCCTGTAGCATGAAGACCAGCAGCCTGGTGTATCACACAAGGCCTGCCAACACCTGCTGCCTCCTGTCCCTGCGGTTGCTCTGCCATTCTCCAGCCCTCTTCTTTTGCCTTTACTTCCTGCCGAGGCCGCCAGGACTCCCTGGAAGGCCACTGGCAGCTCACGATTCACCGATGCGTCTTCTCTTCACGTTGTAGCTCCCCGTTGGAGCAGCCTTTGCTTTCCTCAGAATTACATCTGTCCTCCCAGGCTGAGTTCTGGTGCTGCTTTCATAAAATCCTGCCTGATGTGGGGTTTATGGTTCTTTCCTGGGCGCATCTTGCTCTTTGCCTGCGTTCTGACACGGCACCTAAGACACTGCGTGGGCTTCCTTAGCTCGGCCCGTGCTTGTGGGGAAGGCTGTAACGCGTGTTCTTTACTTCTCCATGGAGTCCTGCACCAGGTGCACTCTGCTTCAGTTCACCTTTCTGAGATTCTGGTTACGTCAGAGTGAATGTTAATTGGCGTGCTTGGCTTGGCCAGTTGTGCAAAAGAGGGTCAACCCCTAGTCTGATGTGAAGGCTTAGGCTTCTGGTGACTTCCCAGCCATTCCTCTCCTCTGTCGCTCATAAAAGGCCCTGCAGGGTCTGTGAATTTGCAGTGTGTTTTACTCTGGAGAGGCGGTGGGCAGGTGGACAAGAAGGCAGCGATCTTAAAGACAGAGCAAATTGGATTCTTCATGCTGTTTTCAAAAGATGCCATTTTGGTATTAAATAATTTCATGTGGTCACGGGGTGGTTTCTGAAACGGGAAATCATCAGTGAATACATTTTTAAAATTTGTTTCTGGGATGGGAAGTAAACCTAATTTTTTTTTTTGGTACCAAGGATCGAACTTGGGACCTTGTAGTTGCAAGGCAGGTGGTGGAACTACTGAGCTAAATCCCCGGCCCAAAGTAAACCTAATTTTTTTTTTTTAAAGATGACAATCCTGACATTAAAATATTGATTTGCCTGTTTTTCTGCTATAGGTTCCTTGCGCTGACTCCGTGGAGAGTTTATCATTTGATTTCTGTCATGATTCTTGGACGTGTCATTATGCAAATAATAAAGGATATGGTTCTGTCTCGAACAAGAGGTAAGGAAGCTCCATTTTTATGCACTGAATATTCTATATTCTGAATTTCTGGGGGTTTTTTGTTTTTTGTTCCAGTACTGGGGATCAAACTCAGGACTGTGTGCTTTTGAGGCAGGCGCAGCGCCACTGAGCTAAATCCCCGGACCTGAATTTCTGGTTTTTGTGTAGGCCTTTTGACCTATCAATCCTCTGGACAGGAGCAAAGTAATAGATCTTACAGGCATTGATGCTGCTGTTTTCAGTGTAATCATTTATATAACTGATAGTTCTGTCGTCATACCTACTGCTACTGGGCACACAGTTGGTATGTTTTGGTTTCTTTCTCAGCTTTAAGTCTTGTGTTAAATACCATTTTGGTATTTAAGTTCACAGGGAGGATAACAGTTAAATATTTACTGCATCTGACATAAGAAACTGGGCTATTGTAGGGCTGGAGATTTAGCTCAGTGGTTCTGGTGCCTGCCCCGAAAGTGCAAGGTCCCGAGTTCAGTCCCCGGTATAAAAAAAAAAGAAAGAAAGAAACTGGGCTATTGGAAAACACATTTTCTGTGCCTTAGTAAAAAAACCAGCTATGAAGGGCTTAAAAATCAATGATAGTAGGGGACCAGGGATTTAGCTCAGTGGTTCCAGTGCCTGCCTCGCAAGTGCAAGGTCCTGAGTTCAATCCCTGGTTCCAAAAAAAAAATCAATGATAATAAAAAGTTTTAAATGAGTTCCTGATGAAAAGTGAATTAATTTTAAACATTCAATTTACAAGTGAGAACTTGAATTGTTTAAAAGGATTGTTTAAAGTTTTGTTGAATAATTTAAATATATTGTGTATTTGAATTAACCTCCTCTGTGATTGGTGAGGCCTCGTCTAGTATTTGAGCTAGTTTGTGTAGATGGACAAAAATTCAAAAATCTAGATCATTGTGTGAATGTTTTTTTGAAAGACTCTTTTACGTTAGTTAGCATGTCATCAGCTTTGGAGGTGAGTCATTCCTTTTTGGACAGAGAACATATTCATATTTTGCCTGGTTAATGCATTTCGTGCACCCGTAGATGGAGACTCCCAGGTGCAAGGCTCTGGCCCTGTAGTTTCTAGCTTGAGCATCATCCAAACATCAGAGTGTATTTTTTATTAGTAGTACATGATTGTGACATATAGTAATGACATTCATCTTGGGGAACCGGTATAGGTACATACTGCATCCTCATCATTTTTACTCCCCTTTCCCCTACCCCCAGAGCCTCTGCCCGTCTTCATAAGAGATTTCTTATTTATAAGATGTGAAGATTCAGTCCTTTTATTTTTTTAATTTTTATTATTTTTTTGGTACTGGGAATCGGACTCTGGTCCTTGTGCTTGCACAGCAGGCGGCGAACCCACTGAGCTAAATCCCCGGCCCGATTCAGTCCTTTTAAAAGTTGAGGTGGTGGGGTTGAAAGGGTGCCTGCCTAGAGCCAACTCCCCCCGCCTTCCCTGTCTCCCGTTTTTTCCAGCTCGGGTCTCCCTTTGCACCCAGGCTGGCCTCGTGGCACCCCTCTTGCCTCCGCCTCTCGAGTGCTGCCCCAAGAGTCTCCTTCTTGAGCGAGTCCATTCTGTTTCTTCCCATGAGAAGCCACAGCATAGACTGTGTTAACTTCCCATGGCTGTGTCACAAGTGACCATGGACCCAGGGGCTTGACGTGACAGCCATTTCTTCTGCTTAGTATCAGGGTGCCGCGGCGGAGGTGTCAGGCCGCACCCCCTGCAGCCCCAGTGGAGGGCCCCTTCCTGTCCTCCGGCTTCTGCTGGGTGCTGGCAGTGGCCCGTGGCTGTGGCCTCATACCCGCACTCTGCTTTCATGGCTACACTGCTTCTCCTCTGTCTGTGTCACGTCTCCCTCAGCCTCTCCCATCAGCGGACACTGGTAGGTGCACCAGGGCCCCCAGGGGCCCAGCACCCCCTGCACTTCCCATATGGAGAGCCAGCCACAGACACGAGGGGTCAGTCCTAGGGCCCAGAGGAGAGCCCTCAGCCTGTTCCTCCACTGCAGTTACTGATCCCGCAAAGTGGGACCAACCTTGCTCTTTCCATAGAGCCAGCCACAGGAGGGGACACGGGGCTGACACACCCAGGACGGCACACTCTGGCTACCCATCCATTGGTCTGTTTGAGGACTTTCTTTTTCTGAGACAGTCTCACTAGGTTGCCCAGGCTGGCCTCGAACTCACAGTGATCCTCCTGCCTCAGCCTCCTGAGTGCTGGGATCGATCACAAGTATGCACCACCACACCAGGCTTGTGCCATGACTTCCTGTGCCAGCCTTCATAGGCTCTGGTGGGGACCCAGACACTCTGGCCCCTCTGCCAAGTGGAGCCTCATCCTCCCCCTAGCCCATCTTTCTCGAGGTTTTCACTGGGTGGCATGGCTGTGAACAAAGCATTTCTGGGCATGAAAAGACAGAGACGAAAGCAGGATTCCTCACTGTGCAGTCTCAGAGCCCTGTGATCTGTGCCTGGAGATGCTCTGCTGCCTGCTCTGTGTGGGAGAAAGTCCGAGGACAGAGATCCTTTCACGGCACAGCACACGGCTGCCAGGATCTCATCCCAGGAGCTGCAGAACTGGCTCCAAGTCACATCTGTAGGCGGCCTGGTGACTCGGGGGCTTCCATCCGAGCCAGCAGCTGCTCCCCTTAGATGCTTGGGCCCAGTCGCAGCAGAAAGGAAGGGAGGACCGGGCTGCCCGGCAGGCGGGCAGCTGTGCTCCCTTCTCAGCTCGGTCGGCTTGCCCCAGCCGCTTCTGTGACCTCAGAAAATAAATTTCAGAGGCCACGAATTTAATTACACCTCAGTTTTAATGTTTTTACCGAATTTTCAAGATATGAAATGCTGTGAACTAGATGTACACTATTATATGGTTGAATCCGAACTTCTTAATATTTTTTTGGTTACCGTTTTTGGAGAGGGAATCTGGCAATGTAGTCCATGCTGACCTTGAACTGACTCTTGTAGCCCAGGCTGATGTTGAACTAAGGGTGATCTTCCTGCCTCAGGTCCCCACTGCTGAGATCACAGGCGAGAACAACCATTCTATCCTCCCTCAGGTGCAGTCATTAAAGATTAAAAAGTTCAAAGTCAAAACCAGGTGTGCTGGTGAGGTGGTTAGGCATAACGCTAACCCCAGTCGATAACCCTAACCACTAACCCTAATCATCTAACCCTGACTGTAACCCTCTAACCCTAACCCTAAACTTCTAAGCCTCTAACGCTAACCCTAACCCTAACCTTCTAACCATAACCCCAACTCTCTAACTCTAATCCTAACCTAACCCTCCAACCCTAACCCTAACCCCATCCCTAACCCTAACCCTAAGGCTCTAACCCTAACCCTCTAGCCAAAATCCAAACTCTCTAACCCTAACCCTAACCCTAAGGCTCTAACCCTAACTCTCTAACCCTAACCCTCTAACTCTAACCCTAACCCTGCATCCTTAACTTTGTCTTTGACCTCCCCCCCTCCGTGGATGTAATCACCCCTTCCAGTCCCACCCCAGGCTCCCTGTGAGATCTGCACCTCCTGCCCTGTGGCTGGATCATCCCCATGACCCCAGGGTCATTTGAAATCATTGTCTTTTCACACCTTCCTTCCTGGGAATGGGAAACCCACACTGTCCTCTCCACCATATCCTCAGCACCCTGGTAGGTGGGAATGAAGACCTAGCAGGGACCCGGCCTGTGAACTCCAGTCCTCCTTGCCTCTCCAGGGGCCTGGCTCTCAGTACCTGCTGGGCAGCCTCCTCCTTCACCTTGGCCTTTGGAAGTACTGTACGTCCACCACTGGCCAAGTCTCAAGACTGCGGTCCCTGCACCCTCCGCCCGCCCTGCCTGGCCCCTGTGTTGCTGACTCAGCTCTGGGACTGGATTTAACTCTTCTGCTCGGCCCTGTCTTTGGCTGGACTTTCTCCTTCTGTGTGTCAGTTGCTGCAGGAATGCTGTCCTTACTCCTGCAGTGCCCCACTTCCCTTCCCATCGCCGTATTCATTGCACCCGTTCTTAACAATAGTATGAGCAAGCAGAGAGGCTGCCGCCCCTCACCCGATTTCTCCACGGGGCTCTGGAGCCATTAGAGAATGCCACCGGCAAACAGTTTTGAGAAAGTTTTTTTTTCTGGAAGTAAGAAGATTTTATTACACAGATCTTTGGTAGAAGATATTGAAGAACCTAAGGGCAACATCTTCGACCTTTAGTTTGAGGGAAAATGTAGAAACTTCCTCATGGCCATTTCGTTTTCCTCCTTCTTCTATTTCTTTCTTCTCTTCCTCTTTCTCCTCCTCCTCCTCCTTCTTGTTCTTTTTTCCTTTTTTTGAGACAGTGTCTTACTGTGTAGTTCAGGCTGCCCTTGAGCTCATCATGTAGCCCAGGCTGGCCCCAGACTCATGGTGATCTTCCTGCCTCAGCCTCCTGAGTGCTGAGATTATAGGCGTGCACCACCACGCCCAACCTCATAGTCATTTCTTACTTTAAGCTTCCTTAAATCTGGTAGCTGAGAGTGTTACATTAAGATTTAGTCAAACAAAGACAGTTGCTGGAGATTTTGGAAAGCAAAGAATGTATATTTTTCTGTTGACTTCATTTGAGCCTAGGTATAAGTTCACAACATCTAAAGAATAAATACTTGTACCCATATTCCCATTCTCGGTCTGTCTGTCTCTCCGGTTTTTGAGTCAGGACCTTGCTATGTAGTTTAGGCTGGCCTTGAACTCACCATTTAGCCCAGAGTGGCCTTGAACTCACAGCAGTCCTCCTGCCTCAGCCTCTCCAGTGCCGTGATTACAGGCGAGCACCCTGACTCTTGGCGTCCATTCTCCTTTTTGTCAGCTCTATGCCAGGACTCCCCTTCAGAGCTGCTCCTAATATGAACACTCTCTTGACGTTTCCTTCAGCGGCTGTGCCTCTCGCATAATTCCTGCAGCACCTGTTTGGACATTCTGGTCCCTGCAGCAGGAACCATGTGTTTTGGATGTTGCAGGATCTCAGTTCACCCATGGCTGGAGTTAGTCATGGCTCTGCTAGTCCACCCCAGATGATTGATGTTGCTAGTGCTGCACGCTTTTAAGTGTCCCGCTTCTGGTGGCCTGGAATGCTCCTTTCTAGTCGGGGAGGCCTTGGGAGGACAGGGCCTCAGCTCCGGCTCACATTTGCTTCTCCCCGTTGCAGGTGCCCAGCTGTGGAGAAGCCTCAGCGAAAGGTAGGGGACACACCTCCATGATGGGGCAGTGGGGGGCTGGGAGGCGCCAGCATACATCTGCAAGGTCGTGTTTCAGTGACAAGGACCCGAGTCCTGTAGCCATTTACAAGAGTGGGCAAAATAAAGAGAAATACCGTGGACCTGAGAACAAGGATAAAACGGGGACTCACTGGAGGAAGTGATCAGTACTTTGCTACAGTATTGGGCCTGGCCTTGGGCCGCTCACCCTGTGTGACTGTGATTTGGAGGTGAAGGCGGGAAGGCATTTCTCTTGGGATCTCCTTTCAGACTCCGGGTTGGGGACATGAGCAGTGCGGCTGTCATGGGAGAACAGGGCCAGACTCCCTAGGTCCTAGGACTTTCTAGGATGTTCTGGACGGCTACCCATGAGGTCAGTCCAGAGAACTTTGGGACGAAATGAGAGGGGCTCAGAGGCCCTTTGGTAGGATGATGCAGCGGACGCTGACCAGCCTGCTTGGCTCCTTGCCTCAGCAGAGGGAGGTGTTACCTCCTGTCCTTTGGCCACCATGCACCCTGCCAGCAGGAGCTGCTTCCAAGTGAGGAGCACGGGGTCAGGCTGGCTGCTCAGGGGAACGTGACTCACTTCACTGGCTGCGCGGACAAGGAGCAGAAAAACAGAGCGCATGGGGATTAAAGTCCTATTAAGGGCTGGGGATTTAGCTCAGTGGTTCTGCCACCTGTTTCACAAGTACAAGGACCCAAGTTCGATTCCTCGGTACCAAAAAATAAATAAATTAATTAAAGTTCTATTAAAATGAATTTTTATAAGACTTGATTTAAAACATCAATTTTCCCTTAAAAGTAGTGCTCGCTTTGGCAGCACATATACTAAAATCAGAACAAAACAGACAAGATCAGCATGGCCCCTGTGCAAGGATGACACACAAATTCGTGATGCGTTCCATATTAAAAAAAATACACACACACACACACACACACACACACACAGTAGTACCTTGGTACTCGTCCTTAGTTGAGTGTGGGAGGCGTGACAGTTACCAAAAGATGAGGACCAGGGCAAAATTTTCATCTCCGCTACATAGAGGACTCTTTCTCAAACAACAAAAATCTGGGGCCAGGGGTTTAGCTCAGCAGCGCCATACCTGCCTCGAAAGCGCAAGGTCCTGAGTTTGATCCCCGGTACCAAAAGAAATAAAAAGAAAAAACACCAAAACTCTGAGGAGAGCAGTCTGAGGGGGAATTGAGAACTGGAGACGGTACCTAGAAGGTGGTCTGGGCCTGACCCATGGCCCGGGACGCAGACTCGCCTGCCACAGGCCTGCCGGCCTGCTGGGGGTGAGCGGCTTAACTTCCTGTGCCTCCGTTTCCTGTTGAGAGGTGACAAAACAGAAGCTTGCTATCTAAGTGTGGTCAGGGGAAGATGAGACCACGTGACCCAGTGTCATTTCAGAGGACTTTTATTTATTTATTTTTGGCACCTGGGAACGAACTCTGGTCCTTGCGCTTGCAGGGCAGATGGCAGCACCACTGAGCTAAATCCCCTGGTCTCAGAGGACTTTTTAAAAAGTTGTGCTCTTTGATGCAAACTTCTGTCTGATGTATGGATAGTCATTTTGATCAGAGTATTGTCCCTTGCTATGCTTTCAATATGTCCCTCGGAGTCCATGTGTTGTAAACTTTTGTGTTCATTGATGTGTATTTTTTTGAGACAGAGTCTTTCTATGTAGCCCAGGCTGGATTCCAACTTGTGGGGATCCTCCTGCCTCAGCCTCCCGAGTGCTGGGATGACAGGCCTGAGCACCACCACACCCAGCTTTGTCTTCCTTTGAAGGGAAGGGCACTTGTGAGGCAGAGAAGGCCAGGTAACAGAAATAGCCCTTAAACAAGGGTCTAGATGGCCACCACCTCCTCACCCCCAACCCCTTTAGAACTGGCGCGGCTGGTTTCCGTCTTGTCCCAGCCCCCAGCCTTTGCCTTTCTCGGCCTGGCTTTCCTCATCCGCTCACGGCGCCCTGCACCTGGTGCCAAAGGTGTCTTGTCCCGGGCTGGGGTGACACAGGCTCTTCCTCACCCCAAAAAATGTGTGGATTTCCCTGGAGCTGGCAGGTGGCAGTGTGAAGGACACAGGACACGTGGGTGCTCCCTCTGGGCACGGAGAGAGGTTTGAACGAGTTTGCGATGTTCCACGCACAGTATAGAAGAGCTGGTTCTGGTTTCCAGTGGTGCCAGCAACAGTAAGAACTGGAAAATTTGAATCTGATGTTATCCACAAGGCTCTCTATGTACCTGGAGAATTAGTTTGGAATTTGATTTTTCAGTGGCTGTTTTTTGTTTTTCTTGACACAAGGTCTCACTGTGTAGCCCAGGCTGGCTTCAAACTCATGGCGATCCTCCTGCCTCAGCCTCCCTAGTGCTGAGATGACAGGTGTGCACCACCATGCCCGGCTGTACCTCTTTTTCTTTTTGTAACGGGGCTCGAACTCAGGTCCTTGTGCTTGCGCAGCAGGTGGCGAAACCACTGAGCCCCTGGCCCATCATACCTCCTTTTAAAAATCACAAAATTGTCTTCAGCATAGCCAGGTTTTCTTAAGTAAAAAAGTTAGATTATTACTTACACTGAACAATCATTTAGAATTTTTTTTTTTTACCTAGCACCTTAATGGCTTGTTCATTATGACCCAGACTAAAGGGGATATTCTTATCAAAAACTTTATTTTATTGTTTCAATTTCTGAGAGTTGTCAGCTATCATTTTTAAATTTCAAATTTACAGAAAATAAATTCTTTTCCATGGCAAAAAAATTATAAAATTTGAAAATAGTAGCCGAGAGCTAGGGGATGTCTGGTGGACTTTTCAGCTGTCCAGTTGCTTCCTGTGGTGCTGTCCCCAGGAGGGGCAGTGGCCGACCCCGGGAGCCGCCCTGGGCCGTACCTGGCTTGGACCCTTGCAACAAAGGGCATAGAGTTAACAGTGTCACTCTTCCCAAGGCTTGCACGGACCTACGAGATATTGTGACTTTTGTGGGGTTTTTGTCCTGGGGATTGAACCCAGGGCTTTTACACTGAGCTTCATCCCCAGTTCTTTTTATTTTTTATTTTGTTTTTGTTGATACCGGGGATTAAACTCAGGTACTTGTGCTTGGGAGGCAGGTGGCGGAACCACTGAGCTAAATCCCTGGGGCTTTATTTATTTGAGACAGGGCCTCACTGTGTCACTAAATTGCCCAGGCTGGTCTCGAACTTTCGATCTTCCTGCCTCAGCCTCCAGGGTGCTGCAGTAACATGGTGCGCTCCTGTGCTCCCCGAGGCATGCGCTTCTGTCCCCAGCATGGCCAGGCGCAGGAGCCCCCTCTGGCCTTTCTCTCGGCTGTCTTTCTCTCTCACACTGTCCAAAGAAGCGGGGTGTGGCCCAGTTCGTGTGATGAAATGGCCTTTTGTTCCACGGGCTCGGATATCACAGCCCAGCCGAGTGTGGCCGCTGCCCGTGTGCTGTGAAGGGCTGGGGGCGAGGACCCAGGAATCCTTAGCGGTAAAGTCCAAGGCCTATGTTTGACCCAGCTCGTAGGCCCAGGAGGAATTACAGCATTTAGGTTAGGGACACAGAAGACTTTATGTCCCCCGACACCTTATGCTACGATTAAAAGTGCTGAGTGGTCTGGAACTCACTAACTTGTCTCCTCTTCGAGGGGGAACTGGGTGGGGGAATACTGTTTTTTATTTTTGTCTCACTGCTCACATTGGAATTGCATAGGCTGTTGCTGATGTGGATTCCCAGATGAAGAGCTGATAGCCTAAAAGACATACTCTTTGGGCCAGGATTTAGCTCAGTGGTTCCGGTGCCTGCCTTGCAAGCGCAAGGTCCTGAGTTTGATCCCCAGTATCAAAAAAAAAAAAAAGACATACTCTTTTTCCAGAAGAATAATTCTCACTCTTATGTACTGAAACCACTAGCATTTAGAGTTTTGATTTTTTTCTTTCTGTTTTTTGAGACAAGGTCTTAGTATATAGGTCAGGCTGGCCTTGAACTCACTATGCAGCCCAGGCTGGCCTTGAACTTGTAGCAATCCTCCTGCCTCAGCCTCCTAAGTGCTGGGATGACAGACGGCATGCATCACTGTGGCTGGCTTTGAGTTTTACTTTTTTCTGATTTGCCTTAATGTCCCCTTGTAGCTTGCACATTATAACATTGGGCCTCGAACAGGTAAGGCTGGTACCTTGCTAACAAGGAGTTTTGTTTGAAGCTGTGTTTTTTTAGGGTTGTGACCAGCAAACCAAAAGAAAATCTTGTGGTGAAGAGAATATTTGGTGGGATTAGGGGCAAAAATATCATCGTCCTGGGGGGAAAACAGTTTCTGACCTCCTGGACATTATGGCCTTGTGCAGAAACCAAGCTGTCCTGGGTGAATCTTGGGCTGACGCTGTCCAGGTGAGCAGAGGAGCTAAATGGCACTTTGCAAGTCTGTCCCTGCCCAAGTCAAATCTCAATGGGCCTTTTATTCCTGTTTTCAAAAATAATAATTGAGGACAATTCTCTAGTCATATCTCGCGCAGTAGAGCATCAAAGCCCTTTTCTTCTCGCCCTGACAAAGAAGGGAGCCATTCACGGGCTGGAGAAAACCCTTCACTAGGGTTGCTCTGAAAGTGGCCCGAGTTCTCCATCCGGATTCCAGTTTGTTGTGTTCATTTTTTTCAGTTTGTACTTTGAAAAGGAGACCCGTGGAAGACAATGTGAAACAAGGGACTAGATCTTAAGGCTATTTTGGAGGAAAATGAATGGAGAATTACGTGTTTTATCTCTTGCTATCAATGATGTACCTACAAAAAAATTATTTGGGAGCTTTGTAAAAAAATGTCTCATGCTCATGTATTTATTTTTTTGTTTTGTTTTTGTTTGTTTTTGAGATGATAGAGTCTTGCCGTGTAGTCCAGGCTGGCTTTGAACTCACTGAACTCACTGTCTAGCCCAGGCTGGCCTAGCACTCTCAGTGATCCTCCTGCCTCAGCCTCCTGAGTGCTGGGATTATAAGTAGGTAGAAGAACAGGCATATGAAAAATTCTTTTATTGCTAATTTTTATAAAAAATTGTTGATTTAAAGTAAGCATAGTGATATATAATGCACAATGTATCACAGTTATTAGTACATGAATGTAGTTATTTCTGCAAGAGGGGAATTTGTCTTAAAGTTTTAAAATTTTGTTTACCCTTATTGTATATTTGTTCCTTTGACAAACATGCCTTTAGGAAGAAGGGAAACAAAGGTATTCAGTGGAAGGAGGGAGGGTCCCAGCAAGTAGGTGACAGGGTGGCGACTGAGTTCACCTAGGTACCAAGGGCTCTGGCTTCTGAGCTGTTGTCTAGTGACAGCTCCGATATCAGGAGGGACATTGTCCTGGCTGTCATTGGAAATGGAGGAGGCAGCTGAAGCCCAGAGAAGTAACCAGGGCAGGAAAATCAGTGTCATTACAGGTGGGGCCTAGCTCACCTCAGGGTCACGTGAACAAAGTCTCCCAGCATTGGGGCAAAGAGATGATTAACTTCGGGTCAGGTCGTGTGCCCCGGAAGTGGATCGGAGTCCTTCCATCTCCCTCCATGAGACCTAGAGGCTGCTCTGAGTGGCACCTCCGGGGACAGGCATCGGGGCCCAGATGGGACCTGGGAAGACCCCAGGAATATTTCACATAAGTATTTGCAGTCAGATTCTGGTCTCTGTCCTTAGGCCCCAAGCTACAGTCTTTGAACAGTTTGAATAAGAATGAATCTGTAAGTGCTGTGTTACGGTCTCCATACCCGCCCTGTGTCCCTTGGTTATGTTTAGTGATTTTATGTGGCGCATTGAGATATGTACTCATGCGCTGTAAAACTCTACACTCATGGTAAAGGGGAGAGACCCATCCTCTAAGCGGGACCCAAGCCTTCTGCCTTCCTTTCCTAGCCTGCTGCCAGAGGCAGGTGTGGCCCTGAATTCTGTGCTCCTCCTTTTGTTTTAAAAAACTTCATGTGTGTCTGTTTAAATTATATGTATCCTAGGGCCGGGGATTTAGCTCAGTGGTTTCAACGCCTGCTGCACAAGCGCAAGGACCTGAGTTCGATCCCCGGTACTAAAAAAAAAAAAAATGAATAAAAATTATATGTATCCCTAAGTAAAAACATGTTTATGCAGTCCTGGGTATTGAAGCCAAGGTCTTGTGCACTCCCCAGCTCAAAAATGTACCATATTAGGCTGGGGATTTAGCTCAGTGGTTCTGCCGCCTACCTTGCAAGCGCAAGGTCTTCAGTTCGATCCCAGTCCAAAAAAAAAAAAAGTACCATATTTCCATTGCCTTTTAGGACCAGTGTCTTACACTCAACATTTTTTTTGGGGGGGGGGACAATCACGATGCTGTATGTAGCTGTGGCTCATTTATTTTTGGCTGCCGTATAAAATTCCATCATGTGACTGTAGCCAACACAGTCCCCTCTGTTTTCATCAGTATTGGTGAAACGTCTGGTATTTTGTTCTCCTACCCAGACGGTCCCTTGTTTTTGTGAATTTCTGAGTTGACTACCGGATAGTAAAGAAGATCTGCAAAAGGAAAAAGGCAGATATCTGATGCATAAAGTAAACAGTTTCTGAAGGGAGAAAACTGTAGGCTTGGAAGGTTGTGTAAAATTCACACCGAAACTTGGGCTCTGACTGGTATTTCAGGAAGAGCTGAGGGGTTTTTGCAAGCTTCCTTGCGGCTGTCCCGAGCCTACCCAGCAGTGTTCCAGCGCTGGCCACCACTAGGGGGCGCGCGAGAGGAGGCCGTCTCCCTGTGGTCCACGCTGAGAGAGTCGGCTGCTCCTTAAGCGCTGCCCTTGGGCTCCAGAGTGGCATTAGCGCATGCGCGTTCAGGCAGGGCAGAAACGTTGAGTTGTGCCAGTTAGGAGAGAAAATCCAAGGAAAGGCTACACCTGGGGCTGCGCCTGTGCCACGCATGTGCATGGATGCACATAGTAGAGAAGGAGGGAGAGTGAAAAAACAGATGGGGGCAGAGAGAAGTGATAGAAAGATGTGTGATCATCATCGGAGAACAAGAAAGACCTGGAGGGGAGAAGACTTGCAACATGGGCGCGAATCTAATAATCGGTGACAAATAGCTGCGCTGTTTAGAAACAAGCTAATGATTCGTGAGGTGTCTTAGAAGGCAAAGGCACTTTGAGTTCATGTCCCCTTCACTGCTTGTTTCTATCCATTGTCTTACTAAATGCCTCTCTCTCCCTCTCCCTCCCCTCATCCATCTCTCTATCTATCTGTCTCTGTTGTTTGAGACAGGATCTCATTAGGGTACCTGGCCTTGACCTCACTATTTAGCCCAGAGTGGCCTCAAACTTGTGATCCTCCTGTCTCAGCCTCCCAAATGCTGGGCTAAAAGGTGTGCAGAAATGAGTGAAGATTTGTAGATTTCCCCCTCTTTTCCTACTAAATATCCCAGAAAATGGCTGAGTTTGCAAGTGATTGTGTGGAGAGAGAACTTCTCAGTGATTTGTTGGTCTCCAGGTATAAATTGACCTGTTAGATATGGAGGACAGAGGTCCCTGCTTGTGAGGAAAGTGTAGGAGATCGCTGACCACCGTCCTAGGTCCTCAGGGGATGGGGTGCTCGGAGACTGCTGAGTCAGCTCTGTCACTCCCAGCAAACCTGGGCGCATTCTACCCCTGCTCTGTTACCTTACACGGCCCGGGAGGGTGCAGATGTGGTTAAGTTGGCTGCTGAGATGGGAGGCGGCCCTGGATTAGCCTGGTAGACCAGCGTCATCCTAGGGTCTTTTTAAGAGAGAGGCAGAGCAAAAAGGTGGGAAGATGCTGGGCTGCAGGCTCTGGCAGTAGAGGAGAGAATGCCCAAGCCAAGGAAAGCAGGCGAGCTCTGGAGCTGGAAGAGGCAAGGAAACAGTCTCAGGAAGGAGGGGAGGGAGCCCACAGGCCCGGTGGGCTCTGAGCAGCAGAGCTGTGCGCTGAGTCCTTGTGGGCTTTACAGACGCTGAGTTGTGGTCACTTGTCACAGCTGTCATAAGGAGCGAATGGACAGCAGTATCCTCTGTGACGTGCGGGGACTGGGTTTTGCTTACCTCACCCAGGGAGTTTGCCAGGTGACGGAGGAAATACAGCTTGACCCGACGGGCGGGAGAGCTGCACCCTGAAACAGGGCCAGATGGCAGAGCACGGAAGGGCAGGTTCACCACAGCAAGGCAGAGCACAGGCGGCTGAGAACGGGCCTGGAGAACACTCCCAGTGGGCAGAGGGGCGACAGGGGGTGAAAAGGGAGCCACTTGGTTGGGATAATCGGGAAGAGCCCTGGAGAGGCCATGCCTAGAGCCAGAGGAAAAGGGTTTCGGGGAAATGGTCGTCACCCATGTCCTCAGAGCGTGGAGGAGGGCATTGGCGTGCTTAGAAGTGTTTCAGAGGTGGCTGTGGGTAGGATAAGTGTCCCCCACACCCCCATGTGTGGAAGGCTTGCTCACCGGTCTGTGGCGCTATTTGGAGGTGGTGGAACCTTTGAGAGGTAGGGCCTGGCGGGGGGAAGTGACGTCATGAGATGTGCCAGCCCTTTCCTGTTTGTCTTTCACGTTCTGGCTGCCAGGAGGTAATTAGTTTCCTCCGCCTCCAGGCAGGTCCAGCATGGTACACACCCTCACCACAGGCCCAAAGGCAGGGCCAGCCAGAACTGGACTGTCGCTGAAGCTGTGAGCCTAAACAAGCCTTTCTTCTTTTCAGCTTGATCTGCTCAACTGTATTTGTTCCAGTAGTAGAAATGACTCACGCGGATGTCTTTATAAATAGCGCTCCGTATCTTTTATGTGTATGGAAGAGAAGGAGGGTTTTTGTTTGTTTGTTTTTTTGGTACTGGGGATCGAACTCAGGTCCTTGCGCTTACACAGCAGGCAGAGAAACCACTGAGCTAAATCCCCGGCCCGAGAAGGAGGTTTTCAGTAGTGAAAAACCAAATTCAAAGGCTAATGGATGAGGTGAAAGCTGAGAAAATGGATGTGTAGTTGGTGTGAACTCCATACTAGAAAATGCTGGTGGTGAATGGACCAAGAGAAAATAGACAGTGATCCAGAAAAGCATCAGCTGGGTTTTATTTTGTTCTCAACTTTTATTGTGATAAAATATAGATAACATAAATTTACCTCAGAGACATTTAATACAGTAGGTACAGTATTGTGATACCATCATCACAATAGTTCCAGACTTTTTTTTTTGGTACCAGGGATCGAACTCGGGACCTTGTACTTGCAAGGCAGGCAGCGGAACCACTGAGCTAAATCCCCAGTCCCCAGACTGTTTTTATCACCCTGAGAGAAAACCTACAAGTGCTAAGCAGTCACTCCTCTTTTTCTTCTCCTCCACCTCCTGGCAGCCACAGTCCTCTTCATCTCTCTGTGGATCCACCCTCCTACATATTCCCTACCAGTGGAACCATGTGACTGTAGCTATGTCTGGCTTCTTTCACTTAGCATAATGACTTCTGTATTCACCCATGTTGTAACTCTTATTGGCATTCCATTCCTTTTCACGGCCGAATAATATTCCATTTCTGGATATACCACAATTTGCTTTGACATCAGTTGGTAGACATTTGGATTACTGTGGTACCTCAGTTTACAATTTGGTTCACAAACAGAAATGTTTGGCAGAATTATATTTTTGTTTGTGAACTCATGTTGGGTGATGACCATGACTGCAGCCATCTTTCCCACACAAACATGAATGTGGCCATCTTTTCCACAATTGTGGAACAAATTAAGTATATGAACTGAGGTACCAGTACTGTATTCCCATCTCTTGGTCAGTATGAATAGTGAGCAGCTGGTTTTGTCTTCTTTGGTTTTATCCTCAAAATAGCGGGCTGCTGGGCCACTAGACAGAACTTACAGGCAAGGAGCTGTGCTGTGAGTGGGGGCAGGATCACGTCTGGGGGAGACCCTGGGCAGGGGGCGGCTGTGTTCATCGTCCGTAAATCTCTCCTGGAAAATGGAAGCCGACAAGCGGTCCCTCCGCAGATGCCAGAGCAGCAGGGGAAGGCGATCTCTGGGCAGCACCACGCCCAGCAGTGAGCGCAGTGCCCTGAAGGAAGACCCCAAGAGCAAGCCCTTCATTTGTCCTCAAAGCCATGTTTCCTGTTTAATTTCTTTTTAGAAAGAGGAGTGAGCACTTGGAGAAAGGGAAAGTTACTATTTAGGGGTCTTTGGTATAAGGAGAAGCAGGCAGGGCCCAGAGCGCCTGCCCCAGGCCATGTGCTGTTTATGAGTCCTTGCGAAGGGTGTTCTTACTTGTGCCTGTTTTTATGCCTGAACAACTGGGAGAGAGAACTTATAATCCTGCTGTCATTTGGCTTGTATTCTTAGAGAGTATTTTTAAACTATAACATTCAGAGCCATCTCGTGTCATTGAAAGCCCAAGAAGCATCTTCAGTGTTCATTTCTCCTGAACTATGAGCTTGAAGTTTTGAAAAGTGTTTTTACTTCCACAGAAAATACGCTGGCAACATCTTGGCCTTGATAAGGGCTTTGTTTTTGATGAGTGATTGTTATCTTTATTAGAATGAGTGAGGGTATTTTCGATCATGATTCGGGAGTCATCTGCTATGGAAAGGATCAGCCTGTATTCCAAAATTTACCAAGTGAAACATCCACAGATCCAAAAATGGCTGTTTATTTTTAATAAATTACACATTTAAATGTGTGTAATTATTTCCACCGGGAAGAAGTTGGAGTGAAATCATCTTGCTTTAAGGGGCTTTTAGTGGGTGTGCCAGGCTTGGAATACACAATGAAGATTCAGTAATTGAGAGTGTTTCAGAGTGAGAAAACACTGCCAGGCATGGTGTGGCGTGCCTGTGATCCCTCCCAGCACTTGGGAGGCTGAGGCAGGAGCATCACCATGAGTTCGAGGCCAGCCTGGAGTACATATCGAGACCCTGCCTCAGAGCAAACAAACAAACAACATCCCCCCAAACAAAACAACCAAAAATAAAATGAGAAAAAACTTGTATTTTACAGCTGAGAAATGGGTGTAAAACAGGACTGCCTCTGGCCTTTATGAAGACCCCACAGTCTTATGAGATGCGTAGGTGATTCAAGTGGGGGCTCATGGAAAGGGAAGCGTCCTGGTTGTGTAATTGTGCTACGCCTGGAAACCGGAAGCCAGGTCTCAGTCTGTCCTTGTTCTTCAGTCATCACACAGAAGCCCTCCAGTAGCAAAATGAATTTTCTCATGCTGGCTAGAACATGAGAGTGACCCTTTCCGCACTAGCGGAAGAGCAAGTAGTTGGTGAGCTCTGGGGAAGGCTTTTCCCTGCTGGCTGACTCCCCTGACTTCCGGAAGAGGGATGAGCTGTTGTCATATAAGAAGGTGATGTCGGAGTAGAAGGAGGCCAGGAAGCAGCAGCGGAGGCTGTGTGGCAGGTGCCCGACTCCAAGGCCACCTCAGTAATGTGTGCTCCCCACTGGGACTTTACCTGGTGCCTTGGCCTGGGATTCTTGTCCTGGCTGGGGCTGCTGTAACAGGTTCCATGGGCTGGGGCGCTGAAGCAGGAATCACTGGTTTCTCACATTTCTGAAGGCTGACATGCGTGGTGACCAGAGGACCAGCATGGTCAGGTCCATGGTGGGGGCCTCTTCCTGCAGTGTCCGCGCATGGCAGCATGGGGAAACTGTGACCCTTCATCAGCTTATAAGGGCACCAGTTCTACTGGGAAGGCTTCCATCCACAAAGGATGTGACCTCACCCAAACCCATTCGTTTCCCAAATTCTCCATCTCCAGAGACTGTCATTTGGGGTGTGGGTCTCCATGAATGAATTTGGGGACGTGGCCCTTCAGGCTATGGCACTCCGCTACCCCGTCTGCTCCTTCTCCCTGCTTAGAACTTAGTTCTCTGGGTAAGTGGAGAAGTTCACTGGGTCGATACAACTCCTAAAGATGCAGGATTAGGAAGTTGCAGCTCATCCAAGCCTCTAGAAAGAATCACAGTGCGACAAGTCATAAAGATAATCTATTCTGCACTCAGATTCCTGGAGAAGGGATTATTTGCTAATATTTTTGGTTATACAGTTCTGGTTCTCATGACTTTCTGATACAAAGAGGAACGTTCTTTCTTTCAAATTCTTTTACACACTTTTTCCTGCCTGTTACTGTTGAGCTCTGGGTCCCCTGAATTTTGGGAGTTGTTTCAAGAGATAGTGTAGATATTTTAATTTGGACCACAGAGGACTGTGTCATTTTCAGGCTCATTTCTAGTCTGATGCCTTTGGAAGATAATTTCACCACTATTAACGTGAGCTTCACTTAGTGGTGGATGTGGGATAGGGAGTGTCTGTCACGTGGTAGAACCATGGAATAGCAAAACAATACAGAGGACAGAGGTATTAACCAATCCTGACCAGCCTCCCCTCCCCTCAGCCTGGAGTTTGACAGGTGATGCCTCTTCATTCAAGTTGAGGAGAGAACCCAGACAAAGGAGAAAAATGGGTTGTCTCAGTCTGTTTTTCTGTTGCTATAATAAAATTCCTGGGACCAGGTGTGTTAATTTGCTTTCTGTGACTGTGGCAAAATACCTGAGAGAATCAGCTTACAAGGAGGAAAGATTTTTTGGCTTGTGGTTACAGAAGGCTCAGTCCATAGGGTCTTGGGTCTGCTGCTTTGGGCCGGTGGTGGTGTGGTACGTCCTGGTGGGAGTGTGTGTGTGGAGAAGGCCGTGCTTCTCATGGCAATGAAAAGTACAGAGAAAGGTAGGGGTCTGGGGCCCCAAGAGCCCCTTCAAGTGCACACCCCAGTGATCTAACTTACATCCACCAGGTCTCACCTCCTAAAGCTTTCATATCTCCCAACAGTGCAACCAAGCGTGTAGTGCATGGCCCTGGGGACACTTATGGTCCAAACCACAATGCCAGGCAACTAAATAAAGAATAGATGTGCATTTGGCTTCCGGTTCTGGAGCCAGGAGGTCCAGGAGCAGAGTGCCCACATTTGCTCAGCATCTGGGTGGGGCTTACTGTTGAATCATAGCATGGCAGGGGGACAGCACATGGCGAGATAGAACAGGCGTGCTAGAGAGAGTTCTTTCACGACAAGCCACTGTGATAATGACCCTACTTCTGTGATAGTGACACTCACCCACACACAAGGGCAAGCCAACACGAATCTGTCCTTGGAGGTGCCAGGATTGAGTCTCCAACATAGGAACTTTTTTTTTTCTTGGTACCGGGGATCAAACTCGGCTCTTTGTGCTTGCGCAGCAGGCGACGAAACCACTGAGCTAAATCCATGGCCCTCCAACATAGGAACTTCTGAGAGACACATTGGCACATTCTGACCCTGGCCCCTGAAATTCACGTCCTTCTCACATGCAGAATACCTTTATCCCATCACAGTAGCTGCAGAGCCTGCACCAGTGCACAAGTCCAAAGCCCAGTGTCTCAGCTCAGTGAGACAGGAGCGAGGCGTGAGGCGTGATCCGTCCTGAAGTGTGTTCCTCCAGCTGGGGGCCCTCATTCTTCCAGATGCACTGGTGGGGCAGGCAGTGACATTCCTGTTCATTCACTCATTCATTCAGGAGAGCAGAGCAACTAAGTTACCAACACATACTGGGATCGTATTTAAACCATGGTATGGGTAATTATAAAATGTTTTTTGACTAAAAAGTTAAAACATGTATTTTCCAAGTCCTTTAAAATTCTTCTTAATTGGCCCTTCATGTGAAACCAGACAGAAACAGGACTAATAATGAATGCATTATGACCAGTCTTAGCTACTTTTCTCATTACTGGAGCAAAATACCCACTACCCACAAGTTAAAGGAGGGACGGTTTATTTCAGCTCACAGTTTGTACTTGGCTGGCTCCCAGTTAGGGCAGCATGGCAGAGGGACACGGCAGGCAAGAGGCAGAGAGATTTCTTTCTTCTTTCCCGTTTCATTCCATGCAGGCTACAAGCCTATTGGTTGCTGCCACCTGTATCCAGGGAGGGTCTTCCCTCTTCACTGAGTCCGTCATCCACACCCAGAACTATGCTAAACCAATCAGTGGATTGATCCAGTATCACACCCCCACGATCCAGTCACTCCTAAAGCCCTACCTGGGAGCACATGAGGCTTTAGGGGACAGCCAGATATTAGCAATAACAGACCCCCTCATTTGCTATACATTTTTCTTTATTGCATGAGGACTCAGGATGAGTTTCTGTTGTGTGACATAAAATATAACATTCCTCTGGCATACAGTGTGCATGTGTTTCTTGCTTCTGTGTCTGGGGGTTGGCCAGGGTTCAGGTGGTTCAGGTAGGGCCAGGTCTTTTAGCCTTATTGGGCCAGAGGGTATGCAAGGCATACCATCTTCATGGACAAGGAGAAGCCCGGAGTACGAGCCCAGTTGTTCAAGCTCTGCCTGTTCATATCCCATAAGAGCCAGTCACATGGCCAAATCCAAGGCCCATGAGCAGAACATACCTGTGACCCCACGAGGCCATGGTACGGGCATTGACATAAACTACAGGCAGTGAAGAATTGTGGCTCATAATTTAAACTGGTATTGAATGTTTTTTATTACTAGATGGGAATGTTTTTCACATAGTTATATGGGTTTTATTCTATATTCAGTGCCTTTCTAAGATCTTCAGAATACTTTTTTTTATATTATTTCACTTACAGGTTATAAGCTTCTTAAGCCCAATCCCCTATTTATTTCTTTACTTATTTGTTGGGAGCAATGCTACATAATTCTAGGGAAAAATCATTTGAGTAGGCCTAGTTCTTCCACCTACAGGCCAGCTATGGCATTCCAGACATAATTCCATTTTGGCCTTGGGTCACAACTGAGACCTTAGTGATCCCATGATGCTGTGATGCTCCAGGGCAAGACCACACCTGCGGGAGACGCCAGGGAGGAACCAAATCTTCATCTGCATAGCTCCTTATTGTTCTTGGATTTCCACCCCCACCCCCCAGTCTTTTGTTACACCTTGTTTATCCCAATGTGAAGTACTGAAATCTACATATTCATTTGTTACATTTGTTTCTCCCAATGTACTGAATAAAAGGTGCTGCAAGCTAGGGGTTTTTGTCTTTGCTGCCCAGAGCAACATTGATCAGACCCAAAGCTCAGCTTCTCAAAGTCTCATTTGTCTACCTTTCCTGTAATTCGCCGTTTGCTGCCGTGGCTGGAAGGAGACTAGGACTTACTGCAGAGGTGCTGGTAACGTACCCTTCCCCTGTTCCCTACATTTGGCACCCAACGTGGATGTGAATAGGATCCACAAGTAAACTCGCCTGTGAGACAAACTCGGAGTAAAAGAGACAGCACAGGGGTCTCCAGGACAATTTCCAGACTTGGGACACTGGTGGTAAGAGTGTCCAGCTGGGGGTAATTTTCTATCTTTGCTGAGTTACAACTATGTGTCAGTCTCTGTCATTGGAGCAGTGTAACTTTGCCAAATTACCTGAGTCTCTGTTAAAGCAAGCTATGTACCGAGTACCTAAGGATGCTGTGATAGATTCGTTAAAAGACATACAAATGTACGTCCCATCTTTTCCCCAAGAAGGGACAACTAACTTAATAACATGGGAACATGTAGGCACTGTTCTTCATGAGGCCTGGTGAAGGGGTGATCGTCTCTCCCCCGAACGCTCCCCCCTTGGGCCTCAGTCCGCTCTGCTCTCAAATTCTCAGTCAGTGCAGGAAACCTCGGCTACCCCTCCCCTCCCCAGCCCTTCTGTCCAGGTTTCCCCTTGTTCGGCTTCTCTCCGGTTTGCTTTCATCTCACTGCGGCTTCTGCTCCACCACCACAGCGTGCTGAGGAAGACCCTAACTCTCTAGCCCCTCAGCCATCTCACAAAGGTCTAGCTGCCCCCCTTGTGAAGCCCACTTCAGTGGCCACTCCCTGTCGCTGTACCCAGCAAAAGGCTGTGACATCAGGCAAGGCAGTGGGAGACCCTTTGTGCTTTCCTGTCTCAGTTTTGCCTGATCCTGATGACCCAGAGGTGGACATGTATGTTCACTCCTCATTTGATTTTAACATCCTAAAGGACCTCAGACAGAGTGTGCTAACTAATGGTGTCCAAAGCCCCTATACAGGGGGTTTGTTGGACAACGTACCTCAGACTTATTCTCTGTTTCCTCATGACATTTTTCACCTTGCGAAAATGTGCCTATCCCCAGCTCAGTATATCTACTTTGAGTGGAACTGCGTTCTTTAATCAGGGAACAGGCTCATAAGAATGCTCAGGGAGATGCTCAGTTGAGAGAAGTTACTATCGACATGTTATCGGGCACAGGTGACTTTTCGGATTTAAGCAGGCAAGCCTGTTGCCCAGCGTTACTCTTTCGCCAGCTAGAGGACCTCCTGCGGAGGGCTTGGGCTTCTGTGCCAGTTGAGAGTGCACCAATGAAATCTTTTACTCAAATCATGCAAGGGCTGGTGGGAACTTAGGATTTGTAGCATGATTACAACAAACTGTTAGGAGACAGATTTCTAATTCCCAGGCAGCAGACATCCTGATCTTACAGCTAGCCTATGAAAATGCTAATATGGATTGCAAACAGGTAATAAATCCTGTTTGCTCCTCTAAGGATCTTGGAGCATATATTAAGGCATGCCAGAATATTGGGTCTCCTTCATACAGTGTGGCTCTGGTGGGTCAAGCCATCTCCCAACATTTACACGGTACACACAGTGATTTAAAATGTTTTAATTGCAGAAAATTGGGGCATCTCAGAAAAAACTGCAAAATGAAAGGGGCTTTACAAGCTGACCCAGAGCCACTGAGTCAGGCATCCAGAGAAAATAAGTTACCACCTGGCCTTTGTCCTCCGTGCCGAAAAGGCATTCACTGGGCTAAAGCCTGCCACTCCAAATATGATAAGGATGGCACACTGCTGTGAGGAAAATGGAAACTGGGCCCAGGAAACTATAAGAGATCAGGACCAGGAGGCTCCAGTCCCCTTGAGTCAGCGGTACCTGGTTCAGACCCATACACAAATACAAAATCAGACAGCATGGGTGTCTGGAGGGACATTTCTTCCCTCATCAGGGGAACACCGGGGAGCTCAGGAATAGATCTTCCTGCTGCTCAGAGAGTTCACCTACTGGGAGGTGAGACTCCGGTATCTGTCCCCACAGGAATTCATGGACCCCCACCCCCTGGAACAATTGGTTTGATACTTGGAAAATTCTTTCTAACTTTGAAAGTTATTGCTGTTATTCCAGCTATTGTTGATTCTGATTGTACCTCTGAAGTGTGTGTTCCTGTTCGTTGCACAGGACTTTGGGTAATAGAACAAGGAGATTATATTGCACAATTGTTGCTCTTGCCTAAACCAGAGTTAAATAATGTTAGCCTTAAAAATTCCCGAGAGGATCCTTAGCCAGAAATTCCTCAAGAACAGTTTTATTTCACCCAAGAGATTTCCAAAAACAGCCCCATGTGTAAAATTAAGTTGAATGGCAAATTCTTTGCAGGGGTGATAGACCCAGGCGCAGATGTGTTCGTGATTGGCACGTGTTTTTGGCCATCATCTTGGGGGGAAAAAACCAACTAAAACATCTCTGGTAGGCCTTGGCGCCCCCCCCAACAAGTTTTGCAAAGCTCCATTCCCTTGCCTCATGAAGGGCCTGATGGTCAAATGGGACATATTTGTCCTTACATAGCTCCCATACCTGTAAATTTATGGGACAGAGATTTATTGGAAGAGTGGAGAGTTGTAGTGCCTACTTTGCCCCCTGAAACCTCACTGAGTCAACAAATGATGTCTAGAAAGGGATACCAACCAGGAAAAGGGTTAGGTAAGCAACTTCAGGGAAGAACACACCCTATAGAATAGCAACAAAAATAATTGCCTTGGAATTGGATACAAAAAAAATTTTTTAGTTGGGGCTATTGAAGAAGTATCTCCACCCAAAGCAGCCTTGCCTTTACAATGGAAATCAAATGATCCCATTTGGGTTGATCAATGGCCCCTCCCACAGGAGAAACTAATCCTTCTAGAGCAACTCATATTAGAACACTTTAAGGAGGGGCGTTTAGAACCATCTGTGAGCCCTTGGAACACACCCTTCTTTGTTATTCCTAAAAGGTCAGGCAAATGGCGTTTGCTTCAGGACTTACTGCAGTTAATGCCAGCCTCATTCCAATGGGGGCATTGCAACCTGGCTTACCAAACCCAGTGGCAATCCCCCAGAAGTGGCCGCTTAGAATTATAGATTTAAAAGACTGCTTCTTTAACATTCCTTTGTGGCTAAGTGACCGACCTCGATTTGCTTTTTCAGTACCTAATACAAATTTTAGAGAACTGATGAAGCCTTTCAGGGGACTGTGTTGCCTCAAGGAATGGCTAGCAGCCCCACATTGTGTCAGCTTTTTGTAGCACAGGCTCTTCGAGCTACTTGTAAGTTATTTCCTACTATATATTTAACACATTATATGGATGATATATTAATCTCTACAAATACATAACAGCTACTTTTACAGGCCTTTGCTATTGCAAAGAAGGATTTTGTGCGTTTTGGATTGTGCATAGAACCTGAAAAGGTTCGACTGTGTGAGCCTTATGCTTACCTGGGTACCTTGTTAGCTGAGCGAATGGTTAAGCAACAAAAGATAAAATTTAGGACAGACAAATTAAAGACGTTGAATAATTTTCAAAAATTATTAGGTGATATTAATTGGATTAGGCCTAAAATAGGGATAGCAACTTTTCAATTACAGAATTTGTATGAAATATTACAGGGAGATTCTGATCTTAATTCCCCTCGAAAATTAACTCCAGAGGCACAAAAGGAGTTACAATTAATAGAACAAAGCAAACATAACCATCAGGTTTTTCGTATAAACTCTAATTATCCAGTTCATTTGTTTGTGTTTAATACTCCCCACTCACCTACAGGTTTGATAGGGCAATGGTATGAGAAACAGGTCTTTCCCATGGAATGGTTGTTCTTATCTAACCAGTTAGTGAAATCTCTACAATTATATCTAGTGTGAACTGCAAAAATAGTTTCCCTCTAAGGGCCTAGCAAGGTCGTGACATATCCTGATGGCTGACACTGACAGAGGAGCTAAGAGGCTCTATGCATGATTCCAAGGCAGTGCCTGTGGAGACCTAATTGACCTTGTTAGATAGCAAGAGATTGACTTTATTTAATATAGGTCTCACCATAACTTGGTCTTGAACATACAGTAGAAATGTATAACTAAAGACAATAGCTATTTGAGTTCAACAAAAGTTTTAAGTTTTTTTAGCCAACATTGTTTAAAAAATTATTATTCAATTTTTCATCCTTTTACAGCCCCAATTAATAGAAATTATGGTTATTATAGACAGCTAAGCTAGTCAAACACACTATAGATCCTCACAATATATATAGGGGCAAGCTATTGTTGGGTGTGCACACTTTTCCTAGAAACACCTTCACATAAAACAAAAAGAAAGGGAGATATGTCAGGAGCAATGCTACATAATTCTAGGGAAAAATCATTTGAGTAGGCCTAGTTCTTCCGCCTACAGGCCAGCTATGGCATTCCAGACATAATTCCATTTTGGTCTTGGGTCACAACTGAGACCTTAGTGATCCCATGATGCTGTGATGCTCCAGGGCAAGACCACACCTGCGGGAGATGCCAGGAAGGAACCAAATCTTCATCTGCATAGCTCCTTATTGTCCTTAGATTTCACCCCCCCCCCAGTCTTTTGTTACATCTTGTTTATCCTAATGTGAAGTACTGAAACCTACATATTCATTTGTTACATTTGTTTCTCCCAATGTACTGAGTAAAAGGTGCTGCAAACTAGGGGTTTTTGTCTTTGTTGCCCAGAGCAACATTGATCAGACCCAAAGCTCAGCTTCTTCTCAGTCTCATTTGTCTACCTTTCCTGTAATTCGCCATGTGCTGCCGTGGCTCACAGGAGACTAGTGTAAGACCGAGGGCCTTACCAAATGCTCCGAGGAGCTGACTAGTGAAGCACACCCAGGAATCCCAGGGGTGCCTTCAGAATGTAAGACCAAGAGCCTTACCAAACGCTCCGAGGAGCTGACTACAGCGAAGAACACCCGAGAAGGAACACACCGGACAAGTTGGAAAATAGACCTTTATTAGTCTGGCCAGACGGCACTCCCAAAGCAAAATAGCTTAGAGAGGCAGCTGGCTCAGAATCCAAGGCTGTTTTTATAGGGGGTTGAGGGGGAAGTTAACATACAGAGTTAAAGAAAAGGGGACAAAGGTTAGTGGTTGACTGTCACATATGGATGGTCAGCAGACATTTGCAGCTTGTTCTAAAAATTGTGGTGCCCGGAACATCAGTTCCAGGCAAACAAGGAGTTGAGTAGTTTACTCTGGGACTCTAGGTCTGTTACAGATCCCTATCTAGCGTCCCTAAACTAACAAGCATCTCCATCCATTAACTCACATTTAATCACAATGGGGCTGGAGAAAAGGAACAAAGGTTATGCAGTCCCACACTAGGACTCACTGCAGAGGTTCTGGTAATGTCCCCTTCCCCTGTTCCCTACACTTATTTATTTGTGAGCTACGGGCTCCCATTGTCCAGTCTGACCTCAAATGCATGGGCTTAAGCAGTCGTCCTGCCTCAGCCTCACTGGTAGCTGGGACTATCTGTACATGCCATTGCACCCAGTTGCTACTCACTTTTTTAAAAAGGTACTTTGAATACGTTTTCTAACCCTTAGTATTTTATATGTGTTGCTTAAATTTTTTACTATAATTATTAGCTTTTCTTAGCACTAATTTAAATGAATTTCTTCAGCACATTCATTTTCAGTCTTTCAAAACCAGAAGAGTTTCACCCACTAATAATTTCGGAATATAAAATTGCTGGCAAGTTTGACATTATAATGATATATCTCCACGTGTTCTTATATTCACAGTCAGAAGGCTTCGGAATACCTGTCATTATATGACTCTGAGTACATTGTGTACATTTATTTTTATAGAGGGCCTCTCTGTACACATTGAAAGTGGAACTTGGAAGAATCAGCTGTATCCTTAGGCAGAATCATCCATCCATAGGGTAAATGATGCTCCTAAAACAGGAGTTGGTTTTGGGTTTTGGATCGTAAATTAAACTCCCACTGTTGGTTACACTCATGGTTATTTGACAGGAGCTACCAGGGAGCCCACAGTTGTCTGTTTTGCAGGAGTAGAGCCGAAAGGAAACGTGGAAGCCAGATTCCTGGTTTCTGCTCAGCAGGTCGTTAGTCATCTCTGCTATGGCTTGACAAAATCTCTTTCATCTTGGGCCTGACTCTGAAATTCTTCTCACGGATTTTTTGGTGATATTTGTAAAGGGCTGAGACATTTTGGAAATGTCAGACCTTTTGTCTGAAGAGAGACGAGGAGGTGACACATGCCGTGGCTGCCCAGCTGGTGTCTGGGGGAGCTGCTCTTTTGGATTCCTGCTTCCACACCGGGGCCACCTTCCCACGATATCTTCACCTGGAGCTGGTGGATTCATGCTTCCAGCACTTAGCAAGCATCTGCCATGCGTAAGGTGGACTCTGTTGGACCTGCAGCAGCACAGTGGCTTGATTGCCTTGAGATTTTGTTGGTTTCCCTTGAAGTGGGAAGGTGTGGAATGTCAGAGAGGTGTGTGAGATAACCAGAGAGGTGTACATGGTTGGCTTAGTGGAGGCTGTGGGAATTTACCTTTCAAAAGATTCTACAGAGATTCCACTGGTGTTTGCTCTACATAAAGGGAAGGAGTCTGCACCATGATAATAAATATAGCTGGAGCTGTTACAACCTCAGAAAAGGTTTTCATTGGCCCTTCAGGCCTTGAGGGGAAGGTGCCCATGGTTATATTTAGGCTGATTCTGTTTTGTTCATTGAAATGATCATTTTAAGAGGGAGTAAGAAAAAGGTAGGCAGGAGGGAAGGCATCAGATTTATTTTGTGTACGCAGATTATTATTTCAAAATTGGAGTCTGGCTTTGGTTTTTCTTCCACTGAATCATTGCCCTGTTTTCCTCCAGTTTTCCTATAACCTGTTAAAATAATTTTGTCTCTGTTTCAAGTCACAAAAGTGCCTTTGGTGCAACATGTTGCTTCTAGTCACTTAGCTCTTTTCAAACGTTGAATGTTTCTGTATCTCAAGAATATGAAATTTTAAGGTTTGTGTAGTGGAAAATGCTGTACGAAAGGGAACTGTTTTCTTTTCAGTGCTCTTGTTTCTTCCTGTCCTCTGCAGTAACAAACAGGGTCCTGCTTGCTCTGTGTGGCCCAAGGAAAGGGAATTCTTAGGGACCTCAGGCATCTCAGAACCAGCAAGTTCCAGGACAGAGCCGCTTAAGGGTTCCGGAACTCAGAGGGAGATGCCAGGAAGCTCCGTGAGAATCGAGGACCAAGGGCCGTCAGAGTAGGGGAAGCCTGTGCTAGTGATGGCCATGCTGAGCCAGGAGTCGGTCCTCTACACTAAGTGCTTCCTGAGTTTTACCTTAATTATCTCCAAAACAGATCCACGGGACAGGGATTCCTGGTTTTACTTACAAGACCAGGACTGCAGAGCTTGCTAGGGTGACCATACCAAAGTGACAGAGGGATGATTTCCATTCTTGTCTGTCTCCTCCCATTGCCACTGGCTTCACCTTGATGCTTCTAGGGCATCCTGTATCACATAGTGCATGCACATATATTTTCCCAGGACATAGCTTCCTAACCAGCATTTCAAAAATAAAGACAAGGTCGGGAATTGAAAATGTTTTCATCACATACCATCTCAGTGCTTGGAGATCAGAGTGGGTCACAGCCCACAGGGACCTCCACCGGGTGGAGTGGGGGTTCTTCAGATGTTGGAGAGACAAGGTAGACTTCCTATGACTGAAACGTTTCTTTGCTGTTAAAAGCTTATAGTTAATAGGCCGAAAGCTTACTTTTCATCACAAAATGAAGATGTATTTGAAGCAAGATTATGTCAATTTCTGTCAATTAATTTTTTTATTGGGAAAAATTTCTCCTTGCATGTCAAAGAATGAAGTCTTTAGACAGTGTGGCACGAATGGAGGAGACATTGAACTTTGAAAAACTCAGCCTCATTCTCTAGACTTACTTTCCTATTTGGCTAAAACAAAGTCAGTGGGCTTATTGTAGAACTAGATAATCACAACACTGTGGTAGGTGGAGTAGACAGTCCAGGAGCGACCCAAGTATGACAGCCAAGTATGGAGAGATGTTCAAAGTTGGTTCAGAGGAGATCTTCAGGGGCCTTTTTAACTAATAGTGCTAGCAAGTTTTAATATCCATATTGCAAGAATATGAATTGTAATCCGTTTCACATGCTGTACACAAAAATTAACTCAAAGGGGAACATGGGCCTAAATGTACACATAAGTCTATAAAACTTCTAGAAGAAAACATAGGAGAAAATCTTCATAGACCTGGTTAGGGAAAGATTTCTTAAATATAATCCGATAGGTGTGGCCCATAATGAAGAAATTTTACTCCATCAAGATTAGAACTTTGATTTTAGCAGGTACCATGAAGAGAATGAACAAACTGCAGACCAGGGGGAAATATTTGAAAAATTCATGTATCTATTAAATAATGTGCATTCTGAGTATGTAAAAACTCTTAACTGGGGCTAGGGATTTAGCTCAGGGGCTCTGCCGCCTGCCTTGAAAGCACAAGGTCCGGAGTTGGATCCCCTGTACCAAAAAACCCCCCCAAAACCTCTTCACACATTAGAGTTCAAACAGCTCAGTAAAGAGAGTACTGAAGACTTGAACAGATACTTTCCAAATGAGACAGGCATGTGAAAAGCTGCTCAGCATTATTAGACAGTAGAACAGCAAGTTAAAACCACAGTCAGAGGCCAGTGTACCTACTCAAATGGCTAAAATTAAGAGACAGGCCCACATGGGGAAATACCAAATAGTTTCTCTCCTGTGAGAAGCTGAAAGGGTAAATAGGGATTAAAATGAATAATTGGTAATGTGAAATAGGAAGAAAAGGTCCAAAGGGGAAGGGGAAGTGGGAGGGAGAGGGGAAAGGAAAGGGAAAAAGAGAGAGACAGGCTGTCCCAAGTGTTTATAAGGTTGTGGAGGAACTGGAACCCTTATCTCCTGTTGGTGGGTTGGATGTATGGTGCAACCCTTTTCTCAAACTGTGTGGCAGTTTCTTAGGAAGACAAACATGCAGGTGTGGAGGTGCACGCCTGTAATCCCAGTACCCAAAAGGCTGAGGCAGGAGGATCTCCACAATTTGGAGGCCAGCCTGAACTACATGAGAGACAAAATAATTCTGCTAAATGAAAGATGCCAAACAAAAAATTTACTGTATTAATTCTGTTTATATAAGCAATTTTAAATGAAACTACTGTATAGGGAGAAAGTAGATGAGTCTTGGAAGAAGAGGGTGGCTTGGGGGAGTTAACAGGTAGCAGAGAACTTTGGGGGTGATGGAGCTGTCACTGCTGATTTTGGTGATGGATTTATGGGTACATATGTCAGAAGTTATGAAATAATGCAGTGTAAATATGCACAGTTCATTGTATGACACTCACACATTGTGAAGCTGTTTAAACAAAGCAGGTCTGGCAGTCAGCATACATGAAAGTGTGGGAAGAGGAAGGGTTTTTTTGTTTAGAAGTCAGGAGGATTTTATGTACCATCTGCAGGTTATTCTGGTGCCAGTTCTGAATCCCTTTCAGGTGACTGTGCTGGGCACCTTGTGTTTCTTTCAAAGTGATCATTAGTCAGTCCTTTACTCTGAGAAGAAATGACTTTTGGCACCGTAATGCAGGTGTGGGCAGGTGTGGGCAGGTGTAGGCCTGAGCTGTGACCTGAGCTCACGGGGGTGGGGGGGGTGGGGTGGGGGGTGGCTTTCAGTCTTCTAGCTTCTCGGGAGGAGCAAAGCGAGGGCGTGGCTGGAGGCAGATGGGTTCTTTGAGGTAAGGCCCTTCGACTCTCCCACTGCCAGCTGAGCTATTTTTGAGGCTCTGTCACCTGCTGCCCCTATCCGTTGATGAGCAAAGTGAGATATTCATGGGCAGGAGCCTCTCCTCAGATAAAGCCTTCAGTTTCAGGTAGCTGGGACTTCCGGGGCAGGCTGGCCGTGAACTCACTCTGGCCCAGGCTGGGATTATGGGTGTGTGACCCCACGCCCCGACTGGGCCTTTGGTTCCATGTTTACACCTTTGTTTTTCCCTGGAAAGCACAGCAGTGGTCTTGGGGCCGGTGGGCTGCAGAGGAGCCAAGGCGGGGAGGGGTGGGTGTTGGAAATGTGCCTTGCTTGCTTGTGGTGTTGATTTCATGGGTGTAAACATCTGTCAGAAACGCATCAGCATCTATGCTTTCAAAGGATACAGCTTGTTCTCTATAAATTCTCTCGCAGTGAAGTTATATTAAGAGTGCCTAGCCTTGCCCTCTGCCTGCATGGAGGACATGGTGCCCTTATCACAGGGAGTCATAACATGATTGCATCGTGGCCTCCCTGGGTGATTTTCCTTAAAACCTTTGCTGAAACCCCTCTGAGTCTGTTTCGGCCATAGGCATTGCTGTGCTTTGTCTCCTAGTTCGCATGCGTGTCTCCGTGTGCAGTGGGGGCCGTGAGAGGTGGGGGCCGTGAGAGGTGGGGGCCATGAGAGGTGGGGATCAAGACCGCTCTGCTCTGCTCTCGTGTCAGCCTTGGGCTAGTTCTTCGAGGGCGTCCTCCCTGGCCCTGGGCGCTGGCCTTCTGTCGGGTGCTGTGAGCTCCAGGTCCCTGGGCACCACCTGCCCTTAGGACCTCACCAGCGCCCAAGGGAGCTGCCCAGTCTTGGACTTTCAGCCTCCAAACTGTGAGCCAGACGAACCTTTTCTTCTTCACAGGGTTACCTGCCTTCGGGTATTCTGTTACAGTAACAAAAAGTGGTTTAATATCGGCATGTTGATGACTTTATTTTTAAACTCAGGTGTGTGTCTTTGCCATTGTGTTTTTTTTTGGTACCAGAGGTCAAGCTTGGGACCTTGCACTGACAAGGCAGGCTCCAGGCTCTGGAACCACTGAGCTAAATCCCTGAACCCACCATTGTGTTTTTAAGGGCAAAGTCCAGTGTGAAATGGAGGCTTTGTTTTTTTTATTTTTGGTACCAGAGATCGAACTCAGGACCTTGCACTTGCAAGGCAGGCAGCAGAACCACTGAGCTAAATCTCCAGGCCCGGAGGCCTTTGTTTTTGATAATTGCTTTAATCCATTTGGGTTGCTATAACAAAATACCTTAGGCTGGGGAATTCATAAACAACAAAAGCCTCTTGCTGTCAGTTCTGAGGCTGGGAAGTCCAGGTTCAAGTTGTAGACAGACTCTGTCTGCACAGGGCTTGCTCCTCCCGGTGGTGCCTGCTTGTTGTGTCCCGCTGTGGCGGAAGGGATGGAGCAGGTCTTCAGCATCCTTCACGGCCTGTCCCACTCCTGAGAGGAGCCCTGGAGGCCTTCCCGAAGGCCTGAGCTGATACTGCCTCCGGTGTCAGGTTCCAGCCTGCGACTGGGGACAGGGACTCAACCTTCCACCTTCCACTGTCGTCTCCTCCTGAGGCTCCAGTGGAGTGGGGAGTCGGGGCTGTTGCCCCTGGAGTTGCACGTGGTCCTGTCGCATGGAAAATCTCTACTTGTCAGCTCACTGAACCCACACGCTTCCCCTCTTAGCTGGTCTGAGTCACGTGGCCGCGTGGGACCCGAGACCCAGCAGTGGCCGTGTCCTCCCGATGCCCACACCCATGTTTCTTCTTTGTGATGCTCAGGACGTGGAGACCTGAGGTGGTGAGAGCTGCGGCTTCCCGTGTGGTCTTTAGAGGAGGCCGGGGTGAGGTGAGGCAGTGCATGCAGACAGTGTCTGCAGTAGGTACAGCCTTCCCGTCCACCCTCCCTTCCCTTTGGTGATCATCTGCTAGTTCTGAATTACTCAATAATGAGTCTACATCTTTCCATCTTTCCCAGATTTGCTGTGTGTTACTAAGGGGCCAAGCCAGAGGCACTCCACTACTGAGCTGCATCCCTAACCCTTTTATTTATCATTATTATTGAGACAGGGTCTTGTTAAGTTGTCCAGGCTGGGCTGGAACTTGTGATCCTCCTGCCTCAGCCTCCTGATTGCTGGGACTACAAGTGTGTGTTACCATGCCCAGCACCTGATTTGCTTTTCTTGCTTACAATGACAGAGTGAATCGTTCACTGGGATGTGGGCAAATTTCGTGACAAGGGCAGAAGCAAAGGGTTTGAGCTTTGTGTACTGATTGAATTTGTGGCAGGAGTGAATCTGGTAGGGACCCGTGCATGGTGGGTGTTCCTGGGTGACAGTCACACTGAGCCACTCCGTGGTCCTGAGCTCCTGGCCGGGCCTCAGCAGCCTTCCTGCGGCTGTGCCCTGTGTCTTCTCGGGTTTCATCAGCCGTTGGCTTTATTGATGACACAAGTGCACCAGAGGCATGAGTAGGGCAGTCATGGCCACAGGAAGGGACTAAAGCTGCTGCACCAGCCCTGTTGGGACGGTGATCTTCACTGGCGGATCCAGGTTTAAGAAATTCACTTTGGATTCTGGCATTTTCATCACAGAGTTCCAGAAAGGCTGGGGATGTAGCTCAGCAGCGAAGGGCTTGTCTAGAACACAGCAAGGCCTGGGTTGCATCCCCAGCAACGAAGGGGCAAAACAAAGTTTTAAAGCAACCGATTGTGGTGAATCTAGGTACCCAGTCAGTTTTCTAGCCGGAGGCCACATTACTTGAAAAGGAAATGTTATTTTCAAACGTGTCACTCAGTCCAGTCATAGCGGAAAAGTGGAGAATCGGGTGCCAGTAATTATATGACATCGAAATGTCTGGGAAATAAACTCATCAGTTTGTGATGGTTTCTCAAAACGTATTCAAGGCAAGTGCAAGGAGCAAGGGAGACGTGTCTGGTAAAGGCGCGAGGTCTGCCTGGGGTGGAGCTTGGTACCAGGAGCGTGATCTGGAGGGACACGGGCTCAGGGTGACACGGGCTCAGGGTGAAGGCGAGTTGGGACTCTGTGCATGGGGTGCAGGGTGGGGAAGCGCGGTGCGGTGCGTGGGGAGGCAGGGCTGCCAGGCCGGGCAGAGGCCGCGCTGTGACCTTTCCTTGTCTCCTGGCTCTCTCCGTCCTGTCCCAATTACGACACATGTTCTGGAAATTATGTCCAGAGGGCGCCCGCCCTTCAGCAACAGCTTATTTCTGGAGTCGTGGCGCAGCTGCCGGGCTCCCGCGACGCAGGGGTGTGTTTCCCAGCGCGCTGTCTGATTAGTCACCAGATGCTCGGGACTCCCCCTGCTGGCTCCGGGGTGCAGCACGTGAGCGCAGAATAAAATAACCTGTTTATTTCCTCCAGGCTCAGTTTCACAGGCCCAGAAGTCAGGGCTCCTTCCTCCCCCGTGTCCCCAGCAGTTGTTCCCTCAAGCAGCGCCCTTGAAGCTCCCCCCGCCTGAAAAGGACACTTCAGTCATCCCTGAAACATCTCGGAGTACACAGTGAGGTTGCAGCAGACCCGGATGACCAGCCTCAGTTTTGCTTTGAATGGCTGCTCTTGTTCCTTCTCCAGTCTGAGGTCCGTGGCTGTGCTGAAGCAGGCACCCGGTGATCATGACAGACTCAAGCCTTACTGTAGCCGTCTGTAGAGTGAGTGCTGAGATCCACTCTCGAAGCTTGGGGAGGACGAGCTGGGTCAGGAGCCCGGAGCCACTCCTAGTGCCCGCACAGGGGTGCGTTCTGTTCACCTCAGCGATCCGCCGTCATCCGCCGTCTTTGTCACTTGCTGTTGTCTTCATTGTGCTGAGATGTGATGAGCCCAGCCCTGAAGCTGTCTCCACGCTGGGCTCAAGGCGCCTGGGGAGCCGGAGCCAGCAGAGCACTAATCCTGCAGCTGCCGGAGAAGTCACAGCGCAGGCTCCGCTGCCAAGGCCACTCTGCATCTGCTCCCTTGACACAGCCGGAGCCAGGTGCCACCTGCTCCCCTTTTCAGATGAGGCGGGCAGGGTGGGGTGGGGAGCTCAGGCCCCCAGGCCTAGGAAATCTCCCTCCCAGGAGGCCCTGCTGACCTCGCCTTTGCATCTTGCAGACACCCCTACACTTCCGTTTCCCAGGCAGTGGTAAAAGAAGGGATGTGCCACACTGACTCCCAGTTCCGCCTCCCGCTAGAGTCCTGTGATCCCGTGAATATCATGTGCTGTGATAGAAAAATATGGTTTAAATTTATGTTTACATTTTAAAAACATTTATTATGATAAAAGACACATGGCCATGAGCCCCCCTTGAGATATTTCCCCTCGCTTCCCACACACTTATCTTACGGTTCTGGCCACTTTCTGAAGCCGTTCCGGAAGTCCTCTTTTGTGAGTGCCACTAGTTGCACTGTTCTGGCTGCCTCAGTGTCCTGAATTGATTCCACACGGTTGCCTTTCTTAGTCATTTTGACTTTGAGGAAAAGCCAGAAGTCGCAGGGTGCCAGATCTGGTGAGGTAGATGAGGACAGACCGAAATGTTCTGACAAGCCTGCCTTTCCGTGGGATGGCGTTCAGCAGCAGCATTCATCAAACTTTTGATCATACCTTGTAAAGACCCTCCCAAAAGAGGACGTCCAGAACTGCTTCCGAAAGTGGCCAGAAGGATGGGATAAGTGTATTTGAAGCCAGGGGGAGCATTTTGAGGGATTAGTGGCAGTGTATCTTACACTGTCAAAAATTTTTAAAAATTAAATACTCCCTGTATATTTTGCTTGTGCCTTGTAGGTGAGCTGAGGATTGCTGTGCCTAGTGGGCTTTATTTGCCTCATATTTGCTATGAGAGCCGTGGATCCTGTGTGCAGGATAAGAGAGTGGTCCCTGGGCAGGGCTGCTGCTGTACACTGGTGGAAACAGGCACTGGGACACGGTGGCACCCAGCTGAGCAGGGCAGACCCTGTTTCTTCTGCCGTGCCAGTACCTGGGCCTAGAATCATCTTTTTCCCCTTAAAGAACTAAAGTCTTGGACAGCCCCTCCCACCTCCTGGGCTCTAAGCTGTGGCGGTGTCTGCAGCTGCCCCAAGCCCTGGTTACCTGGCTGGCACCTTCAGGCAGTGGACAGGAGGTACTAATAGGATGGGCTCTGAGGCTCAGGCGAGGTTCCAGCCCAGCTCCCTGTGAACACATGCCCGACCCTGGACAGGGCGGAAGACTTCAAAGCCTCATTTCTTCACTTTTGAACGTAGGAGATAGTGTTTAATGCAGAAGGTTGATGTATAGATTAAAGCATATGGCAGCCTCTGATGTGCCTGACCCAGTGTCTGGCCCTTGGCGTGGGCTCTGTGAACGCAGTGCTCTGTGATTTGCCCTGTTGACTCACACGAACTCTCGCCCTGGGACAGGATGAGACCAGCTGCACAGGGCTGCTCCTGGAAGAGAGGGAAGGGAAGTCCATTGACCTTGGGCCTTTTGCCTAAACCCCTTGCTGGTGGTGGCTGCTGTGAGGCGAATGTGCTCCCCAGAAGCTTAACCTCCCATTTCCTGTGCTAATGGTATGCGGAGGGGGGCTGGAGAGGTAATTAGGGTTGGATGCGGTCCTGAGGGTGGGTTCTTCACGATGGCACTGGTGGGTTATAAAGAGGACAAGATGCCAAGCTAGAGCTCCCGCCCCATCCCAGAATGGGCTGCCGCCTTCTGCTGATCACATGGCAGGTAGTTCCTGACCACAGCTTTGACTTACCAGCCTCCGGAACCCTGGGCCAAACAAACTTCTTTACAAGTTCTGTGGTCCCGGGTATTTTATTTCAGCAACAGAAGGCAGACTGAGTAGCTCTTGCCACCTCAGCTGTCTTGTGGCTGGGGATGTGGCGCAGAGCCCATGCTCAGCCCTGAAGAATGCTCGTTCTGATGAGCTCAAGCAAATCCGTGTTGAGAAACCTTATTTTTTTTTTGGTACCGGGGATCGAACTCAGGACCTTGTGCTTGCAAGGCAGGTGGCGGCACCATGAGCCAATTCCCCGGCCCTCTAGAAACCTTATTTTTGTCACTGGTTGTTACCATAAGACAAGAGTCCCAGATGACCTTTGAAGCCCATTAGTGGATGAAATATTCCAACGCCCATTGTAATGTGGGTTCGGCATCTCTTTATTTCCTCTTTATGTCCACACCTTGGGTCTACTCCTAGTCTTTTGGCAAACAGCTGTTTGCCCCCAACCCACTGTGATTCATGATTTTTTTCATCTGATGCGGGGTGACACAGATGTGGAGTGCTTCCTGTTGGGTGGGCCAAGGCATAAATGTCAGAGTGGTGAGAAAATGAAACGGGCACAGGTGTATTCTGTGTCCTTGGGAGAGGCATGAAGATGTGCTGCAGCGCTGCAGGCCCGGGCCAGGGGCTGAACTGGTGTGGCAAGTCACATTTGTGAGGTGGGCAGCTTATGCCTACTGATGATCCCTGTCACTCTTGTCTCAGTGATCGGATTCCTCCCAGCTGTAGGTGTAAGGAGTAGGTATGGGGACTTTCCTGCACTCTCTGGCTTTGGGGTATTTTGTGAGTTTCTCTCAAGGCTGCCTCTGGGAAGAGGCAGGCTCCTTCCTCAGCAGGAATTCTTACCAGTCCTATCATCTGCATGGTCCATTTCAAATGAGAGAGGTGAAGTGGGTGGCCCTTGAGCCCCTTGCTTCCTGGGTAGGAGAAAAGTGTGCTCTGAAGGTGATAAAGGACTTGTCAGACTCTCTTGCCTTGTGTGTTCCTCGCGCTGTCATCTCAGGAAGATACGCGTGGCAGGTTGCTGCCCTGTCTACCCGAGGTGGTGTGCACCCTGTGAGTGTGTGCACATGTGTGTGCATGCGTGGCCACCGCTGCGCACTGAAACCAGCTAGGGCGCTCTGATCTTGCGAGGACTGACCCCAGCCCAGAGACTGGGGAGAACACCCACTGCGTATTTGTAAAACATGCAATGAAAGTTATAAATATATTTGAGAGAGCAAGAGAAAAAACATGATCCAAGCATTCTGGCTTTAAATCTGCCCTCTGAGGACTGCAGCTTCTCCTTTTTCCTCACAGAGTGAGTCCCCGTTTGTCTCCCCTGCTCACCGTCAGGCTTCTCCGCCCCAAGCGAGCCTCTCCTGCCCATCCCCGAGTCTCCAAGGCCGCCACCGTGCTGCCACTGAAGAAGGGCTCGGTGGAAACCCTGTGGGCCCGGAGAGGCCCTGGACTGAGGAGAGAAGGGGGCCAGGAGACTGTCCCGAGGGGCGGCTTCTACCCCTTGCACAGGAGGAAACATCGCCGAGCTCTCTGTGTGGAGTGGGCGGCGCTGAGCCACGGACCAGACCGCAGCTGGCTGCACTTGAAGTGTGAAGCTGATCTGGGTGCAGAAATCCCGGGCTGCCCCTTTGACGGGTTCCCACATTATCACGAGGTTGTCCTGGCCTTGATAAGGCCGCCCAGAGCCGGCACAGTATCTCCCTCTCCAAGCCCCCCTGGCCCCGCCCACTACCTGGGGGCCTCCCACCGCCAGATCAGGGGCAGCTGGAGTGGATCTCACACACAGTCAAGCCTCGACTCCTCTGTTTAAATTTTTGTTTTCTTTTTTTTGGTACCGGGGATTGAACTCAGGTTCTTGCGCTTGCACAGCAGGCGGCGAAACCACTGAGCTAAATCCCCGGCCCCTAGATTTTTTTTTTTTTTTTTTGTACTGGGGATTGAACAAGCCTCGGCTCCTCTGAACACACGGATGCTAGGAGATTGTGTTGGTAAAAAGAAGGGAAAGTGTATCATTCTTTACGGCTGCCCAGATCTCTCCAAGGGTGAAAAGGAACCTGTGGACTTAGGAGTCCGCACCTTTTCTCCACAGAGGCTGAGCTCATTTTCCCACCTCTTGGAGCCCACGCTGGCAGCGAGAACCCTGGGCCCCTCCGCCACATGCGCTCCAGCCAGACTTTGAATGAGGAGCTGGCGTCAAGTTCCCCAGGGCACAGCCACGGAAGGCTCCTGGGAGCGCTGATGGGTCCCATGGAAGGCTCTCCTTACTCCTGAGCAGCAGCTGAACAATGCTCACACCTAGAGGACCTCCAGGTTGCTCTGCCTTTGGACATATGGTATGCACGCCTGTGATCCCAGCACTTGGGAGGCTGAAGCAGGAGGATCACTGTGAGTTCGAGGCCAGCCTGGGCTACATAGTGAGTTCAAGGCCAGCCTTTACTACAAAGCAAGACCATGTTTCAAAAAACAAAAAACAGAAAAAGAAAAGAAATATATTAAATTAAGATTATAATTAAATTTTAAAAAATTATTACTGTAAAAAATAATAATCTTAAACACTTGCTCTCACTTTGAATACTTATTCCTCATTCTTGCCATTTTCCGAAACAGTTCTGGAAGCCCTCTTTTGTGTCTTTGTGAGGCATGCAAATGCTGTAAAGGTTTGTGAAAACAGTATCGTGAGTCCTCATCCATCTTATTATTCCCCTGAGTGGGCACCATGTGACTTCGGGCTCTTCCCCAGAGTCAAAATGACCATGGAAGGTAAACGTTTTGAATCAATTCAGGACATCAAGGAGCCAGAATAATGCAACTAAAGACATGAAAGAGGACTTTAGAACTGCTTCAGGAAGTAGTAAGAACAGTGGAACGTGTTTGAACCAAGGAACAGGATTTTGAGGGTGATTAATGGCAGTGTTTGTTTTTTTTTTCCTGGTACCTGGGATTGAACTCGGGTCCTTGCACTTGCGCAGCAGGTGGCGAAACCACTGAGCTAAATCCCCCGCCCGGCAATGTGTCTTTTGCTGCAATACATTTTTTGAAAAATTTAAACATTCACCATATTTGTCGGGCACACCTCCCATTTCCTCCCGACTTGAAATTTAGTGTTTCTGCTGGGAGATGGGGCAGGATGGGGCAATGTTTAGGCTCCACGGTCTTTGGATCACCTAAGACCTTTGTTGTTCATCTCATCAACTGCTAAAATCTGTATTTCAGTCCTTTGTAAATTCCTTTCAACTCTAAAGTATCCAAGCCGAGTATCTTATTAAAAGATTTTTTTTTCTCCAGATCTTTCCCAAGTGCCCACATTGTAGAGATTCATGTCTGTGTCTGGGATTTGTAGTTTATTTTGTAGAATGGAATAGTTCTCCTAAATTATGTCTTCAGTGTTTTTATTGTTGGCCGGGGGTAGAGCTCAATGGTAGAGCACTTGCCTAGCATGGCTGAGGCCTAGGTTGGAGGCCCAGCACTGCAAAAATCAATCATCGCTCAGTCAATCAATCAATCGATCAAATTATTGCTGCTGCTTTGAATTTCAGCAGACTCTTTTACATGTGCTGTATTCTACCAGTTTATAAAGCAGAAATACTAACCAACAAGGAAGGAACCCAGCTGGCTTTCCCGACTGTCTCACAGCATAGTCACTCAGACTGCAACTTCCTGTGGCGAGAGAATCCTTGCACTCCCCTACCTGTGCAGGTAATTTGCGAAACTTTCTTCAAAAGTATGTTGGTAATAATGACATACTTGGCCTGGGGATGTAGCTCAGCAGCACCATGCCTGCCTGGCAAGCGCAAGGTCCTGAGTTCAATCCCTGGTACTGGAAAAAAAGATGGCATACTTTATTTTAAAAAATGGTATCTTAGTTTTCTCTAGTCTTTATTTTTTGACTTCATGGAGAGAGAGCATGATAAAAAGATAGCATGAGAAAAACATCCAGATGTGGTGGCACATGCCTATAATTCCAGCTACTCAGGAGGCCGAGGCAGGAGGATCACAAATTTGAGCCCAGTCTGGGTAATTTAGCAACTTAGTGAGACCCTGTATCAAAATAATAATAATAATAATAATAATAATAAATAATAATAATAATAAAAGTCTGGGACAGTAGCTTGATGTGAAAGCCATGGTAGTTTAATACTACCGTAAAATAAATAAATAAATAAAAGGGCAAAACTTTGCTTTGAGAATTAGCGAGGAGATTAAGAGGAAACTGATGTCCTAGAACGGTGCATCACCCCCGACCCTCCAGGACTTGATGACCACTACTAAGGTTCGCTGTCCCAGCGCCCTCGCGGGCCTGTCCTGTGGAGGGATTTCCAGGCCCAAGAGCTCCTGGGTCCGTCCCCGCCCCACCACTGGTGCCCTTCCCCGGGCAGGCGCAGCCCCGCCCCCGCCCCATCCTGGGCCTCTCTGGGCTGACACCAGAGCCAGGGACCTCGAGGCCCCCCAGAGTGGCGCGCTCACCGCCCGGGGCGTGAGAGAAGCCAGACCCACTGACAGAGGAGGCCCGGTTGTGGGCAGAAGTTGCTGTTCAGTGGGCGGCGCCTCTGTCCGGAGATCGGCCGCCTCCCAGCTGCACAGCCTGGGACATCCACAGGGCTGCTCTGCGTGGTCCCATCACAGTGTACTTTCCCAGCCACTGTCTCCCCGCTGCTGTGTAACTGTGGTGGGGTCGTCTGTGTCCCCCCCACGCTGACACTTGGGGACCACAGATGTTTCTAATCTTCGCCCTCCTCGAAACTGGCCTGAAATTGGCAACAAGCCAGCAGTTGTTCAGGAATCACTCCTTTAACCAAACGCTGCCATTAACACATCCATGACCAGCAGAGAACTGCGCTGCAAGAAAACCAGGGCCCTAGCTCAGCCTGGGGCGGGGTACGCTGGCTCTCTCTGGGCCTCGGTCTCCTCGTCTGTGAGATGGGGTGAGAATACTTGTGTGTTCTCTAAGATGGGGTGCGGCACTGTGAGGGTCATAGCGAGCCGTCAACTTTCAGGGCTCCGTGCGTAACAAGACTGGCTTAGCTGCCTTCCCCTCCCTCTTCTTCATCATTGCTATTATTTACCACCAGTGTGTCAGTGGCCACAAGTAGTGAGGGAATAAGAAAGAACAGAATCTAAGAACCAACCTATCCTCCCTCCTTTCCTTCTTTCCTGTTGAGATTCTGATGAAAATTAAATCATTGTGATAGACAGCAAAAAGAAAAAAATGTGAGATTAATTCTCTATCTCTTGGGTTTATTTATGTTTTTCTTTTTTGTTGTTGTTTGGTACCAGGGATCGAACTTGGGTCCTTGCGCTTGCAAGGCAGGCAATGGAACCACTGAGCTAAATCCCCATCCCCCCCTATTTATTTATTTTGTTGTTGTTGTTGTTTTTGGTACAGGGGATCGAACTTGGGTGCTTGTGCAGCAGGCAGTGAAACCACTGAGCTAAATCCCTGGCCGCCCCTATTTATGTTTTGAGACACAGTCTTGCTTTGTAGTTCAGGCTGCCCTTGAACTCACTGTGTAGCCCAAGCTGGCCTCAAACTCTTGGCGATCCTCCTGCCTCTGCCCCCAGAGTGCTGGGGTTACAGGCGTGTACCACCATGCCCAGATTTCTCTTGGATATTTTTAAAGCAGACAATTAAGCAGGGCAGTCAGTAGGCCATGCTTTGTTTCCAGTGTTTTGCATATTCTTACATCCCCAGTCTATATACTTAACCCAGTTTAATCATATACTTGGGGTGCTTTCCATACATCTCCATATATTTCAGTGCCCAGAGGGCTGAGCCACTTGCTGCGAGCACACAGCCAGTGGGCGGTGGAGGCAGCCTCAGAAGCCAGGCCACAACTCCAGGGTCACTGGGTCCCGTGCTGTGAGAAGGCCTGATACCTGGAATACTGCCCTTCATGGTGGCCTGTTCAGGCAGAGCCACTGCCACATGAGAAGCGGCTGCATCTGCAAATGGAGGGGAGGGGCCCACAGCAAGGTAACTGTGCCATGGACATCCACGAGGACCCACACCCAGAAAGGAGAGAGGTGTAGATCTACATCGAGGCCTGGCCTCCAGGGGCAGCGAGGGCCCTAGATGCGCCGACAGTGCTAACAACTTAGTGTCCAGGCCTTTGACACCAATTAAGCTTGCTGTTGTCCAACAGTGAGAAAACCGCGGTGTGTCTTTGGTGGCACTGTGACAGTAATAAATCAGACTCTGATACTTGCGAACGGTGTTTCTGATTTGTTGCATTACCACATTAACAGCCAGTGCTGCCCGTTTGATTTAGACCTGATACGATAAGAGGCTAATTATACAGCAGGGTGACCCACGTGGGAGGACAGTTTAGGGCATAGCAACACAATATTTATATGGACAGCAAAGCAGGCTGCTAATTCAAGATTCGGTCTTTCCAGAGACTCAGCCAGAGCAGTAAAAACAACCTTCCCTGTTCCTAACCCACACACCCTCCCGGTCTGGGAGGCACAGGTCTGAGTTATTTTCTTGTTAGACCTTTCTTATTTTTTATATGAAATGGTCTCAGTAAAAATGTACAAACAATGACAGGACACGTAAACACAGAATACCAAACTTTGTTTCCATTTGTTGATTTTTAAAGACAGAATCTGAGACATTAGTTTTTCCTTGTAGATTTCATCAGGTTACAAAAGGAGTACATAGGTGGGGAGACATTTGAAGATACTTAAAGCACACAAAGTAAGGAATCATAAATATGATCACTATTACTAGTGTTAGGACTTCATTGCCCGAATGGCCTATTGCAATTAAAAAAGTGAAAAGATTAGCTGAACTAGCCACTGTCGCCAGGAACTTAGTATCTAAATTTTGATTTATACCGCCGGGTATGTAGGCTGTTGAATAATGATGCAAAATAATCCCAGTGAGTGTTCGGTGGAACGGTGATCATATTAAATCAAGTGTTCCTTCGTGAAGACAGTGTGGCTTGTGCCACCCGATGGGATGATCATGCATGTGCTACCAGTCGTTTAGAGCTGCCTGACAGCCAGACATATCGACTATGGCCCCAGGATGAACGTTTTAATATGTGTAGAAGCATCAGAACAGGGTCTAACCCACAGTAACAGACACGTGTTTGCTAAGCAAATTAAAATTAACATCTTGGACTTGATGCATCTGTCATTTAACTATACTACTAGTTTATCGGGTTCTAGACTCTATTTCTGCAATATACCAATTTCACTTGTTACTGGGAACCTTTGTACTTATTCCTGAACTGCTCTTCTGGGGTCCCCAGGTAATGGATTGGGGTCCATAAGCTTCCTTCCTTCCTCCTTGGATCTGAGTCCACCGACACCATAGCTGGTCCTACTGTGACTTCCTTCTCATAGAACCTGCACAGAATATGCCCCGGTATATATGTGATGAAAAAGTGGGGCTTAAGATGCTCTTACCTGCCAGCAGCAAGCCTGTAGGTCAAGAGTCATTGATTTTTCTTGGAAATGGAAAATGTTTCTACAGGATCTCCTCGATCTATTTGACACCTGCAGCAAAGAGACTTCATGGAGACTTCCCCGTTTGATGGTTAAATTGTTGCATCAACTCAGTGGGGCTGTGAAGTCCAGTTGTTTGAACAAACACCCATCTAGATAATTGCTGTGAAGCTATTTTTAGATGTGATTCACTTACCTGCAGATTTTGAATAAACCAGATTACACTCCAGAAAGTGGCTGGGCCACGTCCAGTGAATTGAAGGCCATAACAGCAAAGAACGTGTCCCTCAGTGAAGGAATCCTGCCTCCAGTCTGCCTTCATGCAAGGAAAGGCCCCCTGGGATTTTCTAGTCTGCTGGCCTTTCCTGCCAGTAGCAGCCTTGTGGCCTTCACAATCACAGGAGCCAGTTATAAGACTAAGCCTTTCTTTATATCCTAGTGGTCTTGTTTCCCTGAGCAACCCTGTCTGGTACCCTGGAAGCACAGTATTTGCTCAGTCTCCATCCCCACATTTTACCTCAGAGGCTGCCATGGGCCTGACTACTCAGCAAGGCTGCGGAAGGTGCCAACTTACCAGGTCAAGCCTGGTCCCCATCCCACTGGACCAGGGAGACCTCGGTTCTGCCTGTAGGGTTGATACCTCTGTGTAATTGTGAAGAAACCAGGAACAGTTGGTTCCACTGCTCATGGGGACCTCTTGTCTGTCTCCTCACACGTGGCCAGTTGCACTGTCTTGGAAGACGGGACACTGACTGTCCTCATGCAGACATGGTGTCCTCACTTGCACATCTGTCCCAGATGGTAACGGACACACACTCGTAAAGCCTCTGACACAGCGAGTCCTTTTCCTTTCACTCATATTTAGGACTGAGGTGATGTTTACATTTGAACTGCTTGTGGTGGGCACAGACTCTGGGTCAGGGGGAGTCTTCAACAGGTCGTGGCCCTCTACAGTTTTTGCACGATTTGTGACTTCATTGTCTTCACTAAAAAATAACTTAAAATGAAACGGGACTAAAAAAATGTGCCTTGGTTATAAACAAGCGTGTTGAAAGCAGCGTCTGGCAGTGCGAATCCACTGTGACAGTTTATGATGAACTGTGTGTGTGACGTTGCCATGGTTTGATGCTAAAAGTAGGGGCAGGTAAAGGTGCCAAGTCCCATTTCTATTTTTAAACCACAGACTTCCTGTAACACCCAAAATAGGAAAGAAAATGAAAGGTAAGGACTGATGGCACACATGGAAAGGAAATCTGAGTTTGGTTTACGACTTGGAGGTTTTATGAAAATGAGGGGAAAACGGCAGCTTGTCATTCATGGCTTTCAGAAGAACACAGTGGGAAGGGTTCTCAGTTCAGTTCCATGGGTGCTGCCCGTGACATCAAAAGGGCACACGTGTGTCACCCCATGTCACATGTTCATGGAGATGGGTTCGCGTGAGGTGCCCACATCTTCCCTGTGTATCAGTGCACTTCATACTACGGGTTCCTCCTGGCATGGCCCCCTGGCTGGTGCTGATGCCAGCCGGGAAGGGAGTTAACCTTGGTGGGGGGACTGGGTATTGGATGGTTAGCACCAAGCTCTGCTGGAGAGTGGGACACCGTTAGGCCAGTCCATGGGAGCAGGGCTGAGAGGGACACTGAGGCAGAGGTGGCCTCTTCTGCTCAGGGAGGGGTTGGAGGAGAGGCAAAAGCAAGGTCGTGGCGGAAACAATAGTGGAGCAACAAAAGGAATCACGTAGCAGAGGAGTAGAGCCCAAAGTCTAAGGTATGCCTGTGTCTTTACTAATGTGGAGAAGACACGGTCAGGAAGGAGAGGCAAATCTCCCTACAGAAGACTCCACGTACTGCACACATCAGTTCTCCTTGGCTCAGGGTTGAGTTGTATCCCTGTTCCACTCTCCTTCCCTCTTTTTTTTCTTCTCCTTTCCTCTTTAAGTGTGGATGGGATTTAGTGACTTGCTCTCAAAGAATAGAATATGGAAAGGAAAAAAACTGACTTTACAACGGGCACATCTTGAAAACACTACTCTATGCAAATGATGCAGCTAACACCATCAGTCACAGGTTGGGTGACACCATGCGAGGAGGGCACTTCCCCCAGTGCTCAGGCCAGTTGTAAGAAAACACCAGTCAAGTCCAAACGGAGGACATCTACCGAATCCCCATCAGAGCTGCCAAGGTCCTGCAAACCAGGGAAAGACAGCGTGATCTTCGTAGACCACAGGAGACTCGGTGGGTCTGATGACCGGACAGCTGTGTGCCTGAGATCGTGAAAAGGAAGAGAGACAGCACTTAAAAACTGAGTGAAATGCAAAGGATCCCTGCATTGATATGAAAACTGGAAAATTGTAAGCGTTTATCTATTAGCCCCTACCCTATGCCATCACCCTACTTCCTGGTTACAAACCCCGATTTTTTCTTGCTGTAGAATTCAGCCCAGTCTCTCCCCTCTGCTGCAGAACCCTTAAGGAATCGTTCCCTGAATCAAGTCTGCCTTTCTTTCTCTGACAAGCGCTAGAAGAATTTTTTCTTTTACAGAAGCTGTCTGCAAGGACCATACCACAGGCATGGCCTAGCAGCCCAGAGCAAGGCCTGTGGTGTAGGCTGACCCGGATGTGGTTCCTGCAGCACATTCCTGGCTGTGTGGACTCGGCCAGGTGCTGCGGCTGTCCCTGCATCAGGAGCTCATGGTGTGGTTCCAGGGGCGGCAGGCTTTATTGCGCTGCTGCTGTTACTATCGTCAGTGTTACCTGGGTTTTCTGTCAGTGCTACTGGCTGTGATGGATTCTTAGGATACTTCAGATCTAAGTAGGCTCAGGAGTCTGTCATTCTAGAAGAGCCTCCAGAGAAGCATTAGCCGGAAGCCCCTGATAGACTATCACCGCATTTAGAGTTAAACTCTGCTACTGTCCACAGGTCCAAAAGAAACAGACCTGGCACATTCTGAGCCTGTCCTGCTCCAGGCTGCATCCCAAGTTATGATGCTCGGTAGCTGCAGAAGCTCCTGAGTCCAGCCATTGTGCCACGCCCTCAGTGTGAGCAGGTGGCTGTCAGTCCCAGAGTGCACAGTCTCCCGGCCTGACGGTCCATGGCGTTAAAACCGAACAACATCAGGAGGCTGAGGCAAGAGGATCATGAGTTCAAGGCCAGCCTGAGCCACATAAGCAAGACCCTGTTTCCAAAATCCAAACTAAACAACAAAAAACCCAACAACAGAGAGGGTGACTTGTCAGTCACCTGGCTGCCTCCGGAGTGGCCTGTAGGAGACCTGAACAAGTCCACTATGGGAACACTTTACTCCCTTTAACCTCCCACCTCTTTATCTCCCACTTGCCCTCTAGGGTCCGGTAGAACAGATTGGATCCTCCACCGAAGCGCTTTGATACTTAACACAGCTCTGGTGTCACTGTGGTCTTTTCTCTCTGTCGCTCTTACTGGAATTACTACCCTGGTGATCTAACGCTGTCCTCTGGATCTTCGTTAGAGCACAAACTTCAGAAGCAAAGCCAAACAAAAACCTCACTGACTACATAAAAGCCTGCCACCAGGAATCAGTCTTCCAGACTTATGCAGGGACCAGGCAAGAAAGGGGACCCGCTCTTTCCTCCATACACTGTGTGTGATCTCTTCGAGGGGCCTGGGGTGGCGGTCTGGAGTCAGTTCTATTTGCATGGCTGCTTGTGCTGTTAAGGAAATAGGGTTAATTTGAAATGTGAGTAGAGTTAGTCCCGCCTTATTCCTGGGAGACGTATTTCAAGACTGCAGTGGATGTCTGAAATTATAGATCAATCTGAATCCCGTGTATTCTACTTTTTAAAACTATGCATGCATACTTGTGATAAAGTTTAATTTACAAATTAGGCATAGTAAGAATAGTGACAATAAGGCCAAGGATTTAGCTCAGTGGAACCGCGCCTGTCTTGCAAGCGCAAGGTCCTGAGTCTGATCCCCGGCACCAAAAAAAAAAAAAAAAAAAAGAGTAGTAACAATAATTTAACATAGATCTTAGCACCCTCAACATAGTTTTTCTTTCCTTTCCTTATTTAATCAAGAACTTTCAACTTTTCACTTCACGGAGGCCTTTTATGGCTTTTCTGTGGCATATCTGAATTGCCCGTATCACCAAGCCCGTGCTTAGGGGTCATTAGTAAGTAAAATAAGGCTTTCTGAATGCAAGCACCGCAGTCGTTACCCCAGCAGTTGGATATCCTGGAGTAGGCTTTGGCTTATGTCCTGGGTGGGCCAAGACACAGTGGGATGGTGTGGGACAGCAGGAGCTTGAAACTTGTGCACTGTGTATTTCTAGAACTTTCCATGTAGTATTTTTTGGTCCACTGTGGGTAACTGAAATCATAGAAAGCAAACCATGCATGAGAGAGGATTTCTGTAGTCTCAAAGTAACAGTGGCAGGGATGTCATTTCATTTCTCTCTCACCTGTGAGTTCAGAGATAGAATGTGCCTCCTGGCTTTAAACTTGAGAGACAAATTTCAGGGATATATTCAGGTCTGCAGTGCCCAGCAGCAGAGTTTACATGTGCAGTAGAACGGGAGCTTAGGAGAAAAAACAAGGTGAAATTAAGGGGAGAGAATGATGAGAATTGAGAGTGATACCACAATTAGCCTTTTGTGCTGCTGTGGTTAGATGCAAGTGTGACATAGTGTTAGAGACAGTATTTTCAGTATTTCAGCCTTTTAGTTCTTTAAGAACCTGGGATTTCTAACAGTATAGCAGATTGCTTTGGTTCTGGGAAGTGGCCCCACATCCCAATCCACAGAGCTCCATGGATGACTGTTTTCTTTTGAGGTCCTGGTATGCTGAATATTTGCACCTCCGAGCCTTAGACTTGGAAGTGTCTGAAATATTAGAATTTGTGTGAAATATTAAATTATGTAAAGAATGTTTTTAACTGTGGCATACCTGTATCACCGTATAGCTAACACCATCCAAAAGAAAGTAGGTGACAGCATCTTTTATTCTGACTTTCAGATTCTTCAGTGCTCTAGAAAACCACTTTGACAAGTGTCTTACGTAAAATAGGCAGTAAAGAGAGGTATCTTGTCAGATTAGCCACAGTATGACAATGGAACACATATTTTAAAAAGAAAAATATATCTCATCATCGTTAGGCCCTGGTTTCTGCCTTCCTTCATGTTCCTAGTCAGGGAAAAAACAAGAAAGAAAGAAAGAATGAAAGAAAACGGCTTCAGGTTTTTATCCACAGCTTTCAGAGAATGTTCCTTGAGGAACCTCAGTAATATTTCTCCTGGGCTTTTTGGGAGCGAAAAGCTTTGAAGTGATTTTTCCCTTCGTTGCTCTTTTTTTAAAGAAGGCGGCAATGACACCCAGATCCTGTGGCGGGGGCGCCCTTTGCCTAGGCAGACGCCTCCATTCAATAGCCCTTCGAGCCTGCGTACTGGGAATTGAGAAATCTGTTTGTCCCAGAGAAAGATTTTCTTGCAAAACAATCTCTCTCCAAACCCAATTGCTCCACACACTTTGTTTCTTTCTTTTCTGAGTAAAGGACCTTTTTGCTGAGTGGCTACGCGTTCTGCAAGCAAACATGCCTTCACAGGTACAGCCCGTTTCGCTCTCTGCCCTCCAACTCCCTCCTGTGACTCGAAAGAGGAGATCTGATAGCCTGGGGTGAGGTTTCAGCCTGCCCTAGCCACCGTCCCCTCTGAGGGTGCCTGGTCATGCCAGGAAAAAAGAGGAAAGAGAAAGGGCAGGCTGCCTCGGTGGGTGAAGTCATGCCACGAGGGCGGTGACACCTTCTCACACGACCTGGGGAAAGTGCTGGGCTCCCAGCTGCCTGTCACGGTGCTGGGAGAAAGAGGTGACCTCTGTATTTTTAGAAGGGGGCTGTCATAATAGCCCTGCCCGAGCTTCATTCACAGCAGCGAGCAGGTGCTTTGGGAGTTTGTAAACAGCAACTTTCTGAGTACAGGAGAAAGCGCTTTTTTTTTCCAAAAAGGAAAGAACTTCATCGCTGGGAGTCCCCCCTGATGCTCAGGGGCCTCGTGGAAGACGCTGTAGGTTGGAATCCTTAGTGGGGCAGGCAGTGTGACAGCTGGCTGCACTGCTAGTGTTTTAAAGGGCAGAGATGCCTGAAGGTGAAGACTCTGCTCCAGGCAAAAGGTAATCACGATGTAGACTTATTGTTTGGGGATTCTGTATCATTTGGTAGTTATCTTCTTAAAATTATGAATTAAAAGGCGCTTCAATTTAAAAATTAAGTTTTGGAATATCATTCCTTGATTCTGGGAAGCTGAATATTTTTGTCCATAGACTAACTGAAGCAAAACAAAATTCACTTAATATACTCTTAGAAACATATGCTAAGAAGGGCTTTTCTTGAATAAGGAACTGATGATCTGAAATATTTTAAAAGATTGTTTCTTATATACAATGTAAAAGCTCCTTGAATTTTTCGATGTTTCTTTTTTAAGGAAAGGATAGTTGTTGGAAATCTGAACTCATGAATAGTTTTAAGAACGGTTGGATTTTAAAGACTTGCCAAGCCACTCTAGAGGTTAAATGCTGGACCAGCATAGCAGTTTTGATATTTAAAAAATTTTTTTTTTAAAAACCATAGGTGATATCTTTGAAAATGGGATCATTTGGGCAATACAGTAATTGTATCGATGTTTGGATTAATATCTAAGTCTAAGAAGGGGGAACCTGAAGGGGGAAGAGCGGCAAGCAAGCAATTAATTCCTGCTAATTTGTACCCATATTGAAAGTCTCCATTGCAGCCCCCTTGCTGCTAACAAAATTTATATGAATCAGTTAGATGTCTTCACCACTGTAATTAGGTCTTTGAAATTAAATATGAAAATCTAAAAGGAAAATTATTAGATAAAAAGAAAAGAGATCACTGATAATTTTATTACTAAAGAAGTAGAAGCTGGCAGCTTTAGGAACAAGAGAACCCAAAATACACTTTGCAAGCCATGGTGATTGGAGGCACGTTTGTGTGTGGTGATTAGAATTAATTGTAACCATGTTCTTAGAAGCTACCGTTCTCTGTCATTTTCTAGTTTTTATTTTTCTTTCCAATCCCTTTCCAGGACATGAAAAGGGACATTGCACTGACATTTAACTGAACTGTTTTCTACATAAAATGAGGTATTAAGTCAAGTGCTTGAAGATGCCCTTTGTGAGTCCCCAGAGAGACATATGGATTAACTAGTGTGGAAAACACTTTTCAGGGAGTTTTAAATAAATGTCAGTTTTGGCTGGAGATGATTGGCTGATCCACAGATATTGTATGTATCCTCTCCTGAACATTTCTGCATCTCTGAAACAAGACTTTCTCTTTTCTCCTAGCACGGAAGCATAAAATTTTGCACAGAATAGGCCTTTTAAACAAATACTTGCTCCATGGAATGGGATGTATTCATAGGCCATTTTGCATGTGCAGGGTCTAAGGGCCTGATCATTCGAGGACTAAAGGGGAGAGATTTGTCAGAAATCTAATAATGATTGCTTTAGTGAAATGCAACATTATAATTAAATAGTATTTTACTGTTGGCAATAAATATTTTGAATGAACAGTTTGTGATGTTCACTACAGATCTTTCTTTCTCTAGGAATGTTTTACTGATAAAAAAGATAAATGAAGGCAAAAATGTATATACAGATAGAGAATATATGTTCATGCACGGACATAAATATATTGTACACATGTATACCAGTAATTATTATTACCAAGAATAGTATTATATTTGACTGAAAGTGGAAACTTCCTCTCCTTTGAGGTAGCATACCTCTGCCCCCTTGTTTTTTATTTTGATGAGATAAATTTCATCATCATTCTTAACAGTTGGTGGTTTTTATAGATGGCTTTACCTCCTGTATTTGTTTGTTCCTTATCTGTGCAGAAAAAAATAACATCCCAGATGGGAAAGTTTAGAGCTAGGCTGGAAATAAAATGTATACAATGAAGAGAAAATGGTACTCCTGCTAACTTTGAGATGAAATGTCTCTGGACAAGTCCTTGGTGCTGTGTCTAAAAGAGAAAGAACTGTTATAAGTCTGCTGATGAAATTATTATAAATCTGCTGATGAAACATGTTCTTGGAGCGTCATTGCAGCAGTTCTGATTGAATCTCACATTAAGGCATATTCACGTTTCTTGAGTCCTGTTTTTAAAATTTGGTGTCCTGGGTTGCTCTGTAATTGCTGGAGAGCTAGATCTGAGTTTGGTCTTAAAAACAGACTGTGTAGATCCGGCATGAAGGGTGTGCCTGACATGGGTGCTGTGTTGGTACCTGGAGCATCCCACGCCCCACCGCTTTATTCCCTGGCAGCCCCAAGCACCATTCCTGCCCACCAGATGGACGACAGCAACCATAAGGGCAGGCAGAGGGAGACCCTCCTCCCTTCGCCTGTTCTGCCCAGTATCTCGGGAAGAACCTCTGAGGACTCTGGGCCACTTTGAAGGTCAAGAGCTGAAGGCTCAAGAAAGCCTGAAGCAGGCTTGGGAGGCCCAGCCCCAAATAGGAAGCAACAGGAGGAGGAGGGGGAGGGAAAGGGAGGAGGAGGAGGAGGAACCAGGACCCAGGACCCAGAGCAAGGGCAGGGACTGGGAAGTAGACCAGGTGAAGAAATGTGAGGCACATGAGCCCTGGCCCGAGGCGTGGCTCCACAGTGGTCCCATCTCCCAGCTCACTAAGGGTCCTTCCTGGAGCAGCGGCCCAGGAACCTGGATAGGCTGGGTAGCGGGACATCCCCGGGTGCAGCGGTCACCAGTGATGGAGACTGGCACCAGGACTGAGCTCTGAGTGTGTCTGGTCATAGAAGCACTGTGACAGCAGAGGATCATGTTCACACTTCCCAGGTTCACTCGGGAGGTGTTTATCAGTTCTGAACGGAAGCCAGTGGCTGGGCCAGGTGATGCCAGGCCCCAGTTGTCTTGGAGCATGCAGCCTGGGTGGGGGAGACAGACTGCAGGTGGACAGCAAGTAAATTAAGGGCACTCACATCATGAGGGTGGAGGACATGAAGTTGCCGTGGTAACGGGAGAGTACTGGGTACGGGGTGTGCGTTGCGGATCCGGGACAGGCATGGTACAGAGCAAACTGGCTACTTGTTCAGGGCTCTGTGGCACTTTTTTTTGGTATTGAGGATTGAACCCAGGGCCTTCCTACTGAGTTATATCCTCAGCCCCTTTTTAATTTTAGTTTTGAGACAGGGTCTCACTGTTGCTAAGTTGTCCAGGCTGGGCTCGAACTTGGAATCCTGCCTCAGCCTCCCAGAGAGTGGGGACTTACTATTTTTTTTCCTCAGTTCATATAATTTATTGCAGCTAGTGCACAGTTTAAAAATTCACCAACACACCAATAGTATAAAACTAAAAACATTGTAAGTTATTCCCCCCCGCCAGGAAAATACAACATACTATGATTGTCAAAGCTAGACGTCAGTCTAAGTTTTAGAACAGAGGAAGAATGGGAAGCTAAGCAAAGGAAGAAGCAATCACTCACAATGACCACGAAAAGAAATACAAAAGAAAGTCTGTTTTGCTCACAGACATTGATTGGCTTCTCTAGATTAATAAAAATGATTTTAACATAAACTGAATTTTAAAAAACTAGAAACTCTTCAGGTAACTAAAGATAATGCTCCAAGGCCATTTTCACAGCTTTTTTTGGTTAGTTTGCTTTAAATGCCATTACAGCCAAATTATCACACATTTGACCAAATATTTCCAAAACAGTCCAGCAACACACAATCGAGTTTTCCATTCAGTATCTTAAGCAGGAAAACAGGCTATGTTTACAGTAGTTAAGGCGATCAAATTTTAAACAAAAGCAATTTAAAAAGGAAAACCAGCTAAGGTCCATGGTACTCCCATAGACCTTATTTATAAGTGCAAGGCAGGAAAACAAACACTGTGCAAAATGCTTTTGCCCTGTGTGCTGGTCATTCAAACCACACATTGGGCTGCAGCCTCTGCTGCCGATACTCATAGTCTACTAACCCCATCCCCATGTCAATCAAGGAAGTCCAGTCCTTTCAGCCTGGGGCTTTTTTCAGTCCATAGAATCTTTTCCTGAGTTGGGGTGGGGAGACAGAAAGACAAGGGTTGAAAAAAAAAGGAGAGAATGACCTATTGTCAATTTGTGCAGTAGTTATTCTAAAAATGCTCAACTCAGTAAATGTGTACACCTAAACTTTGAGCTGGCATGGGTTTTGTGCAATTAGAAGTTTGTTATAAATGCACACTGCACATGCAAATCTTTAAGCCATTTGTAAACATGTATATGTTCCGTGTTACGTAGCAAAGTTTATTCAGCTTAACAGTTTCAACTTAAAGACAGTGGGAAAGTCAATTTAAATTATATAAAATAAAAATTAAAAGAGTGCATTTACATTCTTCATAACACCTTTTTTTTCCCAAATGGGAAAATTAAATAATTTTAAGCTCACTTGTTAAAGTTATACAATGCAAACAAAGACAAAAAATTTATTGAACTCATGCATTTCTGTAGCATTAATATTTACTTTTCGTGTGTGTGTGTGTGTGTGTGTGTATATATATATATTTTTTGGTAGCGGGAATTGAACTCCGGTCCTCGCGCTTGCGCAGCAGACAGCGAAACCACTGAGCTAAATCCCTGGCCCAATATTTACTTTTCAGGACTCAACTAAGGGCATCAACACAACCTGTCAAGTTCTTTGACACCCCCCACCCCCAGCTCATGTAATCAATTACAGTATAGAAGAACAGTAATTCACATTTTTAAACACACAGTTCAACACTACTGAAGCTGCAGTATCCTTTTTCATCCCGAGCAAACCTTCACCAAGACAGTGTCCCAGTGATCCCAGTGTACTTTCAGAATTTCTCTCATTGGGAACCGTCAGAAAACCAGAAGTTGCCCCAGAAAATTTTAAGTCAACTGCTTGTTTAAAAATAGATAATCCAGCATTTCAGAAATTTTCCATTTGGGTCTAAAAGCATTCAGGTTTCCAACAGGCAGAAAAGGTTCATGCAATTTGAGACACAGAGGCTAATAAAACTGGAGAGAATTTCTACTTTAAAAAACAAAACCAGAAATGTGGGGCACAAAAAAAGAACTCCAAAGACAATGCAGTGTTGACAAAATTAAGCCATGTGAAAGCATTTTGTGATAGGACAATTTGTTTGGAAGGTTCTTATTGGCGTACTTCACCTATCCCTCAAAGAAAAGATACCTCTCTATTCTCCGACTTGCTCTAGAGTTTCTTTTATCAGAATGCTAAATTAGTGAGATTCTCATGCTATTATTCTAAAATGCAAAAACAAGTTAAGATCCCAACTTTTTAGTTCCAGGAAACAAGACTGCTTTTAGACCGTACCACAACTATATAGAGATCTATGTGTGTGTGTGTGTGTATATATATATATAAATTATTTCCTAAGTTCTTGAGAGCTGTCTTCTAAGGTCCAGTCTCTGACAGTAGGCAAGCTCAGTGCTTCGCTTTTGATTGACAAGGAGTTCAACTCACAGTGGAACTTGCGAATGTGTCTGTACAGTTCTCCCGACTGTGTGAACCTGTGCTCACACCACTTGCAGGCATGTGGCTTCTCACGCGTGTGCACCACGGCATGGCAGCTCAGATTGTGCAAGTACTGGAAGCTCTTGCCGCACTGGGTGCACATGTAGGGCTTCTCCCCCAAGTGAGTCCTCTCATGGCGCTTGAGGGTGTACATGCAGGAGAAAGTCTTCCCACACAGCGAGCACGAGGGCACGTTGACATCGGCCTGCTCACTGAAGTGGGTGCTCAGGTGGATCTGCAGGATGTGAGGGCTGGGGAAGACTTTGTTGCACAGGGAGCATATAAAGATTTGGCCCTCGAGGTTCAGGATGTTGGAGATGTAGGCGAGAAGACCACTCTCCATGCCCCCTTCCACCTGGTGAGCAGGGACTCATCATATAGTAGACTTACAAGTTTGCTGGAAAAGGCCAGTGAGCATCTAAGATCCTGTTTGTAATGCTAATTTGGCTGCTCCCATAGCTTTATGTTGTTGCTCTGATGTGGAGTGGTGAGGTGGCCTGAGACATGCTGAGCTTTTCTTCTCCCAAATGCTCGAAAACAGACGTGTTCTGGATTTCAATTTTTTTAAGTTTTAGGATATTTGTACATTTTTGGGGACTAGGACTCAACTGTAAATATGCAATTCACGTGTGTTTCATGTACGTTTTCTGCTCGTAACCCGAAGATAATTCTGTACAATATTTTTAGTATGCTTGCATTTTGACGTCATAACTTGGGATTCAGGGTCACTCTGGAAGTTTCCACTTGTGATGGATGCCCAGTCTGCAGAAAGTTTAAATTTGTAGCATTTGACATTTCTGGTTTTCAGGTTGGGGTGCTCAGCTTGTACTTGTTTCTGAATATGCAAAAGGTTGTTGCAGTTAAGAAATCGAAAGCTCTTTTAAAACACAGTGGTCTGCTTAGCATTTGGAAATACTATTAGCAATTGCATTGAATTTTATTCTCGAAAAGTTTAAAAGATATTGGCTTAAGTGTATTTTTAAATTCAGACGTTTCAATGACTCACATTGCCCAGATTCTAGGTTTAACTTTACGTTGTGGGTAAGGCCTGTCCTTTGGTGATACCATTTCTTTAAACTATGAGGCGAGTTTAAGAAATGGCTCGAATGGTGGTCACACTGGGATCCCTGGTTCCTGCTTCTTGGACCTCGACCTCCACTTGGGGCGCATTGCTATGAGCAATTGCATTTCAGCTCCTGTGTGTTTGAAAAAGTCTTTATGCTGCCTTTGGTTTGGAAATAAACCGGACGAGGTGAAATAAACAAAGTTCCCACAGCCATCAAGTGAAGGGGCTGTGATTTGGAGGCAGGTGGCTGCCGACCGAGCCTGTGTCAGTTAGACCATTGTGTGGGGGTGACCCATGAGGTGGGCTCAGCGCTCAGAAAGGAAGCCGGTGTGGGCTCAGAAGTGTCAGTACATTTGGACAGGAGAAGGGAGGGGACAGTGGCTGGAGACAAGTGGGAGAGGTGTACACGAGCGGCTGAGTTGGGCCTGGGAGGGGTGGTGTGTTGGTAATGTTCAACCACCAGCTTGCTTGCTCTGGAAGCCCTGTGATAAGCAGTCAGTCACCCTGTGGGTTGATTTCAAGCCGCTCATGTCAGGTCCCGCAAGCCTAGAAACAGGACTCTGCAACATTGGCTCTGATGAGCCTGTGAGGGCTAGCCCCAGGATGCAGGAGGAGACCCTGGGCCCGGAGAAGAGCTGCCATTTAGTTCTAACAATGCTGCATCTTCTTGACCTGTTCCGAAGACATCATAGACATCCCATAAAGAGAAGTTGAAAGAATTAATAATTTATTTTCTTCCACTCTTCCACACAGTCCTGGAAAATGTCTACCAGGCATGGAAAATGTTTATCATTTTTGAAATCCTCCTTTGACCCAGCTGGGCTAATATTTGTAACTGATTCAGAACACCTAGAACCATGCAGTCTGCCACCATGGCAAGAGTGCTGGTTTTGGGGGAGATATCTTAATCACTAGTTAATAAGCCGCAGGCTTCCCAAGCCCTGCAGCTCGCCAGGATTCCCCAGTTAGTGCTGACTTCAGTGTTATGAACACAGGGTGACTGAGTCTCTGCTCCTTTCCCTAAAATGTGACAAAGCTCTGGTTTACAATGCCGAAGGGGGTCTGCAGCTGCTAGGTGGTGGGCTGCGGGCAGGACTGTCCCTGGTGATCAACAGAGCAAAAGCTAATTGTGTGGCTCTCCCCTACTCCCTGCCTTTTGTCCCTCTGTGGCAAACTTGGTGTCTGAATCCATTTGCTTGTTTGCTTCTTCTCCATCCTGTGCTCATCAGAGGTGTGCGGCAAGAGCTTTGTCTGGGTCAGGTTCAGACATTGGCATTCATATATTCCAAAACTAATGTCCCACTAAACAGTTTTCCCACTAAAGCATGTTATGATTGTTCATTTGGGAGGATACATACGTTATTAGGAAGAAACAAAAGTAAAGCTGAAAAGATCAATTGTAATCTTAATACCTTAAAAATAATTGTTGTCTTCTAATTCTTGGATGTGTTTTCCTGGCTAAGTTGTGATAAGTCTATGGTATATATATTTTGTATGTGGCTTTTCACTCACAGGCATTTTTCAGTGGGATCTAATCTGACAGCATTTTTAATTCTCTTCTTTGGATTTGCCCTCATTTATTAATCATTGCTGTTGAAAGATGAGAGTAGGATATAGCACTGCATAGTTTTTTTCTGATTTAGGGGAGGAGGGGACCAAAGGGTGGGAATTCCTTAAATCCACACCGTATTCTGCTGGTCAGGTGGCCCCAGGGCCCCGATTTGAGGGGAGGGGACAGAGACCCTACCTTTCTTTGGGAAGATTCTCAAAGAATTTTGGGGATTTATTTTACAACTAACAAAAACAGAAGAGACGTTCACTTCATATTTGTTGTCACAACATTTTGTCAACTGTCAGTGGAAAGGATATCTGTGGTAAATCTTTTTTTTTTTTTTTTTTTTGGTACTGGGGCTCAAACTCGGGACCTTGTGCTGTGCTTGCAAGGCAAGCGCCAGAACCACTGAGCTAAATCCCCGGCATCTGTGGTAAACCTTGACATCTGGTTTCCTCTTCTCTCTGAAGAAAATGGCAGGCCAGTGACTGGTGTCCCTGGCAGAGTCACAATGCAGGAGAAGCTCCTTCACAGAAGAACTCTAGTCCCTCGAAGCCCACCTCTCCAGACACAAATGCTTCACAGTTGTAAGCATGTGAACCATTCTTCAGGGTGACCGCTAGCTTTGGAATAATTCAAAATAGCCCACTGTCCTGGCTGCAAACCCGGGCATCATGTATTAACTGGGTGGCCTCGGGCAAGTTCCTTAACCTGTCTGACTTTCATTTTGTTATCAGTAAAATGGGGATAAAATAACATGGATCTTACAGGTTTGTTTTACAGGTTACTATGGTAAGCCAGGTTAAATATTTAGTGTAGGAATGGTTCAATGCTAAATTCTCAGAGTAGATGATGATGATAATATGCATTTCCTTAGGCAATATGAAATAGGTCACTTTGAGTGGAAACAGCACCTGAACCATCTGGCGTCCAGTGCAGGCGTGGCAACAAGGGGTGTCCTCTGAAAATGTCCTATCCCCTCTCCCCCTCTCCCCCCCTCTCTCGATGGCCTTACCTGAGGGTTGGGCGCCGTTGTTGCCTGTACTCTCGTTCCTCCTGCTTGGTGTGTTCCACAGCATCTGGGTGCTGTGCATGTTTGGAACAGAGCTGCAGAGGGGTGTGACTTTGGTCACTGCGCTCTGCACTTTCCTAGCGTGGCTTGAGCCTGTGTGAACATTGATTTATGCTACACACTGTCGGGCGAATGGAAGCACCTTTGTGCCTCCATATTCGAAGGTTCCGGCGCTCCTGCTGATATTCAGATCTGAGGCTGCTGAGCCCTTTCTGGGAAAGGGTGTGGTATTTGCACAGAGCATGTGCACCTCCTCCTTTCTTCTTCGAATCATCTCTAAGACAATGTAAATATCACGTAAGTAGCTGTTACACTGCACGGCTTAGGGAATAATGGCAGAAAAATGTTCCTGCTTGGTACATGAACAACTTTTAAACAAAATATTTTCAGTCTGAGGTTGGTTGACTCTTTGGGTACAGAACACATGGACACAGAAGGGCGACTGCATTCACCTCTTCTAAGGGGAAGCACACTCCTGCCCCAGGCATATTACAAGGACAGGGGGCGTTCCGGGCCCAGGCACACATGTCGCTTTATAGCTGTGTGGTGGGCACCTCCACTCCCCTACGGTCACGTCACATAGGTTGTGTCCTGCTGGTGTGGGGCTCACGCCCAACTCAGGCTCTGACCTTCTGCATGAAGCGGGCTCCGTTGGATGTCATATAAGTGCATCCTGTGGCCAAGGGAATAGCCTGGAATGTGCACAAATTAGATATCTATACACGTAGGTGAGGAAATTAAGTGTTTCCTTCTAGTTTTCAAACTGAAGACCAAGGGTGGAAAGTGATTTGGGTTTAGTGGGGAGGTGGCGATACGGGGAAAGAAATACAATGCTTTGATTTCCTGTTTGAGAAAGCAGGACCTCGGCATGCAGTGCTTAAAGGGTACTTTGAAAAGTTATCCAGCAATCTAACTTTTCTTTCACCTAAATCAAGAGATTTTGGTTGGTTTCCGTGGTTAAAGTGTGGTGAGAGCCAGACAAAACTCAGAGCAGAGACCCCAGGCGGGAGTGAGTTTCACAGCTCCACTGAAGTTTTTTCCAGTTGTTCTTGTGAAGTGGCCAGAAAATGATGAATGGGAGAATGAAAGAGACTTTGTGCAGGAATCTTGGCTTCAGACTCCTTGGCCTGAGTAGGGATGGCCCCAGCCTCAGCCCGGACTTCTGTGAGGGAGCTGACATTGGGCAGGACAGTTCCTTCTGCCTCAGGACACTCACAGGCACTGAGTCCATTTTCTCTCACTCTCTCGTCCACGCTCATGGTCTCCTACTCTCCCATCCTCTCCGTAGTCTCTGTCCTTGCTGCTCTCATGCCTTCAGACCATGAGCTGCCTTTACAAACCCACCGCACCTGCCACCCCCAAGTCCCAGACTGACAAAGCCACGGGGCAAGACCCAAGTGTCCTGATGCTGAGGTTGGGAAACCTTGGGAAGGGAACGTCCCAGCGGTCCCTGGAGACACACAAGGTATGTGGGGGCCGAGAGGACCGTTGTGTCGCCCTGTGAGGCCTCCCACTAGGGACACAGATGGAACAATCGTCTTGCGGGGAGCCTCCTGGAGTCTCCCAAGCCAGGTCGCCCTCCCTTCCCGGCTCCAATGTTCTTTTTGCTGTTGGCCTGCTCTGGGAGGGATTGTCACCTACCAGGTAAAGACCATCAAGGCTGTTAAAGATTTGGCTCTGTGACCCAGGGAGACATCACAGACTGCAGTCTCTGCCCTGGAAGGGAGGGCCACAGCTGCGAGCGCCCAGTAGAGGAAGAGGTCACGGAAGGGGTTCAAGCCCACAATGTTCCCTCCTGGCAACGGTGATTTATGAAGGGTCGCTGCATTGTTAACGTGCAGTGGCGCCTAGGTGGAGACCAGCACCCCCAGAGGTGGGCAGACACCCACACATGGTGGTGGCTAATGAGTGTCACCTAGTAACCACCACCCCAAGGGGGCTTCCTGTTAGCTGTACACACAACAGCAGCTGCTGTGCACAAATGCCACTCGGGCTGAGGAAGTGACATTTCATGCTGCTGTTTCAGTTGAACTTATAAGCAAGGGCTTTATTTTGAAAAGAAAACAAACCCACCCCTCAGTGGAGCATCTTAAAATTAGCCCCATAAAATTATAAATTCTTCACTTTAGAAAGGTGTGGGGATTATAAATGTGCGTGTGTTTCTTAGAAATGACCAGTTTGTGGTGCTCTGGGTATTCTATGCAAGAATCCAGTGATGTGGCGGATGTTCAGTGTTCCCGGAGCAGTCTGTCACATCAGTGATAGATAACTTTCCTTCCACAAGTGGAGTAAACAGAATGCAAATTCTAAATACTCACAGTGTCTGCATTTTGAGATACTGTGAAAATATGCTTTTAGGAGCATATTTATGCCAAAGAATGCTGTGGAATACACATTTTGTTATAAAATGAATCCATGCCTAGAGAAGTGATAATCCTAGAAATAATTGACTTGCTTTTTGAAACAGCAAGTAGATCTAAGTAGGTCTAAGTTACAACAGACATTGGCATTGGTGGCAAAAGAAGTAACTGATAATTCCTTTCTTGGGCATGGTAGAGGAGAAGAGGGGATGCTGGGTGCCCTGTAGGCAGGTGCTGAGGGTTTGCATGTGGATTCATTCTCTCGTGCCAAGTTTTGTAACTGGAGATAGTGCCTTGGGTCGCCGATGCAGATCATGAGGCCTTGTTGGGAAGTTTGTGGAAAGAGTGCAGTGCCAGGTTAGCGTGCTCTAGCATGCACGGGGAGGGGACAGTGCAGTGGTACATGCAAGCCCCTGAGCAAGGATGGGCGAGGTGTGGTCATCTTTCCATTTATTTAGAAGGACTTTGATTTTCTACTGAATTATCCCCCCCCTCCCAGTACCGGGGAATGAACTCAGAAACTTGGGCCTCCAGAGCAGGGGTGGTGCCAGAGCTACATCCCCAGCCCAATTTAGATAGACTTTGGAAGAAAACCCTGTGCAGTTGTTCTGTGATGTTGATGGAACCTTCACTTTCACAACCACTTCCCCCTGGCCCTTTCATTGGTTACCACCATTCTGATGCTTCAGAACTGGGCTCAACCCGTGGAAATCTGAAGGTTGGGTGTGTCCTTGCTGAAACCAGGATAAACTTCTAGGGTAAGGGTTATTTTAAGATCAGAGAGAAACCTTTGCCATTGTAATACTTTCCAGGTTAAGTCTGGCAGTACAGCGTTGCTGGTTGTGTGACGAGAATTCCTGGGGGAAATAAATCATTTGTTGTTAGCTGAAGGTTGATTTTGCAGCCAGCTTCTGTAGAAGAGCCTTGTCTCATCCGGAAGAGAACCAGCTTGGGAGGCTGGCAGGGAGTGGGGGTGGAGCCACAGAGAGCGGTCCTTATCTGGTGCTGTTCTCTTGATTGTGTCTGCTGGTCATCTGGAAAATGGAAGCATTTTCCCACCTTGTCAGATTGTTTGGAGGACTAGAGATAACATGAGTAAAGCTCCTAACGTCATTCCTGGAACTTGGTATATGCTCAGTAAATGGGAGGTGCTTTGGGCACAGTAGCAGTTTTCTTAATGTTCCCTAGTGAGCTTGATGGGCTAATCAGTGATCATGGTCATCTCCATAGAGCCACATAGCTGAAGCTCATGACAACCCAAACTAGTAGACCACTGGAGCCTGGGGACCAAGTCTACCCAGCAGCCTTTTTCTGTAAGTCAATTTTACTAGGCCACAGTATTGCTTCTTCATTTTTGTATTGTCTGTGGTTGCCTTCTTGGCACAGTGGAAGAGTTAAGAACAGAGACTGTATCTGTGACCAGCAAAGCTGGGAATATTTATCCACTCTCTGGCCCTTTATAGAAAAGGGTGGTCTACCCCACTCTAGTATATAACTGTTTCCACTATGGGAGCTGTGTGCTTACTAAGTCAGTTGTATTTATTTTCATATCTCTTTGTGCCCATTGTAATTGAATATTTTGATGATAGTTACATAAACTAGTGAAATAAGATATCCAGAAGAACATCATCATGGCAGATTCTGGTAATTCTCAAATGCTAGGGTGTTTGGTGATAGAATCCTGAGTTTCAGCCAGAAGTTGGTCACCAGCAGTTGCCACATGTGTCCTAGACTCACTTTCAGCTAGGTACAGCCATATTACCTCATTCTAGCCTGTGGGAGATGAGTTGTACGTGTGACTTGCAGGCCATGACTTTAAAGAAAGGGGAAGGCCCTCTACTTCCCTTTTCCTTCCATCTAGTGGCTGTGTGGGCGGGAGAGCAGTAGCTGCAGTAACTGTCTGGGCTCATAGGGTAGCAGTGTGGTTTGAGTGTATCTGAGCAACCAGAAGGAGAGGGCCTGCCTGGTCTCCAGCACTGTGAACATCCCCCAGTCAGCCCTCTAGGCTCTGCTGTCACACTAGGGAGAAAGGAACTGCTCTTTTATAAACCACTGTTGCTTTGACATTGGTACAGCAGATGAGCATGCATTTTAATATATAGCTTTCTTTTTTCTCTATGAAAATAAAGTTGAATGCATTGCAGAGAGTAAGGGAAATTACTGCTTTTTTTTTTTTTTTTAACAAAGTATAGACAAAACAACTGAAAAAGTTGAGGAATAAAGGTTTAAAAAGACTAATTGATTTTGATTCTGTCATTAGATTCTTGGTCCTCTTTAAAATGGTGCATAATACATGGGAGGGTATTTTATGTAAGGATACCAGTCTTTGTTCCCAGCTCTAAAGCAGCCGGCAATTTGGTAAGACCCTTGGCACTTATCCACAGGGTAATGTTTATTGGAACAAATTGAAGATCCCAGGGATTCACTGTGTGACATGCTAATCCACAGTCAGGATTTAAGTTATAGTATGAGTTTAAAAATACGAAAATACTAATTTATTGTTAGTCTAGTTTGGAATTAGTGTACAATCTAGGCCATCCAGGTAAGGGAGGGGATGTTATTGGATATGAAAAAGCAGCTTACAAGTGACCATTGTTTGCAGTGTGAGGACTGGAAATGGTTGCCCCTTTAAGCCCCACAATGAAAGTGTGAGGAAGGAAGATTTGATTCCTCTCAGGTAGTCAGGCCCTGGCATTCAGCAGCCTCTGCTGTTTTTGGTAGATTTCCCTTTACTTTCTAAGCCTGGTCTCAGGGTCTCCAGCTCCATATCTCCGATGAAGTCCGAGGTCTTCCTCTTGATCAAACAAGGAATTTCTAGATCTAGATTTTCCTGACTTTGCTAAACCAAGAGCCCTTGGTGGTGAGGACAGCAGCATGTAGGCCACCTTCGCAGAGGAAGCTGGTGGACCAAGGGAAGGCAGGCCAGTGGGTAGCTGCTCTGGCCACACTGGCACACAGGGCCTAAAATCAGCCAGGATATCACAGCTGCCCATTGTGATGAAAGATGAAACTCTTCATGGCCTTAAGTTTCTCCATTACAGCACCACAAATATTGGCATAACACAGTTTTGTCATTTTACATTTTGCATACGCATACAGCGTCAGAAAATGGAAGTAGCGCAGGTCTCTTGCAGCTCGGCGGGTGGCCTGTTGGCCGGAAACCACCTTGGGCCTGAGATCAGACACTGTGACCATGTGTAAAGGGCCACTGATAGCTGTTGTCTGGGATTCTTTTCCCATCAGTGTCACCAGGGATTTGTAAGGGATATTAACATTTAATATTCGTCTCTCGAGTTAATATCAGTGTCTGTTTTATACAGTGGAGGCTTAAACTACCCAGTTTTCCTAAATTCAGAATTTCAAGAAAATTCTAGGCTCCTTCTAGATGATAAAATCCTCAAGCAGAAGGTGTCCTTGGTAGCACTCAACACAGGGCCCACAGATATTTCAAAGGGGGCTGTACTGCAAAAAAGGATTAACATCTGGTCTTTTTTTTTCTGTACTGGGAATCGAACTCAGGAACTTGCGCTCGGCAGGCAGGTGCGGTGCCGCTGAGCTACGTCCCTGGCAGCATCCAGCAGCATCCAGTCTTATCCTGTTTCTTATGTACAGGCAGAGCAGTCCAGGGTCCCCACGGGGAGCAGTCAGCTCCCATCGGCCTTCCAGGGAATCTCACCAATGTGCTGCTGTGTCCCCACATTCTTGAGCAAAACTGATTACAGGAACATTCCTCTCACTTGCTGTCAGGATTTCTGTGAGTAAAGTTGTAACAGAATTCATAGAGCCCGTTGACTCTTGTCCCCTCTGGCTATTCATTGAAAGCATATTTGTGTAAGAACTTACGATGTAACATTCAATTGGACTGAGTCATGTACTGGTGTCTGACTGGTTTCTTTTGTCTGGGACACGTGGGGAGCAGCACGTTGGAACTGGACGGTTTTGTGTTTTGTTGAAAACCACACAGGTTTGTGTGACAAACCGTAGGCATCTAAACTATCTCACTGCCGGGCGAGTCCAGGAAGCAGCACCCTGAGGAAGAGGAGGAAGGGTACGCCATCTCCCATTGCGGCTGAGGGGCCATGGTGGGCAGGAACACCCATCACCTTCCTGAGCCCTCAGATGTTGGGGAGGCGACTTCCTGAAAGTGGAGCTGCCTGGCGGATGCTCTCCGCTCCAGCAGCCTGGCAGGCCCTGCCCACGGGGAGCACCGGGGCGGGCCGCCCCCCCCCCGGGGGCGGGCCCTGGCGACCGGAAAAAGGAAGGGACCCGGAAGTCCGGCCTGCACCTGCCCAGTTTCACCAGGGAATTCTGATTTTCAAAAGTGCGTTTTCCTGAGCAGATCAGTAATGTGAATGGAAACGAAACACTGGGGAAACTTCACGTAACCTTCCCTGGAACTCCTCCAGTCATATATAAAACTCACAGTGAACATCACCATAGTAACCAGAAAAACGGGGAAGAGCTCATCTCCGCCTGTTAGGCAAACCCTATGGAAACTAAATCCGGCAGGCTCTTTTAATTCTGATTTTATTTCCTATCATTAGAGGGAATAACTTGCGTGGGAATTTGCTCACACCCCATAGTGTGGAGCACGCCTCGCCGGCCCTAGGAAGAGCCCCGCAGTAACGCGTTTCGGGCCTCGCAGCTCCCGTAGCTTCTGTCCCATGCCCTGGACGGCGCTTCGGGAGCATAGCCCCGCGCCCCGGCCCGTCCTGAGCTCGTCTGTGCTCCACGTCCCCAAATCACACTCACACCCGCTGCCCCGCGTGCGGCCGTTGAGGGCGTCTTATGCGCTCGCTTACCACCCGTGCTTGCATTCTTCTTCCGGGAACGAATTTTCCACGTCCTCGCTTGAGGAAGGGAATGTGGCTCATCGCGCAGCAGACCCGCACCGCGGCTGGCTGTCCCCACGCGTGACGGTCTCTCCAGCGTGACAGACCGGGCGGTCCCGCTGCGTCCCAAGGCTGACAGGAGCTTGTCCAGGAGAAGGGAAGGCGAGTTGGCCCACACGCTGAGAGCGTCCGGGAGGAGCTCGGTGTTCTGGCCCGGCTCGATTGCGTGCACCTTCTGAGGACCAGTGGGAGGGACGCAGTCGCTGAAGAGCCCAAGTGGGACGCATATGGTCATTAAGTTTTTGCGCTGTTTTGTCACAGGTTTCATATAAGTTGCCAGAAGTTTTTGTTTTTAAGGGAGGGAGGGGACATTTACTTTTAAATCTAAATTCTGGATGGGACTGTAATACTTTGTGGGTCCCAAACAGAATCGAAAGGGTTGTTTCCAAATCACCAACCGCGTTCCACACCGTCGATGTCTGCTTTCCCTGAGGAATGTTTCGGGGTCCTCTGCTGTTATCTGTCCTCTAGAGATAAAGCAGGGGCCTTCTTCTCTCCCTCAGGGACAGGGAGAAGCCGGTCTCGGCATTCCCAGCTGGAAGGGTGCTTTGTGTCCTGCCTGCTTTGCCTCATGGAGGCGCTGGTCCTGTGCTAGTGATGGAGTTTACAGTGATGCAAGTGTAACATCGGTGAAAACGCTGGAAACGACTGACATCTAATTCACAGGGACTCGAGACCGTGACAGGTCAGAGGGCGGGCAGTTCAGTGTCGTGCTCCTACCGAGGTGGACTGGGGAACTGGTGACCGCCCAGGAAGGTGCCGGAGCTGAGTGTGAGACAGAAGAGGCAAATTGTTCATCTCACAGACCACGCAGCTGAGCTCTGGTTTGATCCAAACTTGCTGTGAACAGGGGCATCCCAAGCGGGAGCATGGACGTGGGGTCGGCTTCCTGGGGCAGCGGAAGCGGGCTCGCAACTGGCGCCTCTCCATCCAGGTCTTGGAGAAGGAAGGAGCTGCTCCCGGTGTAATTGGTATAAGCGCTATGTAATAACTTAATCTTGTTTGCTCAGTGAGTCCTCCCATTGACACCTCTTATTTGCTTGGTCATAGTTCTAATTCTGTGAGTATGTGTACAGAGAAATATGGTCCGGCCTTATTTTGTCTCTGTCTCCGTATGCTCACTCGTGGAGGAACACGGTAAGTGTCCACGGGATAAAAGCGACCCCAAGGCACGACACCAAGAAATGTTAAAATCAGTAACCAGATACAACCTGACCTTTCTAAGAAAAATTCAGCGGTAATTAGCATCAACAGATGTTCACTACCGATAGGGAGCATAGGACCTTTAGTCACCCTCGGAGAATGAACACTCCCCAGGCCAAAGCGTATTTATAAGTGTGATGGCCGAAGCAGCTGCTTGTCACGGTTGCTAAGTGATAGCTTAGGCTACAACAAATATTTTCTTTTAAATGTTTGTCAACATGGGAGGTCGATAGAGCTCACTCTTTGAAAAATATGGTTTGGTTTCAACATCTGTTTCCCATTTATAATAAAACCAGGGATAGAATGAAGCATGTATACAGTGGTGCACACCTGTAATCCTAGCTACTTGGAAGACTGAGGCAGGAGGATCACAAGTTCAAGCTCCCTCTGGGCAGTTTAGCAAGAACCTGTCTCACAGTTAAAATAAAATAAAATAAGGCTGGGAATGTAGCTTGATGGGCTTGATCTGCAGTAAAACACACACACACACACACACACACACACACACACACAACCTGACAGGGAGTCAACATCACAAGCACCATTCATTGCGATAACTGCATGAAGGGACGAGCTCTCTGCGTGACTTTTCCCATGGGAGGAGACAGCCCAGCCCGCTGTGAGGGTCCCACGGTGGCAGCCCTCTGGCACAAACGCAGGAATTGGGGCTTGAGCACAGGGCAGGACTTCCATATTCTCTCCCTCTGCCCACTCTCAGACTCCCTCCATCTCTCTTTCCATTCACCTGTGCTTGTCTGTGCAAGGACTTGAGTTTGGTAGATCAAACGCACAATTTCTCTTTGAGAAATGATTTTCCACTGTAGAAATGCAGCACTTCCGACTTTTAAGCTCTCTAGAATATAACTACACAGTTTTCCTTCGTGGTGCTGTGGATCAAACCCGGGTGTATGCTGGCAAGTGCTCTGCTGCTGAGTTTCATCCCTGGCCCACTAGGACAAGAGCTCACTAAGTTGCCGTGGCTGGCCTTGAGCTAGTAATCCTCCTGCCTCAGCCTCCTGAACAGCTGGTATTACAGGAGTGCACCATTGTGCCTTGTCGTAAAACATACAGTAATGAAAAGATCTTGTATTTAACAGGTTCTCCTCACATAGCCGATCCTCATGTTAGTTTTCAGATTTATTGTTCTCCAGTAGCCCCAGATACAATCAAATGCCTTTTAAAAGGTGAGTTTTATGGACAAGTGTGCGTGCGCATGTGCACACGTACTGAACCATTTGGGGATCAGGGTAAAAGTTCACTTCGCTCTGCTCAAAGGCACTAGCACGCATCCTCCCTCTCCTGCAGGACAGTCTGCTTCCAAGGGTGTTACATTTCCTAGTCTTACAGAGTCCCCTACTGGCCGACTCTGTGCACTACATCTTCAAACTAGAGAATTCTATTTACGCAACCATTGAACTACTCAAGAGAAATCTTTTATCTGTCTTTTATTATGCTCTTTATTTATATTTTGGGTTTCTCACATAAAAGAAATCATGGAATGTTTAAGCTTGAGTGTCTGATTCAGTTCATTTAACATTATAGTCTCAAAGTATGTCCATTATGCTACAAATGACTCAAGATACCTTTTTTTTTTTTTTTTTTTTTTGGTACCGGGGATCGAACCCGGGACCTTGCACTTGGGAAGCAGGCACCAGAACCACTGAGCCAAATCCCCGGCCCTCAAGATATCTTTATGGCAGAGTAGGAGTCCATTGTGTGTAAATAACACGCTTTCTTTATCCATTAATCTTTCTCAAAAGGGGAGGGGGTCTAGAGTTGGAGGGAAGGGAGGGAAAGGGGATGAGAAAAAGGATAAATTAAGATGTGTTCTGAACCCGCGCCAACTCCACACAAGGAATGGAAATGTACCGCAAACACTGACGTACCACAAACACTGACTTAAAAAAAAAGGCAAACTTTTTAATACAAAAATTTTAATGTGTGTTGCTAAGGATTGACTCAGGGCGTCACTCGTGTTAGGCACATGCTGTACCATGAGCCGTGTCCCCGGCCTCTGAGGAGCTACTGTATTTTACTACTTTTTATTCCCTTAGAGTCTGGTGAAACCAGAAATTCTTAGCTGCTGAAAACGGACTTTGGCCCAGCCTAGGGTTCTTTGGTACATAATTGCTTATCTTGAGGACCTAATGGCCTCCGTCAAAAACACCTGACTCGTTTTTCTTGAGCGGGAAGACGTAGCCATGTGGCACTGGCTGGCGCCTTCGGAGCAAGGCGTTCCCAACTGCAGTTCCTGGCCGGCCTCAGGGCGGGCGGTGGCCACCAGGGGGCGACTCGCGACGGCTGGACCACAGATTTAAAGCCCAACAAAGGCTAAAGGGGAAGAGAATACTGGAAGAGGGGAAAAGAGAGAGGAGGAAGGATGTAGGGAACCTCATTTACCTTTGAACCTGGAAATTTCCGAACTCTCTAAAATAGAAAGGAAACATGAATCATGAAGCATTGGTAACTGCTCAACTTCAGTCACAGAAGACTTCTTGTACAGTTTGGTTAAGAACTTGGTAAAAACCCAAACTGTTTGAAGGCTAAAGTAGATTCCTTTTTTCCATTTATATTTTTTATTAGTATGTGTTTGTAGTACATAATGATTACACTCCTCATGGACAAAACACTTCTTAATTTCTTCATCCCCTTCGTCCCCCCTCCCTCCATCTCGCTGTCCTCTTTCCATTTGCAAAACATCTATGTCCCTTCTTCCTATTATCTTTTATTTTGCTCATTTATTATACTTCAGGTTTCTCATATAATTTTTATGTTTGTGTATCTGATTTATTTCCCTTAACATTACTGTCTGGAAGGGCATCCCTTTTCCTACAAATGATGCAAGTTTTCCTTCTTTGTGGCAGAGTAGTACTCCATGGTGTGTAAATACCGCATTTTCTTTATCCATTCATCTGTTGATGGATGTATAGGCCCTTTCCAAGATTTAGCTGTTATAAATTGTGCTGCTATAAACATGGGGGTATGCATGGATCACTGTAACATGATGTCTTTAACTCTTTCTGGAAGATACCTAAGAAGGGAAATAGCTGGGTTGAATGTAATTTCTAATTTCAGTTTTTTGAGGAATTTCCATATTGATTCCATAATGCGTGTACTAGTCTACATTCCCACCAGCAGTGTGGAAGTGTTCCTTTTCCCCACAGCCTTACCAGCATTTGATATTATTTGATTTCTTGTTAGCCATTCTTTCTGGAGTGAACTGGAAGCTCAGTGTTGTTTTACTTGGCGTTTCTCGAATAGGCAGAGATGTTGAGCATTTTTTCTTGTTTATAGACCATCTGTGCTGCTTCTTCTGAGAAGTGTTCATTTCAGTTGCCCATTTTTTGATTGAGTCGTTTATTTGGGGTGGTCTAGTTTTTTTTAGTTGTTTATGTATTCCTGATATTAGTCCTGTGTTCAAGGAATAGCCTATTTTTTCCTAGTCTGTAGGTTGTCTTTTCACTCTGTTAGTTGTTTCCTTTGGCATGCAGAAACTTTAATTTGATGTGATTCTATCTGTTGATTGTTGCCCTTTGTTTCTTGTTCTACTGGTGGTCCCAAAGTTCAGAAAGTTCTTGTCTACATCTAGGACTTCAGGAGTTTTACTTATTTTATCTTCTAGCAGATTAAGTGTTTCTCTTTCAACATTTAGATCGTTGATCCATTTTGATTTTAGCTTAGTACAGGGTGAGAGATGTGGGTCTGGATTCAATCTTGCGTATGTGGACAGCCAGTTTTCCCAGCACCATTTGGTAAAGAGCCGATCTTTCCTCCAGCATGAGTGCTTGGCCCCTTTGTCAGAGATCAGACGGCTGAGTGTGAAGGCTAAGGTCTGTCTCCTTGCCTTTTGTGTTGGTCAGGCCTCAGGCTGCTCACCGATCAGTGCCAAGGTGCTGGGAGACCCTGTGGAAGAGAACTGTCTCCCAAACAAGGCTCTGGAGGAAAACCTAGAGCTTCACTGCGGAGCAGCTCTCTACATGTGTGTGGACGTCACCCGTAGGAAACATCAACCAGCCCCCAAGTTCGGGGTTAGTTTCGGCGGAGCATTTGGATTCTGCACAGGAAGTGCTCTGCCTTCCCGGAAAGGGTTGGTCCCCGTGGCGCGTGCTGTGGCCACCACCACGCCTCTCGTTCTAGGAAGGAGCAGGAGGAGCTGGACACGTTCTTGCTCATTCTGACTGACGCGTGGTCTGTGCAGAGGAGGCTGGGAATGGACGCATCACGTGACGGGACACGTGCCCAGCGTTCCCAGAGCTGTGCTGGGCGTTGCGTCCCAGTCTTGGCCTTGGCTCTGCCCCTGGCTAACTGAGAAAACTTGGGTGGGTTTCAGTGTTTCTCATAAAATAAGGGGTTTTGTGAAGTTGGCATGAAATGTTCCATCTCATAACAAATTATAGAACTGTGGTGCCAGAAGTCAGTGAAGGACGGTAGCATTCAGAAACAATCACTGCACGATTTTAAGCTATTTTTAGACGGCCAGGGAACAGCTCTTTTGGGTCCATATCTCATTTAAACTGTAGAATGACAACTCTTCATCTTTGACTTAAGATTTTCTTTTTGAAAACATATGTTTCCATTACATTTTATTCAGCATAGTCTGAAGATTTAATTATTATTTTTTATTTTAAGTTTTTAATTTTTAATCTTTTGGTACCAGGGATTGAACTCAGGACCTTGGGCCTTAGAGGCAGGCGTGGTGCCACTGAGCTAAATCCCGGGCCCCTGGAGATTCATTTTTATCTCAGACATTTATTAGTCTTTCCAAAACCCACTTGGTTAGATAATAGTTTCAAGTTGTGTACAGTGAATTTCTCATTTCTGTTTGAGATTATAGCAATTCAAATACCAGCGAGAATTATTTGTTATGTTAATATAAATATAACCATGGAATTTATTGTTCCAAGTCACTTGAGGCTTTCTCAGAGAGTAGAAATTTGGTACAACTGCTGTCTTTCAGCTATGGGCAGTAGTCACAAGTTGAATATTTACTTGTTTTTTTCCAACAAATGGTGGTATCTGTTGACACAGTGATGGGAAAAGTGGTGCAGGTATCTGAGCTTTCTAAATAATATTTTACACATTTAGCATAATGCAAGCTACAGAGGGGAGCTTGATACATTTTTATTGAATGAACGAATGAATAAGTTAATGGGTGGATGATGTCCACTATGGAAAAAAGATAAGATCTTTAAATCCAAAAGAGAATTTTTAGTTATTTCACTGTGATCTGTATAAAGCACATTAAGTTATATGAAGTCTCTACCAGCCATTATCCTTCCAGTGGTAACTTAGTCTTTACCCCCTTTCCAGTTTTCGGGAATTTACTTACCAGAGTAATAAAAACTACGTACACAAATGTGATGTTATTTCTGAGACACGCGTTCTGAAGGTAGCGTCAGAACAAAGCTGCAACACTTACAGGTACCATTTGTTTAAAAAAATGTTTTTCGGGCCTGGAGGTGTAGCTCAGTGGCAGGGAACTGGCCTAGCGTGCATGAGGCCTAGTTTAAGGCTCAGCACTGAAAAAAAATCCCAGTAAAATAAATACAATTTTTCATGGCTCTAGCCAATAGGAATGCCCTTTTTACTTCCCATGTAAACAGCCCCGGGGCAAGCTGGTAACGTGTGTTTGGATGTGTTGCAGAAAAGAAGTGCCTGTCTCCAGGCGGGGCGGGCACTGCAGCTGGGCGGGGCTGAGTGTGCTGGGACTTGTGCCCGGGCGGGGCCGCTTGGGGTGCGGCACCTCCGAACCGAACCCCTGTTAGGCCGTGGGCTTGGACGGGTCCCTAGGAGCGTCCGTCGCTCGTGCACTCAGGTCCGCCGGCCTCAGAGGGTGCTGTGCAGCCCCGAGGGGGTGTGTGGAGGTGCTCTGACCCGGGTTGGAGGACAGCTCGCTGCGGGGCAGAGGACGTGAGGCGGGGTAACCGGGAGAGGGTTTATTCATGAGTGAGAAGCGTGGTTACCCACTTGAAAGTGGGAACATTTCACATAAATCCTCGCGGAGAATCCGCACACACGCCCGCGACTCGAGCTCCAGGAGCAGTGGTTGACTCTGTGGTCCTCATCCTCCCTGCCGGCCCCTGCCTAATGCCCACCTGAAGCATCGCCTCTCCTGAGTTGTTTCAATCACTTTGCTGCTTAAATAATCTGTTCAGCCTACCGTGATGTTGAGTTTTATTTACATAAAATCACACGGCATATATTTCTTCTGTGGTTTTTTCTCTCCTAATATCATGACTGCAAAGTTGATATACAAACGTAGAGTTTGAATTCCTTCGTATTTTCGCTGTTGTTTTATTTCCCATTGCTCGAACACAGCACAGCCTATTTTTTTTTTTCAAACTGGAGATTGAATGCAGGGTCTTCACACTGAGCTACATCCCCATCCTTTTTTCTTTCTTATTTATTTATTTTCAACCTTTTTAATTTTGAGACAGGGTCTCACTAAGTTGCTAAGTTGCCCAGGCTGTAACCCTCCTGCTTCAGCCCCCTAGAGTGTTGACATTACAGGTGTGTGCAATATCAGGCCCTGCTCATCGTCTTAATGGAAGTATATTGTAAATACGTATCAGAACACAAAGTGTTCATTAATTCTTACATCTTCAAAATTTGATATTCAAATCATTTAAGGTTTTGAGTTTTGTCACAATTCTGTTTCCACACAGCCCCAGGGAATCCTTAACTACTACACAACACAGACAGCAAATAGGAAAATCTGTGTTCCTCTCACCCTCCTGGGCCCATGAAGCTGGACAGTAGCCTCGCCGTCTGTGTTTTCTAAGAAAAGAGACCAGTGGTTTAATAATCTCACATTTCCTTGGCTGTGCAGCTTTGATTCCCCAGTGAAGAATCTTCCCACGAGGCAGATATATCGACAAGATCTTGGTATAGCGGCTTCTTAGTGCTCTCGTAGTAGGTCTGGAATCATTCACGGCGCAGGCACACTGGCTACAGAATCTGATCACAACAGAAACAGGCACTTGGTGACTCACGAGGAGGTAGGGTTAGTGGGACAGAGCGGCCCCTGACAGCCAGATGCCTGCAGAGGTTCCTTCCAGAGGCCAGCAGGAAGTCATCTGGCAGGGGTCCACCTGCTGAGAACCTGAAGAGCTCACAGTACAGCGATTCTTTGCAGAACATTATTGAGCCAGAGAGAAAGGAAAAATTTTAATGCTTTTGCACTTATTAAGCATACATTAAAATTTATTGTTAAAAAAGAAATTATAACTTACAAACTGCCTTATTATTCAAAATATATTAGAAAGTAACAGAATGTATGTGTTCACAGTTTCTGCCAAGGTCGTCTTGATTTGTCTCAGGGCACTGGGATTAAACCCGGCATCAGCCTCACCCTGATGCCTTTCCAGTCATGACCTAGAGATCACTAATAACCCTGCTCTTATGGAGGAAGCCCCTTCGTGTGTTGCCTCCTCTATGGCTCCTGGTACCGCCTTCAAAATAGGGACAGGGACACACACACTGCCTGGCCTGTGTGTCACATTCAACACATTCTAGACGGTGGTCAGGAAAAGATATCCTAGAAAAATTGGGGTTGCTGTGAGATCCTGTTGAGCTTAACAGTTTCCTATAGAGTTAATTGGACATGGTAGCTATCGGAAATACAAGTACTTGTTGGTGTATTCTTGGTAGTAACTTTTATATGCTTAGTGCCTGCGTTTCTTTAGAAGTTCGGTGGCTTCCTGACTCATAAGGTGTGTGTAAAGAGTTAGCAAGTCCTGTGAGTTCCCTGCACGATCGGGATCCTCTTCGCGTACTGAACTGTTTTCATCTTTTGCTCCTGGTTCCCTTTGCCACACTGGGGCACAGGAGGGGCCCACCTCCCATCCCGAGGTCTGAGCAAGTGTCATCGCTTTGTCTGGAACGCATACGGTCACCTGCAAATCTGCTCCAGATCGGAGTTGGACAACTTCTTCGGAGAAGCTGTCTCAGAGCCTGGCCGTGTCCCCCATTGGATTCCTTTCATTGCCATTGGGTGATTGTGGAGCTCTTTGTGGTGTTTTTTGCATTTGAGCTCCATCGAGCAGGAGCCTGAGGAAGGCATTTCTGGCTTCCCAGGGACTCACGGGGCTGTCCAGAGAGCGAGCCCAGCAGATGATCAATAAATGTTTACTGGAGCCATGAATATTGTGTGACTCATCGAAAGTTCAATGATACTATTTTTCTTTTTCTCTTTTCAGCTGGGAAGTCATCAATTCTAAGCCAGATGAAAGACCCAGACTCAGTCATTGTATTGCAGAATCGTGGGTGAACTTCAGCATATTTCTTCAAGAAATGTCTCTTTTTAAACAGCAGAGTCCTGGCAAGGCAAGTTTTCCCAGGGAGGAGTGTGTTTAAATGTGGCATGCACTTGGGGACAAACGAACTGACTGACTCTGTCTGACTCTGAATATACCAGGACCCGTGTCGTGAAAACCAGCGCCAGCAGGGCTTGAAAATGTTAGCACACGAGCCCCAGAGAACCTTCAAACTCCTGTTTGGAAGTCGTGTTAGCTTTATATTTTATACGTGTTTATTTGGGCTATTAATTGGAATGAATGATGCTTGGTCTTAACAGCCAAGCCAAAAGGGGAAAAGAAAAGTCTTATTAAGAATTTCATTGATGGCCGGGGATTTAGTTCAGTGGCATTGTGCGTGCCTTGCAAGCACAAGGTCCAAAGTTCAAGCCCCAGTTCCACACACAAAAAAAAAATTTTTCATTGAAGCCAGATGTGTTGGGATGCACCTGTAGTCCTGGCACTCAGGAGGCTGAGGCAGGAGGATCATCACAAGTTTGAGGGCAGCCCGGGCCATATGGTGAGTTCAGTGGCAGCCTGCACTGCATAATGAGACCCTGTCTTAAACAGTCCCAGAAAAGGAAAAAAAAAAGTCTCATTGATAGCTTTCAGCCTGGTTCTGAAGAGTCAAAGGGAAATGAACGCATAGACCTGCAGCGACACGTTCAGAGGCAACAGAGTCTAACTGCCAAGCTAGGAAGTGGAGATTCTCATATGTTTTACTTGGGAAAGAAAACTTTTGGCAGAAGCAGTCAATGATTATGTACTTAGAACGGGCACTTTTGCAGTTAAGATGAAGACCACAGGGGGAGGAGTCTTCAGTGAGCAGAAAGGGTCACCCAGGGAAGGGTGGCACCATGTGCATGTGCAGACAGCTCCCACTGTGCGCGGCAGTCTGGTGGCTGCAGGAGCTGCAGAGCCGTCCACAGACCTTGTTTGTGCCATCGCTGCCTTCACGGTTGCCTTTCCCTCCCACCAAGCAGGACAGACTGGGGCTCAGGGAGACAGACGCTGCTACTGCCTGTGCGACACGGTCCGGCACTGCTGTTGCTCCATCTGATGGGCTCAGAGGCGCCTCACAGGGTCAGATGGCCTCTGATCGTAGGGTGCTGGACGCAGCACTTACAGTCTCCTCAGTGTGCTGTCTGTGGGCAAGCTTGTGGCTTCATCGGTGTTAGATAGGAGAACTGTGCTTGGAAATATTCTGAGCATATTGAAGTGGCATTGTGTTTGGGTTGATTTTTTAATCACTGGAGATAAATTTTAGAATAGATTTCCATATGGCAGGTGTATTAATTAGCTTTCCTATGACTGGGATGGAATACCCAAAACCCACAACTTAAAGGAAGAGAGGATTATTTTGGCTCACAGGTTAGAAGGGTTTAGTCCATAGTTAGCTGGCTCTGAAATGGCGTAGTGGAAGGGCCTGGCAGAGGACAGCTGCTCACCCCTTGGCAGTCAGGAAGCAGAGAGAGAGCAGAAGGAGCTGGATGGGAATTCACCCGCCCGAATCACTCCCTGGAGCTCCACCTCCTGACCAGGGTCCGCCTCCGAGTGAGACTTTTGGAGGATGTCTTAGGTCTGAACCGTAACAGCGGGCATGGTGTATTTTTGGTGCCTGTTTTACCCAAGTGGTTAAACATATTTTTGGAGAATTCTGAACTTCAGACTTCCACCCTGGATTGCCTCAGTGCATTCCAAGTCTGGTGGCTGAGGATGAAGGTGCTACAAAAGCTAAGGGTTAATAAGAAATCTCTTTCCAACACTTAGTTCTGGATATCATTGTGTTGTTATTGCTCCTTCCACCTCTACAGCTTTATTTCTTCCATTTCATGTCTAGAATTCCATATTCTTCCAAGGGCATTTGTTATCTCACAAATAGCTCTTAATTTTGCTGTACAAGTTCATCTGTTCTGTTTTATTTTATTAACTCTGTGCCAAAGAATGAAGTTAACCTGAAATTTAGACTCCTTACCCTCTCCCTTAATCAGTTATTGGGGAGAGGTATGTATTCCTTCTTCATGTGGTTTTTGAAAGCCCCTTAATGCATTTTCCTTGCTTGCTTATCATCGTACTCTAATACCATCATGTAAAGATAGGATAAAAAACAAAAGGTTTAGACTGAAGTGTGAGAATTAAGTGAAGACTTTACAGGGAAGGTTTTTCTGTCTTGATGTTTCTAATGGGTAGTAGGAAAACTTTCTGTAGACTGTTTTTAAATTTCTTAAAACTACCAAGATTTTGCTGTCATTGTAATTGGCAGAGAAAAGGAAAATAATAAAATTTCAATGTAAGAGTTTCGTTTCATTTACAGTTGGTTTCTAGGCAGTCGAGAAGTGGGTGGATATTGTTAGAAAGGAGCGTCCCAGAGGTTTACCACTATGCAAATAGCATGAGATTTGTATAGATGCTTCTAATCGTTCTAACATGGTTTGCTGTATTTATGAATTTCTGTAGGTTACACTGGTAGCTTGAAGTTTCAGATTTAATTATATCAGATTGCATCACTTTTATTAAATGATGCTGAGGAAGAGGATTCTAGGAACACCAGTGACTCTTCGGGTCTCTTGCACCTGGCAGTAATTCAGCCACTAATGGGATACATTATTTTTAGTTGCAGAAATGAGCTCCTCTGCCTTATAAATGATTATTTCCAAGTGTTAAAATGAACCGAGCTTGTTGAATGTCCCTGAATGAGTGCAAAGAATACTGTTTGGAACATATTTGCCATAATCCAATAGGCCTCGTATAAATAAATAACGGCATGTGTATTCTGTGCTCTGAAATGTCTTTCTGTGGCAATAACTGTCCCATTTTATTTCTGTTACTTGCAGTTTTGTCTCCTGGTCTGCAGTGTGTGCACATTTTTTACAATCTTGGGAAGTTACATTCCTGGGGTTATCCTCAGCTATCTACTGTGTAAGTATAGTAGAACATTTGACTGATTGCTTTGATGCAAATGTCATCACTTAGTGGCCAACAGAGTTTCCATGGTTTAGAAGAGGAGGCATGAGTTCTTCGCAATAACAAGTTGATTATTTCTTAATATCTTGCTGTACAAAGTTTTTCTTTTTTCTTAGAGATATTTTGGGAAGAAAGCTGCAAAAGGCACATTAGAAGTAAATACTTTTATTTTAAATTATGTCAGTAAAACTATAGATAAGCTGCATGCCCTACCACCCAAATGCATCAATACTTTGTCCTTTTTGCATGTTCTATAGTTGAAAACAGTAAAACCACAAAGAGATATCATTGTATGTACTTCCGCCAGAATGGCTAAAATTAAAACCAACAACCATATGAAGTATTAGCAAGAAGACAGAGCAAGTGAAATTCTCACATAGTGAGGTGGGGTGGCAGTTTCTGCTGTGTGACTCAGCCATCCCACAGCTAGGTAGCTGCCCAAGGGAAATGGAAACCCACATCTCCAGAGATGCATACACAGATGTTCACAGCACAATTATTTGTATAGCCTGAAGTGCGATACACCCTATATGGCCATCAATAGATGAATGGACAAACTCTGGTATATCCATATAATGGATTACTACTGAGCACTACACATTGATACATGCAATACTAGGCTAAATCTCAAAACAGTTGGGCTGAGTGGAAGAAGCCACGTAAAGAGTTATGTACCGTAGATTCTGTTTGGATGCAATTCTAGAAAATTCAAAGTACTCTTTAGTGACCAAGCAGATCAGTGGTTGCCTGGGGTTGAGCTGTATGGGGCAAGGAGAAGCAGGATGCAGAAGGATTAATAAAAACATGAAATGTGACAGAGGTGAGTAGGTATCTTCTTGGCCCTGGTGATGGGTTTGTGGTTACACGAATATGTCAAAATTTATCATATTGTACACTTTCTGTGTAATCTATCGTACGTCAGCTATAACTAAAAATGTCATTATGAAGTCTAGCTTTCCTGAAAGATATGAAGGTCTGACACTGCTACCTTTTGGTGAGGCAGGCGGTCTCAACTAACCAGATTTGCCTAAAGGTACTCAAGATACTTCAGTTTTGCAACTCCTATTTTAAAAGGTAACAGGAGACATCTCCTAACTCTAACAAGGAAGTAAGCACCGGGGAATACAGTGCGTCCAGCATGGTAATCTTTATCTCACTTTGTATTCCTAATGCGTAACACAAATGGCTCAAATCGAGTCTTCCGGATAGAACTCGCATAAACCATCAGCCTCTTGATCTGCATTATTTAGGAGGCAGAGGAGAATAGTGCAGGGGAAGGAGAAATATGAGCAAGGCACTTTTCACATGGCTTGAATTTATCTCATGCAGCAGACCAACTTCCAGCAAAGTGACCCCGGTGTTACTGATGTCAGACAGAGATGATAGCAGGTCTCCTGCAGCAAAATGCCACATAGAAAACAGTGGTGAGGTTCTAACCCGGGGCAGTTGTCTGGACAACATAGGAAGTTTCTGTAGGTTTTCAGGGTGAAAGGATTGAGGGGAGAAAGGTGATCTAATTGCAAGTCTAAAAAAGTGACCGTGAGCATGGGGTGTGTGTGTGTGTGGGTGTGTGTGTGTGGGCGTGGTGTGCAGTAAAACATGTTTTCATGACGGGGAGAATAGAAATTAGGAACTTATTTCACAAAGGCGTTTTCTTTAAAAAAGAAAAACTTCTATTTTTCAACAAAGAAAATTTAGTGTTTTGTGAAATAGTGAAAAAGGATGTTTTACCTTTACTTTCTTCCTCCTTATATTTCAGTACTGTTTGCGTTTCTATGTCCACTGTTTAAATGTAATGATATCGGACAAAAAATATACAGCAGGATCAAGTCAGTTCTGTTGAAACTAGATTTTGGAATCGGAGAATATATTAATCAGAAGAAACTCGAGAGGGCTGGTAAGTAAAGTTTGAATCTTAGAGTCCGTGCCTGAGATGACACGCCAGCAGCCTATTGCGAGATTGTCGACAGAGTTTAGGGCAGAAGCCCTGGCTCTGGTCGTCCCTGACTAGGCCGGGCTGCCCATCCCATAATGCCCACAGGGAGACGAGCAGTGGTGAAGGGCGCTTTGATCAGCGTGGCCAGGCCAGGAAGCTCGGGTGAAAGAGGCTCAGGATGGGTCTTGGAGGGGCCGACAGACACGGGTTTGTAGGAGGCAGTGCCGCTGGGCCCCCGCACGTCAGGACTGATTGTGTGGGGGCGGGCAAGCCCTCCTCGCTAGAGGGCTGTGGTGCCCATCCCAGGACGGCTTCTGCTGCGGGGCAGCCTTGCTCCCACCTGGGGCTCTGTACCTCCTGGGGGCGACTGGACCCTGCTTATCCTGGCCTCTGAGGTGGCTGCGAGGTTCAGGACTGGAAACTCCTAGGCATTGCTCCAGGGAGTCTGGACTGGGTGTTGTAAAAGCTGGCCACTAGATGTCCCTGCCAATCCCGAAAAAGACTTTAGTTGCTCTTATCTCAGGTTTTGTTTTGTTTTGTTTCTGTTTTGGTGGTGGTGGTACTGGAGATTGAACCCAGGGTCTTTGCTCTGAGCTACATCTTTTCTTTTCTTTTCTTTCCTTTCCTTTTCTTTTCTTTTCTCTTTTTTCTTTCTTCAGGGTCTTTCTAAGTTGATAAATTGCTCAGGCTGGGCTCTAACCTGTGACCCTCTTCCCACAGCCTCCCAGGGTGCTGGGATCATAAGCGTAGCTACCACGCCCGGCTGATCAGTGTGTCATACAGACACCCCTTAAATGAGCGCCCTGCCCACCTGCACAGCGGAGCCTGGACCTGACCCTCGCTGTCAGGTCCTAGGGAGACACCTGAGGTCAGGGCAGAGATGTCCCACTCCACCTGCTTTCATTTACACCTTTACACCTGCAGGCCCAGCTCCCAGGTCCTTGCTACAATGGCCTTTAATACATTTTAGGGTGCTTTGGGTTTCTTATTAAATATTATCATAGAAGCTACCCTTCCCCCCAGGTAATCTATGTAACTTTTTCCTTTTTAGGCTTTTACACTTTTCTCAAACATAGTTAAGTAAATTGACTTTTAAATCCCAGTTTTTGAGGGAGGAAGGCTTTGCCGAGTATGTATTTTGCCATTTATGATTTCCTTTATCTTTGGCTAGTCTACTGTATTGCAAATAAAAATCAGCAATAGGGATGAGTGTGGAAGTCACGTGAGACTGGGCTCAAATAGCCAGAGGAAGAAATCACAGGAAAAACCAGTGTGATGGTTTTGACATCCCACCTCAGCTGTGACTTACAGGTTATCAGGGCATGGTGTGTGTCAGCGTGGCCTGGAGGACTTAAAAAGGCCAAATTGTGTGTGAGTCTCAATGGCGTCAGATGGGGGGCCAGAGAATTTGCATTGCTAAGAGCTTCCCGGGCAGCAGCTACTGGTTGGCTGCAGAATTGCTAATATGGACCATTGCCTTTGGAAATCAGACATCTTCCAAATATGCAGGGCTTCTTATGATTTGCAAACATGTAAAGTTTCTATTTTAAGGGGCTTTTTTTTTGGTCTTTTTTTTCTTTTTTCTTTTTTAGTATCGGGAATCGAACTGAGGGCCTCATGCTTGCCAGACATCAAACATGTAAAGGTTCTTACGTGCAAACATGTTTTTTTCTATACTGGGGGTTGAATGCAGGGCCTTTGCACTAAGTTGTATCCCTGGCCTTTTTTATTTTTTACTTGAGACAGGGTCTCATAAACTCACTAAGTTGCCTAGGTCGGGGTTGAACTTGGTGATCCTCCTGTCTCACCCTCCTAGAATGCTGGGACTATAGGCGTGTGTGCCACCACACTCATCTTGTGCAGATATTTAACTATCTGGAGACATTGAAGTATATGGGGAGTGTGGGGTAAGAATATATAATAAAATAAATACACCGTGTCTAAGCTGGCCAGGAAACTGAAAGCTTCCCATTTTTTTTTCTCAACAGAAGCAGATAAAGAAAAGAGTCACAAAGATGACAGTGAATTAGACTTTTCTGCTCTTTGTCCTAAGGTACTTTGTTTAGTTCTCAATTTGTTTCTGTGGTTTGACTGTACATTTATTTATGTGAACCAAAGCTGAATGATTTTCCAGATAGATTTGGTCATCTGAACAGCCTCAAAGGAAAATACTCACCTGTTTTTATTAGTATGACATTGGGGCCATGAGTGTCGATTTTTCAGAAAATTTTCCTTTGCAATTTACAATGTGCCACTGTGTTTGTATTAACGCAGATCAGCCTTACAGTTGCTGCCAAAGAGTTATCAGTGTCTGACACAGACGTCTCAGAAGTATCTTGGACCGATAATGGGACCTTCAACCTCTCAGAAGGATACACTCCACAGACAGATACTTCCGATGGTAGGCTAGCCTTTCTAGATAGACTCTTAGTTTTATTATTCAGTACATGTAAAAACATTTCTGTCGACCACTAAATAAATAATATAGTTTGGTATATTGGAATTAATACTTGCTGTAAAAATGAATGAAGTTCTAATTCTTATTACAGCATGGGTGGATCTTGAAAACACCATGCTGGGTTGGGGATTTAGCTCAGTGGTTTCACCGCCTGCTGTGCAAGCGCAAGGACCCGACTTTGATCCCCAGTACCAAAAAAATAAATAAATAAATAAACTATGCTGAGCAAAAGATGCTAAAGATAAAAGGTTACACATTGTATAATTCCCTTAATAGGAAATGTCCAGAAGAAGCAAATCTGTATAGAAAGAAAGTAGCTTAGTGGTCACTAGGGACATGGGGCAACAGTTAGTTGGTAGGAGTTTCTTTTGGGAGTAAGAAAAATTTCCAGAATTGGTGTGATGAATATACTAGAACTTCCTTAATTATATACTTTAAAAAAGTGGATTTATGATGTTACTATCTCCAATACTTGTTACTTTTTAAAAAGTATGAGAAAAAAATCTTAGTCATGTCCAAATCTACCTTTATTTTGAAAATAAAAAATTAAAAAAATTCCCTCCTGAAATGTCTGGAAGCATTGCTTATAGCATTAATAGGAAAAGAGAAAAAGAAAAGCTAATCCTATATAATCAGACCTCATATTCTTTAAAAGAGATGAAAGTGTGGGGCCGGGGATTTAGCTCAGTGGTTCCAGTCCCTGCCTCGCAAGCACAAGGTCCCAAGTTTGATCCCCGGTACCAAAAAAAAAAAAAGTGGAGGGCAGGTTCTCTAGAGTCCAAAGCTAACTCTGAAGTTCTCATACTTGTTTTCAAAGTTAAGTAAGTTACTTTGCTTTCACAATAGGTTAAATACAATTTAAATGAGTACATTATTCTTTATGGTGCTTTTTGTAAATTCCATCCATATAAATGGAGACAAGGCTTGTGCAGTGACTTTCCTTTCGCTGGTCTCCCTGGGTAATTTTCAGTGGTCCCAGCCACATACTGAACATATGAGATCACAAAGGAAGAGAATCAGTAGCCTGTTTCATACTGACTTTGTACAGGAAGGAGGGAGGGGACTATACCATGTTTGAAAGAAGACGTTTTTGGAGACTTGGAGACCCAAGTACTATGTCATCTTGCCTCAGATGCCACTAGCTGACTGTGTGGTCTTGGACGGGTGACACAGTCACCATGATCTCCACTGCCTTGCATGTCAGAGTAAGAGGAGCCCTGAAGTTCACTTGTGCGGTGTCAACTTTCACTGTCTACACCTGAGTTCACAGTTTAAATGCTAAGATAGGAAATGCTTCTTATGCATCCATCTTAGATTTATATAGTAAAAGGAAACCCACATGTAAGGCTGTCTTTACTAGAACTGAAAACTTCAAATCACTGCTGTAAGGAGTTAACTGTACTAAAAAATATTCTATAAAAATCAGCTTGCCTCATAATCTGATACTGCTTTCAGATGTCCTGAATGTAGGCATGCTCAGTTTTAGCGGTAGTTATAAAGAGGACCAAATGTTTCCATGAGCTCTCGGGTTGAGTGGGAATACTAGGGCCAGTAGCTTCTTTTTGTTGCTTTAAACAGACACAGGTTACAAGTCCTATTTCTATGTATGGAAATGCTGAGTCTGGATGAACTATATTTACTCTTTGATGTACCAGAATCTGTGAATGCCTGCAATTCAAGTATTTTTTTTCTTTCATGACCATACATACCCCCATTGGCTTAAGGTGATTCCCATGTTAGAAGGAAGGGATTTTTGTGATATATCCTTAATCTTTAGTTAAATCCTCCAGATCACATCAGAGAAGTTTCAATATTAAGTCATATACACAGCTTGTGCTTAAGAGGAAAGCAAAAGATGCGGAGGACACATAGTATTTGTGTGTTTGTGGAGAGACAGTGTCACAGATTGGGGAGAGTTCCAGAATATGGTTAAAATGATTCCTGTTCACTCAGCAGGCTTGGGGAGGGCCAAGGTGGCTTGGAAGGGTCAGATCAAAGACAGCTTTTAACAGATTTCATATTTGTTGGGGTGCGTAAGCATGAACTTGTGTTATGCTTTTCACAGATCTTGACCGGCCTAGTGAGGATGTTTTCTCTCGAGATCTCTCAGATTTTCCATCTGTAGAAAATGGCACAGGAACAAACGATGAAGATGAATTAAGCCTCGGATTGCCCACTGAGCGCAAGAGGAAAAAGGAGCAGCTGGACAGGGGCCATGCAGCAAGCAGAGAGAGGCTATCAGCAGCTGGGCTCACTCTTCCTCTGAACAGTGACCAAGCCCTTCAGTTGATGAGCAGCCTGGCTGGGGACGTCATCACAGCTGCAGTGACGGCTGCCATCAAAGACCAGCTAGGAGGGGCTCAGCAGGCCCTGGCTCCTGCTGCGCCCAGCCCGGGCGAGGACACAGACACTGAAGAAGGGGATGACTTTGAACTACTTGACCAGTCGGAGCTGGATCAAATTGAGAGTGAGTTGGGACTCACACAAGAGCAGGAAGCGGAAACACAGCAAAACAGGAAGTCTTCCGGATTCCTTTCACATCTCCTTGGCGGCCATTAAGCTGGGACTAGGCTTGCAGCAGGCACAGGCTGCCACCAAAAAGTTTCAACCCAGCAAAAATAAAAAAACAAAAAAGAAAGAAAAAAATGGAAAAAAATTTAACTGTAAGCTTTAATGATTACTTTAGATTTTCTTTGTCTTATTTTCCCCTCTGCGGTGAATTAATTGGATATATATCAGCCAACACTGATAGATTGGTATTTCTGATAGTTATTTTTATGTAATAAGCATGGAAATGAACTTCATATACATATACACCATGTTGTCGGAAATATTAGGAGTTGTTTTTAAAGCAAAAAGAAAAAAAAACTCCAAACACCAAATTATTAAGATCCTTCTGTAAGTATTCTTTATAATTAATTTTCAAGCATGCAAAAGTTTATTGTAACTCATTGAAAATATTAACAATTAATTGTGACTATGTGCTGTATCAGCTCCCTTGTTCCTAATACTTGGAAATAATTTTTTAAAAAACTGGTAAATTTTGATGTAAAAAGACAAATTATCGAAGGATTGTTAGTTGAAGGACTTGGGAAGTATTATCAAAATTAGTGTCCTAGGAAAAATTTTAAAAATAAGACGTACAGATCGGCTGGAGCATCTCCACATGTTTTCTGCAGTTGTAGGCATAGGCGCACTTGCAAAGTGGCATCTTCTTGGCTGCCACCTCTGGTCGTGTGAAGGGTGGTCTTAACCCAGAGAAGTAAGTAGTTGTGTATCACATAGATGGAGGTTATGGTGTAACCAGAGATTCCGTTGTTTTGTTGCTCATTTTTGTCCTCTGTTTGTAATAGACATTGTGAGTGCAGATCTATTCTGCCCACTCACACTCATTGCTCATATTTTATATTGTGTCATGGAAAATGTCACCTAAAATTGTGAAACAAGTTATGGATACGTTCTAGGAATGATGTCATCATCTCAATAAAGAAATAATAACTTGTTTTCTTAGTCTGTATAGATAGAAAAGATAGCTGGCTTTAAAATATTTATTTGCTATTGAAGTCTACCTGTGTCACCTGTTTCTTATTGGGAAACTAGAATATATTTTTTTCCTTTGCCTTACACTTTTTTAGATCATCTTTTAATGGTCACATTTGGCTTACAGTTTTTAACAAAGGACTGAAAAGCAGAAACCAAGATAGTTTTGTTTTTGTGATATAGACTTTTAGTCGTTTTGAGTGAGGGACCATGTCAGCGAGTCTAAAACATCTCTTAAACCTTCAGATACGGCTGGCATTTCTACAGATGCACAGCATCTGAGACCCTCAGAAAGGAAGAATAATCTAACAGTATAGGAAATCTGTCTCCCCCTCCTTTCATTTCATGCCTTTTCTTACGTTTGTAAAGAACAACTCTCGGTAACTAATCTTGTATGAAGTATCTCTTATTTATATTTTCTTTCTGAGGTATTAAATTATCTAGACAGAATTTTGCCAAATGTTAAAGGGAAGAAAGTTCCTGAAGACTTTCAACACTTGCTTTTGTGATTGACTATACTTTCGTGTCGTTACTGCCTCCTGCTATGTTTGACGTCCTTTATTGATGGTATCAGGTGAGCCTGTGCCTTCATTCTCTTGCCCATTTCAGTACAAATGTAAACCTGTGTTAGAAAATCTCTGAACTGTGTGGTTTTGGAAGAGTATACCTCAATTCTTTTCAATAAGAGTTTCTGGACAAGAGGGGAAAAAATACAATCACATATTTATAAAATAGTCGCTACCAGGATTCTTTTTTTTTAAAAAAATGTGCGTTTCTTCATTTGAAAAATATTCTTGGTCACAAGGTCATAAAGTTTAAACATCATTTCAGTTTCTTCATTGAGGAGAAAATAAGAATTTCAATAACCAAATAATCAAAGATTATGTTATAAGTCACTGGACAAGCTTACAAGAAGATAAATTCAAGGGCTGGTATTTGTATGAACAATAAATCTAGAATAAACTGTTACAAACTACAAATTAAAATGGGTTTGGAGACAGCAGCAGTCTGCGGAGAGGAGCACTATGACTATACATCCATTTGATGGGTTTATATAAGAACTTGTGATTACAAATTTAAACAGTAATGGTGCTCTTCTCAAAACTTTTAAGTCGAATGAATGTAGGGATGCTGAAGATTCTGTGTGTGGGGCCATTGTTTCTGTTTTGCTATAGTACCAAATAAGCCGTATGACTGATCCAGTATGATAGGGGACAGTAAGTCCTTTACCATGAGAAATTAAATCAATAGCAGTATTTCTCCAGTATCTAAGACACTGATAAAGAATGAATGGCCTTTTCCTTGTGAGATCTAAGTGAAATGCAGTCATTAAAATGTGAACCATGGTTTTGCTCACTTCCTGTAGAAAGTGTGTAGCAGATGTGTATCATGTATTTTTCTCTGAAACAATAAAGTAGTGTGCTAAAGAAATTGAAATTCACTGGGCGTGGTGATGAACGCCTGTAATCCTGGCCCTTGGGAAGCTGAGGCAGGAGGATTGCCAAAAGTTCAAGTCCAGCCTGGGCTACATCGTGAATTCAAGGCCAGCCTGAACTACGTAGTGAACTACATAGTCTCAGAAAAACAAAACAGAGCCGGGGATTTAGCTCAGTGGTTCCACCGCCTGCCTCACAAGCACAATATCCCGAAAAAAAAAACAAAAGAGAAAAAAAAGAAGTTGAAGTTTACTTTGAAAGGTCATTCCATTTGAATATTCTCATTTACCCTAAAATCTTCAAAAGTGATTTTTTACAAAATGTCCCCCTCCGTAGTTTAGTAGAACATTACAATAGACCAAGATCCCAGCTCTTAAGTGGAATTAAGAGCATTGTGAAATACAGGATAAATAAATTGTCCAAGGTCATACAGCTAGTGAGGGGAAGAAACTGCCTGATCCCAAAGCCTATTCTCTTTATAGTTCATTGGAAAAATAATATTGTGGAGAAAACAATGCCCTCTTGAAGAGGAAAAACAAAGAAAACGGAGTGTTCAAAGATACTAAAATTCCTGGGAGGATCGTGAAAGAGTGGAGGAGGCAGGGAGGAAATAATTGCCTGAAGAATGCGTGCTAGAAGAAGCATACAGAAATGATAATACATAAGGAAAAGCAAAACCAGAAGTTCTTTACTTTTTACAGCTACCTATCTGCTTTATTTTTTAGGGAAGCTTGAAAATATATAGTTTTTCTTACTCCAGTTGATGATTAATGTTAGTTATATTTTTTAAACTGAGTATCTGTCTGGAGAGTGCGGCTACTTCAAAAGATTTTGGCAATCTAAGCCAAGCTTTCTGGAATAAAAACTACCACTGGACTTAACTTTTGCGCTGCAAAATTATTCTTTTAGCAAAATGGAACAATCTAGGTGCCCGCACTGTTCTTGCAGTGTGGCATACAGCCAGGAAGACTGCCCGCCTTCAGGGAGCTTGTATTCTAGATGCAGAAGACTAATGTGTGACTGGCTATTCTAGTTTGTCCAGGGCTGAGGGTTCCTTCCAATGCAGGGCTTCCAGTGCTGACTGGGAAATCAAGGATAAACAACAAATGGTAGCAGAAGCGTCTCAACATGGTCCCCAAAGACTGACCCACCCCACCCTCTTGATTTACAGTGGACCCTTCTCTTATGAACTCAGTTTGTTCCTTAGGGATGGTTGTAACTCAAGTTGGTCAATGAAGGCTCAGGCTCCTCTACACAACCTTCAAATTCGCTCTCCTGTGTACAGGCAGATCTCAGTGTCCTTAGACACTGGCCCAGGATTTCTCAATGAACCCCACACAGGAAAGGATGTTGTAATGTTCTAGAACTCTTCAAGGGTTCAATCTGTATCTGAGACCATCTGGAAGCACAAGCAGCTGGCATTCGGGTCATAACTCAAGACTAACTAAAATTCTAGTCATAACCCAAGTTTTTCATATGTCAGGCCAGTCGTTACTTGAGGGCCCATTGTACATCCTTTCGTGATCTCCTTCTGAGTTAAACGGGGCTGACCTACATCAGAGCACTCTAATAGTGGAAATAACTGTGACTTCTAGGGCTAGGTCATGAGGCAGACTGTGGCTCTGCTCTCTTTGGGGGAAAACAGTCACATCTTAGGCCATCTTACAGTCAAGCAGCCAAACGGCCCTATGTCAAGGTCCACCTGACTAAGAACCAAATCCTCTTGCTATCAGCTATGTAAATGAGTCCTTCTGATCCACCCAAGGCCAAACAGTCAGCCTGCAGTGACTTCAGCCCTGGCCCCATGTTCACTGAAACATCATGAAATGGAGTCAGAACCGCTCAGCTAAGCCACTCAAATGCCTGACCTGCAGAAACTGAGATAAAATTTGATGCCAAATTTGAGTTTAATTCGATACAGAGTAACAGATAACTGACAGTTTATGGAGGAAACATTCCTGGTAAGGATTTAAGAGTCAGGGTTAGGATTACTTTTTACTCTCTTATAAAGGCATTTGGGCATGGATGTAAAAAGTCAGAGAGCAAACCAGCAGAGAGATGTTCAGAGCAGCAAAGTAAAGGACTTGTGAGAACACCAACAAAACATACCTTGTTAGGAAAAAAAAAGTGTCACTGTGACAACCAAGGTGAGCCAGGTGGAGAACACGGTGTGGTAAAGATCAGAAGTAGGGTGGAGGTGTAGCGGGTACTCAAGGACTTCATAAAACACACAGGCAGGTTTTGAAAAATTTATTTCTAGTCAAGGGAAGCCACTGGAGGGTTCTGAGCAAAAAAAGCAGCACGATCTGACCTATTTTTTTTTTTTAAAAAAGTCTTCTCTCATCTTTTAGTGCCATTGACAGCTTGGATCTTGTTCGTGCAATGTTCAGTTCTGTAACAAAGCTGGTTCTAGTCCTACTAGGGTGTGCAGATGAATCTCTGAACTCCTCACGCCTTTGAGGCTCGTTTTCTATAAAACTGTGCTGTCTGGTGTACAGTATATGGGGTTACCTGGGGAACCAGCGCAGGAAATGGGTCAGTCCGAATTGAGGTAAGCAGTTAATTATAAAATACACCCTGGATTTCCAAGATTCAATGCCAACAGGAGAATCTCATTAATTTCTTTGGGCTGATTACCCGTTGACATGATATTTTGGATTGATTGGGTTAAATAAAAAGTATTATTAAAAGTAATTTTACTTTACTATTAGATTCGACACTACACGCGTGGTTTTGGCTGTGCTGTGCTGTGGCTCCCTTAGCAGGCAAACTTGGTGTTTTAGTTTCACCGACAGGACGGCCTCAGGAAGGCCTGGGCTCCCGCCCTGACGTCCGATTCCCGGGCGGCTGGGCAGTACCGGCTCCGACCCAGGGCTTTCGCGACATCGCTCCCGGGGCCCCGCGCGGGGTCTGCAGGGAATCCCGACCGCGCTCCTCGGAACTCACAGGAGTTCCCGGGGGGGGCCGGCCGCCCCTCTCCCCACTCCTAGCACTGCGATCTCAAGCGCGTCACATTTGCCCGTCTGACCCCGAACTGTAGGCGGGTCACGGGGAGGGCGTGGCGCGCTCCCATTCACACCCACTCCGGGCGGACTGGGCGGGCCCAGAATGGGACCGGTCATTGGGCCCCTAAACTTCCGGGGCGTGTCCAAAGTGAGAGGCGGGACTTCCTGACCAGCTGTCAATATTTTCCGGCGTGCGCCGGAAGTTCCTGCAGCGGAAGTCGGGAAGTCAGGCGTTGGGGGGTTCTTCTTGTCCACCGAGAGGAGTGAAGGTCTTATATCCCGTGGGCCGCAACGCTGATCGCTAGATTCTCGGCTCATTCGCCTCTTACTTTTCGCCGAGCGATGGCGACGTACACCTGCATCACCTGCCGGGTGGCGTTCCGCGACGCTGAGATGCAGCGGGCCCACTATAAGACGGACTGGCACCGCTACAACCTGCGGCGAAAGGTGGCCGGCATGGCCCCCGTCACCGCCGAAGGCTTCCAGGAGCGAGTACGCGCGCAGCGGGCCGTGGCGGCGGAGGAGAGCAAGGGCACAGCCACCTACTGCACCGTCTGCAGTAAGAAGTTTGGCTCTTTCAACGCCTACGAAAATCACCTCAAGTCCCGGCGGCACGTGGAGCTGGAGAAGAAGGCCGTGCAGGCGGTGAATCGGAAAGTGGAGATGATGAACGAGAAGAACTTGGAGAAGGGACTGGGTGTGGACGGTGTGAACAAGGATGCCATGAACGCGGCCATCCAGCAGGCCATCAAGGCTCAGCCGTCCCTGTCCCCCAAGAAGGCGCCCCCTGCGCCCGCAGAGGAGTCCAGCGGGGCCGTGGCCGCCGGTGGGCGTGGGGCGCACGACCGAGACCCCGCGGAGAAACCGCCCCGGCTGCAGTGGTTTGAACAGCAGGCGAAGAAGTTGGCCAAGCAGCAGGGGGAGGAGAGCGAGGAGGAGGAGGAGGAGGAGGACCCGGATGAAGAAGGTAATGGCCCGGTTTGGGGAGGGAAAGAGGAAATTGGCCTTAAGTTTCTCAATTTAAACCTGAGGGCTGTGTGTGTGTGTGTGTGTGTGTGTGTGTGTGTGTGTGTAAGTGAAAATGAAGAGTGAAGGGGGTGTCCTCTCCGGCCCGCATCCTCGCAGGGAGTTTTGTCTTTTGGGCTCTCTATTGCACATTCAGGGCCTATAACAATACCTGGTTAAAATAAGTGCTTAGTTAATATTTGTAGGATGAACTGACATCGCATCCATTTTGGTTGAGGAACTTGCTGGCATCTGCATAGGAGGACGTGCTGTTGGCACACTGCTTGCAAAAATTTGTCATGCTAGTGGGTTTCCTGTTATAATGGGTTGGTGCTTAGTTTAGTGGATTAAAACTGAATGAAGGCCTCAAAGTCAGCTAGCAAATCTTAAAAGTGGAACTTGAGCCAGCAACCTAGCCTCTTTGATTTTATGCGCTATTTATTTCTTCTTTCCTCACCCAACATCCGATTAACACTGATAATGCAAGTTCATGTCTTTGTCCATCCGTGCCTCTAACAAAATACCTGAGGCCGGGTAGCTTATTAGCAACATAAATTTATTTTCCCTGTTTTGGAGGCTGACATCAAGGTGCCACCAGATTCACTGTCTGTCGAAGGCCTGTTCCGTGGTGGGCATGGTCGTGTCATTTCCACACGTGATGGAAATGGCAGAAGGGACTAGCTAGTTCCTAAGCCCTGGTTCATTCACGAGGGCAGAGCACCGATCACCTAGAAGGCCCCAGCTCTCGACACCACTACACTGATGCTTAGTTTTCAACAGGGAAGGACACATGCAGTCAGGGAGTTTGTGTCGCAGCTCACCGCCACCGAGCAGTTTGTAGAGCTGTTCAGCCATACGTGAGAGCCCTGAACTGTGTGTCCCGCACTGGGCTAGGTGCTGTGAAGCATAGGAAAGAAGCCCAAGACTGCTTCACAGAGGTCACTGTGTCCCAGAAGAGGAAGGTTAAGCAGGTTTGTTAGCCACGTGAACTCGTCTGTGGTCAATGCATGGCGACAGTTGAGATCTTGAAAGAGGAATTGGATCCCAGGCCCCCCAAATGTACCATTTACTATGAATCATTGTGCTGTCTTTGCACTTACCACTTAAATTAACTTTCTTTTTCAAAACTCTGGCTTGAAGATTGGGAAGATATTGATTCTGAGGAAGAAATGGAGTTGGAAGATGATGAAGGCATGGACGATGTGCAAGGGCCGAATGCCAAGGAAGGAGAAGCCGGAGAAAGCCCAGCCCTAGGAGCCATCCCAGTAACGGACTGTTTGTTTTGTTCCCATCATTCAAGCTCCCTGGTGAAGAACGTGGCTCATATGACTAAAGTCCACAGCTTCTTTATTCCTGACATAGAATATCTTTCTGACCTGAAGGGACTGATTAAATATTTGGGTAGGTGTGATATCTTTCTTTCTAATGAGGAAATAGCCTGTTATTGTTGGGCAGGTTTTTTTTTGTTTTTTGTTTTTTTCTGGTATTGGAGATCGAACTTGGGACCTTGTGCTTGTGAGGCAGGCGACGGAACCACTGAGCTAAATCCCTGGCCCTGGGGGACAGGTCTTAATGGAACATTATTAGTTTTGTGTTTGTCATCAGTCTCTGGTTTAATTACTTGCTTAGCTTGGGAAAATTAAAAACTTGGTGAATTTTTTTTTTTTTTTTTGGTATGGGGGACCGAACTTGGGACCTTGTGCTTGCAAGGCAGGCAGTGAAATGACTGAGCTAAATCTCTGGCCCAGTGAGTGGTTTTTGAATTGTAGAGGTGAATGGTGAGATTTGCTGTGGCTGAAAGAAAGCTTTTGTTCATATTTTTTCCTCAAATAATTTGAACAGGTGAAAAAGTTGGTGTTGGGAAGATTTGCTTGTGGTGCAATGAGAAAGGGAAATCCTTCTACTCCACGGAAGCTGTCCAGGCCCACATGAGTGACAAAAGCCACTGTAAGCTCTTCACAGATGGTGATGCTGCTTTGGAATTTGCAGACTTCTATGATTTTAGGTACGTCTGGGATCTGTCCTGTGAAGTGAACTGTGGTTGTCATGTTTCCATTGAAGTGATGTTGTACTCTATATTCTTAATAATCCATAGAATGCCTTTATCTGGGTTAAGAAAATCAGTTTGAGTTTAAGACATCTAGGAAAGAGAAGATCCCAGGCCTAAACTGAATTTTACGTGACTTTTGTAGTTTAATCATCAGGAGTTCAGTTTTGCTGATTACCTATGAACAGAGGTGTAGAAATTCGGTTATATGTTTCGAGTTCCTCAAGGGACCTGGAGTCACAGGCTGTTTCCTAAGATAGTTGAGATGGTGGCTAAACTAGGCCAGACCCTGGCATTTGGTGGTGAAGTTATCCCATAAATGGTTCAATCCTAACCAGCATCTTTAGCAGCTCGTACACTGTGCACCAGATCTACGCGGGGCGCTCATTCATGACTAGTTCCTGTTATCAGAATTCCTGTGAGGTAGTACAGCAGATAAGCAGCTGCTTCTAATGATCAAACCAGGCATGCACAGCCCAAATGATACTGGTGTTCAGAAGTCTTAGTCTTCTAAAATTTCTTTTTGCAGTTTCCCCCTGATTTCTCATTTTGCAGTTGAAGACTTACAGTTGGGCATAACTAAAGGGTTTAGAGATGGAAAATGGCCCACTGGGGGTGGAAGCATTCTCCAGGCAATAGCCAGTATTTATCCTCTCCAGTGTCCTGTCAGCAGTGTTTCTGACCCTTTCATCCGTTTTCTGATGAGAGTGGTCAAAGTGGATATCAGAGACTGAGGTGAGAGGCCGCAACCGGCAGTGGCTTGGAATGAAGCACTGAGCCCCTGTGTCTCTGCCCTTGGTCCACACCTACTCTCTGTATACTCAGGGCCCCACCCCGCTCAGAGATGTCAGTATCTCCTAGGCTGAGATTCCCAGAGCTGTAGCTCTTGTACAGCTTCCCCCTTCTCCCCAGACTATGTATCCAGCTGTCCTTGACTTTATCCGAAATCAAACTTACATGCATTGTAACCTGCTCCTCCCTAAGTAAGTACTAATTCTAACCTTCAGTTACTTAAGCTAAAAGCCTTTTGGTCATCTTTTTAATTTTATTTCATGCTTACACCAATCTGTCACCAGATCCTCCTTTGTCTACCTTCGAGTTGTCTTCCGAATGTGTGTGACTGCTTCTCATCTCCTCTACTGTTGCTCTCTGGGTCCAGGTCACCATTGGTTTTCATGGGACTCATGCAGTGTCTCCTGCCTGGTCTCCTGGCTTCATTCTTACCACCTTCTACATTCTGTTCTTACAGGTAGCCACAGTGTGATTCTTTCAGAGCATTCAGTCAGATCAGATTCTGCTCCAAATCTTCAGGGACTTCTTGTCTTAAAGAAAAAGCCAAAGTTTAATAGCCCATATAGTCCTCCATGTTCTGGTCATTCTGGGCACAGCTATGGTTCCAATGTTTTCTAATTCTTGCTCTTTGGCTTTCTAGCTGTCCAAATGCACAGTGTGTTTCTCAGGACCTTTGTGCTTCCTGTTGCCTTTGGCTGTAACCTTTGCTCAGAAAGTCATAGGACTTGTCTTCTCACTTCCTGCAGGGCTGGGGCTGGTTTTTCTTTCCCAGTGTAGCCCTCCCTGACCACTTTTCATAAAATAGTAACACCTACCCAATCCGTTTCTCCCCTTTTGTTTATCCCTGTACCCTTTGCTGCCATTTTATCGATTATATGTTGTTTATTTATTGTCTCCTAGACTCTGTGGGGTAGGCCTTTTGTTGTTGTTTCCTAACATTGCCCACACTGTCAGTTTGAATGAAAATTTATAGCTGACGTTAATGGTTGAAGAAGTGAATTTCTGAGTGCAAATGTTGCCGTTTTGGACTTAGTTTACAGAGCTGACTCTGTTGGTTCCTAGAAATGAGAAATGGTACAAGCCTTCATAAAAATGAATATTAAATGACTTATTTACTCAAAAAACTTGATAATGCTCAACTTGGAAAATGGAAAATCTTCATGCACAAAACTAGTGTTTGTTGGGTGCTTATTACCTTTCAGACACAAGCATATTATGTGGATTCACCTCATTAGAAAATGAACAAATTTCCTGTAATTCCATCCTTGCTCCCAAGTAACTAGGGTCAACTCATGTTGACTTGAAATTTTATACTGAAGAATAAACTTGCAGAAAAATACATTAACATACACATATGACACCTAGTTCAGCACAGTGAAATTTTAAATATAACAAACATCCACATCAAGAAACAAAATATTAATAATACCTTGACATTTCCCTTGTGTGTATTTCTAGGAATTATCCCTCCAGACTCCTAGAGTAACCACCATTCTGACAAGCTAGGCTTGTCATCTTTTTGTACCTCACAGGAACAGGAGTGCAAAGAAATCGCCCTTTTCAGCCCGGCCCCCTGTTCATTTTACCTTTGTGGGACTCACACGTGTTGTCTGCAGCTGTGGCTCATTCCTTTTCGCTGTCAAGAGGGTTGTGTTACGTGTTAGGTGGTCCCTGCTGAGGCTATCACAGGCAGTGCTGCTTCCTCATTCTGCAGTCTGGCAAATTTGTGCACGTTATCTTGGTGTATATTTTTAGGAGTTGGGCCAGTTTTAGAAGTTGTTCAGTTTTAGAAGATGCTGTCAAATCATTTTCCAGAGTGACTTTATACTCCCACTTTGAGGGAGTTTTTCATTTTGGCCGCTTTGGTGGGTGTATAGTGGTTTTAATTTGCATCTCTCTCATGATCAGTGTAATTGAGAGTCCTTTGTGTATTAATTGGCCATTTGGAGATCTTTTTATGAGGTATCTAATCGAGTCTTTTATATATTTTCCATTGGGTTATATGGCTTTATGTGCATTTGTCAAACTGTTTGCCATCTGTGAGTAAATAGGAATTTGTGAACATTTCTGGGAACAGATTCTTCTAGAACTTCATGTCCAGTGCAATAATGACTAGCTACACCTTTGTGACTATTTAAATGAATAAAAGATAAGTTTAAAACATTCGGTTCTTTATTCATATTATATTACCTGAATTCTGAAGTTGAGTGTTTCACAGCCCACATGTCTAGAGCTACTATGTAGGACACAGAGACATAAAATATTTCTATCAGCACAGAGTCTGTTTAGTGCCACTGTTCTAGAATTTGTTTCTACAGTGGTTAATTTGACTAGAGCTGCATGTCCTGTTTTTTATTCTTCCTCTGCATTTGGTAATCTAGGGAGAAACAAATAGGAAAAATTCTTTTATAGGTCATTTGCCCACTTTCACTACACAGAAATTCAAACAGATTGTTTTCTCCAACACCATTCAACTGCAAGTCTCTATACCTTTTTTAAGTAGCTCGTGAGTTTGCCCATTTGCTAATGCCATTCCTGTTTTTAGTCAAATTTGAGGTGGTCTATTTAGTAACGGCATTTCCCTGTTTCAGGAGTAGCTACCCAGATCACAAGGAAGGGGAAGACCCGCATGGGACGGAAGAGTTGCCTTCAGAAAAGCACTTGGAATATGACGACGAGACCATGGAGCTGATTTTGCCCTCGGGTGGGTGCATTTGTCAGATACAGGCCTGAGAGGAGGACTTTACTGTGGAGAGGCGGGGCTCCCTCAGTTCCCTGCCGTCCTCACGGAACATTTAGCTTCATGGGCTGGCGAACTCTGAAGTGTAGATACTTGGAAAAGATTGCATTCGTGTCAGAAAAGTATAGAAAGTTTTTCTTTGTTATTATTCCGGAAATAATACAGTTTAACAACTATTTTCATAGCATTTAACATCACTTTGGATATTAAAAGTAATCTAAAGGTGATGTTAAGTATACAAAAGGATGTGTATAAGTTATATGCAAGTATGGTGGCACTGTGTGTGTGTGTGTCTAGGGATTGAATCCTGGGACTCACTTATGTTAGGCAAACATCCTACCACTGAACTGTACCCCTAGCCATTTAAAATTTGTTAAATTTCAAGGCAGCATCTTAGCAAGTTAGTTGCCCAGGCTGGCCTCGAACTTGAGACCCTCCTGCCTCCGGCTCCTAAGTAGCTGGATTACAGGCATGTGCCCTGCACCTGTTCTGTAGCACATTGTAGAAGGGACTTGAGCGTCCTTGGATTTTGGTGTCTGAGGGAGAGGTCGTGGAACCAGTCGCCCACAGATCCCGAGGGGTGATTTTATGTTGGATGACTTAGTTTTCAAGACTGGCTGGCCCCTCATCTCACCAGCATCCACTTTTACGCTCAGGCAACAGCAGACCCAGATTCGTTGTGTAAGCCAAACTCTTAAAAAGCTGTCGTGCATAGTAGTCGCTATGTTTGCTTCAGCTTGCATTTATTTTAGCACATATTACACAATGTTTATAATAACAAGAATATCCTGTTGGAGAATTATAATATATTTGAGAGAAGTTTTCATCTGAATTTTAGATTTTTGAAACTTAAAAAATTAAAAAATCAGGAATCCTCAGCTATGTAGACAGTACTTTTTCATAGGGGGATTGCATTTCTAGGGTTAACCAAAGCCAAAATGGGTATCTTTTAGGTTACTCCCCTCCCACATCTGCATGATTTGGCACTGCCTAAATATCTTTTGGATACATTTGTCCTTGTTTTCTCTCTGTCCATTTGTCTGTGTCACCATTAGGACTTCCTGCCGGGCCATCTTCAGTCTGATTTCCTCCGCCCCAGAACATTCTGTGTAGACTCCATGTGTGTGCATTACTCTCTACTGCCTGCAGGGGGAGCCGTTGGCTGCCGGGTGACTTCCATCTGTCAGACCTGTCCCTGGGGGGTCCTGTGCTGCTCCTGTCCACCCACTTGCAGGGCCCTGATCTGGGTCTGTGTGTGCGGTTCCTATCCTTCTCTCTGGTCCTGTGAGCCCGGGAAGCCTTCCTGAGCTTCAGCTGTTCTGCTGAGTGAACACTTGTGTCTGCTCCCGACACTTGCCTGTCTGTCCTGACTTCCACCTCATCCCTGTGTGACTCCTTTTCCCCATTACTTTGATGAATATATATATATAGAAATATATCTCAACACAGAGTCACTGTGCATATGGATGCAGTGCAGTTGCCATCTCAAGATGGCCACACAGTGTTCTCTGATCCATTCAGAATAATAAGCATCTCTGTCCACTCAGACAGAGGTCATTTTTGTGTGTCAGGAACACTAAAGTCTTCCGTTAGCTATTTTGAAATAATTGTCACCCACCATTGTTATCCCTGTGCTGTGCAGTGGTGGAAGCCAGTCCTGTCCAGCTTCCCACTGCTTCAAAGACAAAGCTGCTTCTTTCTCTCTTCCTCTCAGCTCGGGGGCTCCGACATGCAAGAGCCAGATAGATGTTTGTTGGCTGAGCAGGCAGAGGTGTCTTCTAACAGGAAGGCAGGGTCAGTCCCCCGGCAGTGGTGGGAAAGGAAGAGGGTTGGGGTCGCACAGGGCTCAGACTCCAGTTGTCTGCATCGCTGAGTCCTCAGAGGAGACTGCTTGGCCCCGTGTCATGCGATCGAAGAGGAAAATGGCCTAGATGAGCTGGTTTCTTGTTCACAGCTGTGGGTCTACTTTCTAAGTCTTGTCATTTGAAAGACGATGATAACTTCAGGACTGGGGAGTGGTCAGGTGACTGGTTGAGTCTTAGAGAACTGCAATACGCTGACCTTTAGACAGACAGACCCAGGACAGATGTAACCAACAGCCAGAAACTGTGTCACACCCCAAGCGTTCTTAAGTAAGCTGTGCACAGTTTTTTTCCTTGTGGGCATGTATATTTTTGCGGGGAGAGGCCGTAGCTTACTGAAAGCCTCTGTGACTTAGAGAAGATTGGGAGCCACAGATGCAAATCTGTTTCTCAGATACAAAACCCGGTCATCAAGGTGACTGAGGCCCTGAGACTGGATTTTGTGTAAGTGGCAGCAAATACAGATTTCTGAGTAAAGACAAATCCACTGACATGCAGACCATATAGACTGACACGGTGCTTTTATTGTTACCTGTATTAGCCTCTCACATTTTAAAAACCAGTCGTGCTTTGGTCCATCATGTTTGCAGTGAGACAGGACAGTCTGTTGGTTTGGTCTTGCACCTCGGTAGTGGTTGAGAAGTTTGTAATGAACCAAGAAATGCTGATCTAATAGTATATAAGAATGTAGCAGCAGTGAATTTATTCACCTGTTTGTCTCTGAACACATTTACCCCTCGGAAACCTCTTCAGTTTGCTGTTTTGTATGACTGAGTTAGTGTAGATGTTATATTGAAGCCAGTTTGATAAGGGTACTAAGGTCTAGAACTTACTGATATTTAACCAGCTACACTTAAGAGTTTGCTTAAGCTGATTTGAAAAGCAGCAGTTGAGATATCCTAAGTCTAGTTAGTAAAACCTGCAAGCCCATGATCCCAAAGGCAGTGACAAGAGCGTCCAGTAGAGGGGGCCGTGAGCATTTCTTTGGAAGGTTGGCCTGGCTCAGTTCCTGGCATTCCGTTCATTGCTCTTCAGCTCCTGTGGAGGAAGCTGGTGTGAACTAGACGTTGCTTTAGCTGTGGATTAGCTAGATGAAACTGTCGCTGCTCTATGAGAATTGCATAGTTAATCTTGAGAAAATTACAGTAGTTCTAGGTGGTTTTTTTTCCAGTATCCAGTGGCATCCGTTGGCAGGCTGTTTTTAACAGGAATGGACAGTGTAGTCAGCAGCTGTGATATGGGAAAGCTGGACAGGCAGCTCGTGTTCACTGTGACTCAGACACGACCAGCCTGCAAGTCATGGGGCGGTCATCACACTGTGAGGCATTTCCTTGTCCTGGGCTCTGCTTAGCACTTTACACTTGGGGCTAACATCAGGTACCGTGTCACTGACAGAGCTGGAGGAGCTCCCGACACTGTCCCCTTCTCTGCCAGCTCTTGGAAACTGAGATGTGCTTCTAAATGTTGCTTAAGAAAGTGTATATTGTGTAGTTATTACTAACATTATCATTTATGGGTTGGGGATTATTACCATTGCAAACCTGAACCTTTACAATCTAACAGTGGAAATAGAAAATCACCGTGAGGAATGCTGGGGTCTCCTCGTGGGTCGTCCGCTGGTGCTCCGTTCCTGTGGCCCAGGAGGCTCGTGAACGCCTGTGCCACCGAACAGTCAGGCTGAGGGGAAACACCTCATCCATGTTGGCATCTACATGCCATGGTGAAAGGTTCTTTTCTCATCTCCTGAGTGTGATCACAAACCAGGCACTGAAAGCAGCCACTTTTCTTTTTTAAAAAATTATTTATTTATTAATTTTGGTACCAGGGATCGACCTTGGGACCTTGCACTTGTGAGGCAGGTGGTGGAACCACTGAGCTAAATCCCCGGCCCAGTAGCCACTTTTCTGTATTCGTGTGGCAAGTAAATTCCTTCCACATGTCTTGCCAGGTATAGGGACTTAGAATAACCTTGACAGTTTTTTCTCCCAATTTAAAGTTCTGTATCCTAAGAGCAAGTACAGCCTTCCACTCACAGTCTGTTTACCCAAAGCATTCTGAGAGATTGATATCCATGTGAAACCCTTCTAGCAACCTCACAGGGTTCCCTTACTACTCATTTTCAGTGGCAGTGGCTGCTGTGTGGCTCGTGTGTATGCTGTGAGCGTTCCATACATGTGTGTCTGTCTGGGAAGGTTATTAGGTTACGTCTTAGTTAATATTCTTGGCAAAGCTCATATATATTAGTAAGCCTCAGCTGGCACTGGTTTCTCTGGCCTAGAGGCACCTCTCGAGTGCCATGGCCCCGATGGAGCCTGGAGCTGGCACCCACGAAGCCTTTCCTTTCCGGTTTCTTCCAAGACTCAGACTGGGGCATTTTCCTTTGAAGGGCCAGAGAGGCAAGAGTCTAGGCCAGTGATGGCGAACCTTTCAGAGCTGTCAGTGATAACGAACAGCCCGCCGTGGCCCATGTGCTGTGTGTTTGCCACCACTGATTTAGGGTCACCCTTCTAGGACGACAGCAGCTGGACAGAATACATACAGGGACGGAGAGGCTGGGTCCTAGTTAAACAGGCTGACTGGGTGGATCGGAAGCACTAAGCAGGGCTCTCAGCCTCAGCACTGTTGACAGTTTGGTCCAGTGAGGCCTTTGTGAATGGGGGCGGTCTGGTGCACTGTAGATGTTTATAGCACCGCTGGGCTCTGGCCACTAGAGGCCAGCAGCACTCTAGTTGTAACAACCCAGATGTCTCTAGTGAGTAGCAAATGTCCCCGTGGGGTAAACATTGCACCTGTACAGAAGAGCTGCAGTGATTTAAGCAGAGCACGGGTGGATCAGTTCTGCTCTGGACTCTGACCGAGGTTTGTAAACCTAAGCATCATCTTTCTTTTAAAAAAAAAATTCTCAAAATCCCTTACCTCCTTATCCTTTTCTTTGGAATTAGTATAAATATTGTATGTTTGTAAGTACAAGACCCTGATTTCATTGAGCAGCGACTTGCCATTCTCTTTTTAAAAATCTACCCTTGGCTTGCTCTTTCTTTGTTTTACTCTATATTTTTTAAATGCCGTTTCCTTTTTCCCTTGTTACTAACACTGTTTCTTTGGGCGCATCCGTCTTCCAGCTCTGTACCCTTGAAGATCGGATTTGGAAAGCCCTCCTCCCCTCACAGCTCTGCCTGGACAGAAGCATCCGGCCCCCTGTTTACATATCGCTCTTTTGAACAACAGGTGCCAGAGTGGGTCACCGCTCCCTGATGAGGTACTACAGGCAGCGATTCGGCTTGTCAAGAGCTGTGGCCGTGGCCAGAAATCAGAAGGCCGTGGGCAGGGTCCTGCGGCAGTACCGAGCGCTGGGGTGGACTGGCAGCACAGGTAGGAGCCCGAGGACTTGGCCTGCATATGGCGCTTGAGTGACTGCTCCATTGGCCCGGGGGGTTTCCATCACACTTTCCATGTCCGTTATGGCTGTGGCAGTAAGAAAAGACTCCTTGACTTAGGAACTTCCTATTCCTGGCTAATATCTTTACAAATACCATTAGCTTTTTCAGAAGCTATTTGTTACAAAAAGAATATTTAGTTGGCATTACAGCTGAAATTATCCTGGAGGCTGCACCAAGGCATTAAATAGCATCCGGTGGTGAACGGCTTGAGCCATGGAGTCGAACAGACTTAAATGATGCTCACGTGATGAGCGTAGGTAACGTAATTAATCTAAGCCTCTGTTTCCTTGCCTGTTACATGAGATGCTAATGGAAGGACCTGCCTCTCCGCCGAGTGGGCTGGTTGTAGAAGCCACATGGGATACAGGGCGTGCACAGTGGAGTCAGCCTTCAGCCCCCTTTTGCAGTTTTTCCGTAGAAAACTTAGATTCAGATGATTAAAGCTGGGCCCTGAAAGTTTTAAGCTTTGAAGCCTCCTCAGTGTGATGCTGTTTGTTTTGATGACTGGTGTGTAAAGCTGGTTTTCCTTCGGTCTTCAGGGAGGGTGTGGAATTAGCTGGAGGACAGTGGGGGATATGAGAAGAGTTGCTTTCTGATGGTCTGGAAAGCGCTGGGCACAAAATCCATTCTATTTCTTTTTGTTTGTTTGTTCATTTCTCTCTTTGAGACTGGTTCACTATGTGTTCAGTCTGACCTTGAACTCACTGTATAGCCCACTTGGCCTTGAACTCGAGATGATCCTCCTGCCTCAGCCTGCTGAGTGCTAGGATCACAGGCCTGCAGCACCACGCCCAGCTCAGAACCCATTCTAAGTGCTCTGTAGAGATGCTTATGCAGAGAAATGGACATTTACCGAGGTGCATAGGCCCCCGAGGCCCGTGCTGGGATCCCCATGTCAGCAGCCCTCTGTATGAGAAGCCTAGAGGGGCAGGCCCTCACCTGCTTCTCGAACCTTGCCCCTTGCAGGCAAGGCCCTGGCGCGAGAGAGGGACATGCAGTACGTCCAGAGGATGAAGTCCAAGTGGATGCTGAAGACTGGCATGAAGAACAACGCCACCAAGCAGATGCACTTCCGGGCCCAAGTGAGGTTCTGAGTCTGCGGCCTCGGGCGTCTCTGCGAGAGCTTCTGAGGACTGCGGGGCCTGCCATGGGGAGACCCTTTCGCAGCCGTTTATTTATTCTGTCCCTGTAATAAAAGTCGGAATCACACTGGTTTTCAGACAGCGTCTTTGAGCAGTGTGTCAGGCAGATGTGGAATCGCTGGCATGTGTGCTGGACCCTGGGACTGACGCTTGCTTGTCATTTGCTTCCTTGCCTCCGATTTTGCTGACTTGTGTCTCTCAGCAAGCTTACTGTGGGAAACCAGAGTGATTTATCTACTTCAGAACTGATTCTCAGAGTAACTTGCCACACGGTGGGACCTTCCTCAGGGGCTTTGAGGCTTATTTAGGAGCAAAATTGGCTGTCACAGCTCGTGAGGTAGCGTGTTTCTGGACGCATCGTAAAACCTAGGCAGAGTAAAGAGCAGCCAAGGGCTTACTGGATGGGAGTTCTGTCCCTCAGTGTGAAGACTAGAATGGCAGCACCAGGCTCTCAGAAGCCCTGGCAGGTGGCTGACACAGAGGTAACATATTCTTTCTGCCTTCTTTAGTATGAGCTTGTGTTTCACTGAGTATAAGCACATTTTCTGACTCTTCACTGTGAGGCGTCAGTTACTAGTATTTTACATAGGAAATAAGGGTCAGTCGATAACTTTAAAGGAGACAACAGAAGGAAGCCAGGGACTATGCCCGTGCCAGTATTCTTGAGTTCTGCAACACTGCACTTGTGCAGTGACCCTGTCCATCAGAGGGGAGGTGGAGCTGTAATGTCTTACTCAAGTCCATTAAATTTGCAGCAGCTATGCAAAAAAGCTCATTCTAAATCTAGGATACGATCTAGTGTCTGCATTTATGAAAACACCTTTTCATGATTAAAATGAACAGTTTTTGCTTCCTACTGGTTTCAGTTATTTGTAAGCTGTTGTCCACCATAGTTATCATTCCTAATCTAAGATGCCATTGGACATCACTAATTGGGAATTCATAATAATTCACATGCAGGAGGCCAGGTAGGAGCTGTGTTGCCAACTCTCAATGTTCAGACTGTTTTTGTGAGAGAATTCTTGGCAGTCCTGGAGAAATTTGTGTTTTGAAAAATTTGTATCATTTGGTTCAGCCTCAGTTACAGCTGGCACATGAACTATTTGTGATGCTGAAACTGGTTGAGATGAAGAAGATTTGATTAGCTTGTTATTGCTGCAAACATTTGAGTCTTACAATGGCAACTTCCTGGTCATTTGTGGAACAGACTGTTTCTCTAATCTGTTCTCTCCATCCTCAGAATGTGGCTTTCCAGCCAGTGCTGTATTTCTCAGCGTCCTCTCCAGCAAGGTGTGGTCATATGACTAAATTTGGGCCAGTGGTTGTGCACAGAGAGATGGATGTAATTTAGTACAGATTAACTCTGAGACAAGCTGCCTTTAGATGCTGCCTCATTTTCCTCTCATAAGCTGGAGATGAGGTGTCCCATTGTTTCCCAGGCAGATAAGGACAATACTTTAGGGGATGGCAGACATGGATTGAGCCTGGTTTGCTAAATGTCAAGATAAAGTAGTGGTGCCCTGCCAACCGGACTTGGCTGGATGTTAATGTGACATAAACTGAAGTCATTATACTGTGTAGTTTGTGCTACCGAAGCCTAGTTTATAATCTAATAGGGTAAAGCCCCAGATACTGCTAATGTAACTTAGTATAATGCAGATTTGCTTAAAGTGCAATTGCCAATTGCTATTTCTTATATTCTTCCTTCCCTCCGTTCTCAAACAGCTGGGCTAATTGTAAAGCAGGATTAGGTTTGGAGACGGTAGGAAATAAAAGCCTCACGAATCGGGATTTTCGCAGGTCAATATTTTCAGTATTGTCTCTGATTTCTTTTGAAGGCCATACATGCTGAAAAATATATTTTTCTTCAGTCTCTATGGCAGTTTTACACCATGCCTGATAATTCTTGGACACCTCTCTCCTGGAAAGGTGGGGTCTGTCTCCCCTTCCCTTGGTGGTAGGCCAGCCTTAATCTCTCATGACTAATAAAAAGGCAGCAGAGTGATGCTTTGGACTCCTAGAGGTGGTCACCAAATGCAAGTCAGGGCTCACCTTGGACTTGACCAAGAAGTCTGACAGTTCTGAGAAGGTCATGGTGGGTGGATCCCAGACCACATGGAGAGAGATTCGTGGCTGCTCCAGTTGACATTTCCAGCCGAAGTCCCAGCTGCAGCCACCACCAGCTACTAGCATCTGAGGACAGTGTGCTGCATGTCCTCAGCAGCTGAGCCCTCAAAAGCTTGCGGCCCCCAGCAACCTCTGACTGCAGCCTCTGACAGACCCATTGAGGACTTCCCAGCTGAGCCTTTGCAAAACTCTTAACCCATAGAATTGGTGGCCATAAAAACAAACAAACAAGCGCAGTTGTTTTCTACCCCTAAGTTTATACAACAGCAGTAAGTGGAATCCCAGCATTACACCACCACATGTTTTGCATGGTTGAATGTTTTTGTTTCCATTTACCACCTTGGGGTGGAATTTCCCGTGAATACGATTTTAAAGGCAAGGACTTTACATACATTCTATCGCCTTGTTTAATTTTTACAACACCCTTAAGTCAGCAGAAGACTGCAACTGTCAGTTCCATTTTCCAGCTGAGGACGCTGGGGCTAATAGCCTTGGGTCATGCCTGCCCTTAATCACCATCCTCTCTGGAGTGGATGACATAGGGAATTGGCCTAAATCATGTCCCACCAGGTGGCTGCATTCCCACTGTGGTTATATACCGGAGTCTGGGTGCTTGGCTGCAACAAACTTGTCCCTGGAACACAGGAATTGGCAGAGGAGGGAAAGCATATTAGCATATTTCACCAAGTGTGTGTGTGCTGGCCACTGTGTTACTTTGCAGAGTGTAACTGCTTACAGCACCTGAAAATCTTTTAGTCTGAACTGTTTGCTGAGAGAGCATGATGCACTTCTTCAGAAGAGATCTATATTAAAAGCATTAAGTCTATACTAACAACATCAAATCTATGTTTCTTAAAGAAATCTGCAGTTTTGATTTCACTGAATAAGAATGCCAATAAATGAGGGATTTTAGTTTTTCTGAAGAGATTTTTATAATGCTTTGTGCCAGAGAATGAGAATATTAAATTTACACTAAATAGAGTAAATGGAGGGCTGGGGATTTAGCTCAATGGTTCCACTGCCTGCCTCAAAAGCGCAAGGTCCCGAATTTGATCCCCAGCACCAATAAAATAAATAAATAAATAAATAAATAAATAAATAAATGGAGTGAATGGAAACTATTTTAACATTTATGCCTTAAATATGACTCTGGTTCCAAGATGTCTTTCCTATTTTTAATTCAAGTAAATGAAACCTATTTGGATAATTTAGTCTCTTTATCTTGAAACTTTGGTGGGGGTTCCTGGGAATACACACACACACACACACACACACACACACATGCACACACACACATTATGTAAGAATTCAGTGAGAAAAGCTAAAACAAAAACAGATGGTGTATGTGATTTACATAGGTAAATTCATTTGGTCCTCACAACAACTTTATGAAGTAGGTACTACATTATCCCTGTCTCAATCATTTTTCTTGCTGCTGAGACAAAATATCCGATACTCAAAGTTAAAGAAGGAAAGGTTTATTTAGCTCATCACAGAGGAGAAACAGTTCATGGTGGGCAGAAGGCAGCAAAGCAGCAAGGAAAGATCACTGCTCTTTCTGTCCCTTGTGTCTTATCCAGGCTTCTTAGGATGGGCAGCACCCACACCCTTATTGTAGTGCCCTTGATCCTAGCTTGCACCATGAATCAATCCCAGTGTCACTCTAGATTCAGGCACCTCTGAGAAGCCCCCCCCCCCCCCACCATGAGTGCATGAGGCTTTGGAGGACATCTGGACACAAGCCATAACATTCTGACCCTGGCCTCCCAAAGACTCATGCACCTCTCTCTTCTTTTACAATTAATTTTACTGGTACGTGTTAGGTATACAATAGAATGACATTCATCATTGGGAATTTGCACCTTTACATAATCTCTCTTGGCTCTCATTTTTCCCCATTTCATGTACCTCTCTATGCAAAAGGCATTAGTCCATCTCCAAGAGCTGCCAAAGTCCTAACAGTTTCAGCACTGCTGAAAAGTCCAAGTCCAACATGTCCTCTGAGATGTAAGGCAAACTTAGCTGCAAGCCTCTGTACACATGAAAAGAAAGTTAAACACTTCCCACATGCCATGGCACAAGATAGACATTTCCATTCCAAAAGTTACAAATAGGGGGATAGCAAAGAATGGGAACAAAGCGAGACCAAAATCCAGCAGGGCAAACAAATCCCACAGTTCCACTTCCAGGATCCCTGGCAATCTGTGGCAAGTTGTGGCTCAGGTGGGTGGCTGACCAGTGCTGAGCTGGAACTGAGGAAGTGGAGTCCTCAGGTAGTGCAGGGCAGCACATGCTGATGTCCCACAGGCACTGCCTTGGCAACCTTTCCCTCAAGGTCCTACCTTGCTTCAGAATCTCCGGAAAATGGCTCCAGAGTCACTCTCCCATTGTTTTGTTGACTAGAACCTGGTTTTCTTCTATCCATATCGATCTCTTTTAACAATTTGATTGGCTATGATCTTCGTATTCTTTCCCGAACACACTGTTTTATTATTTACATGGCTAAGCTGAGAGTTTTCTGAATCTTTTCATTGTGTAGCTATGAAGTTCATCTTTCAAGCAGTTCTCTCTTCTCTTGTTTACTTGGGAGCATCACCTTGGATGCTTTGTACGTCTTCCACCAGATAGCCTAGCTCACCACTCTTAAATTCTTTCCATAAAGCCCAAGGCGTGCACATAACTTCCTGAAGCTCTTTGGTTCATATGATATGGATGGACTTTATTCACCAGGTTTTAATGCCTTATCCTCATTTCCGTCTGACACATATCAGAATGGTCCTTCCCACCCATATTTCTACTAATAATCTGATCAGGGGCCAGGGATTTAGCTCAGTGGTTCTGCCACCTGCCTCGCAAGCGCAAGGTCCCGAGTTTGATCCCTGGTACCAAAAAAATAAATAAGTAAATAAATAAAAATCCAATCAGACCACTCAAGAAACCCTTAAGAAAGAATTAGGTATATATTTCTACTAGTAATATGACCAGAACACTTCACACAATCCCTAAAAAGATGTAAGTTCTCCCGGATAGCTCTTGTCTTGAACTGTTACTAGAATTGCCTTTAATGCTCCATTCACAGGAATACAGGAGCTTCCTAGCCTATGCCTCCAAATTCTTTCAGCTTCTACCAATTACCCAATTTCAAAGCACTTTCCACACTTTTGGGTGTTTGTTGTAGCAGTGGTTCGCTTCTCAGTGGCAGTATTCTGCCTTAGTCTGTTTTGCATTGCTATAACAATACCAGGGCCTGGGTAATTTATATAGAAATTTATTTTTCACTGCTCTGGAGGCTTGGAAGCCCAATATGAAGGTCCGGCACCTGGCAAAGGCCTGCTTGCTGTGTCATTTCATAATGAAGGGAGGAGAGGGAAGGGGATTGGGGGACTGAACTCACTTTGATGGCAAACCACTTTTGGGCAACTAACAAACACTCCCTTGATAGCAACATTAACCCATTCTGGAGAGCAGGGCCTCTGTGACCTAATTTCCTTGCAAGGGCCTGGCTCCCAACACTGTTTGGTTGTGGGGTAAGCTCTCAGCACATCCACTTTGAGGGACCCACATATCATGGTGTAAATTTTTACAAATCTTTTTAATGTCTTGCTTAACAGTGTATGACCAGATTGTCATGTCTGCTTCTACATTCAATCCATTATTTAGAATATGTCTCATAGACCCCAGAAACTGTGCTTCCCTAATGGCAGAAAAAGAATGGGAGGCAAACAGTATCTTAATAATAGTACAAAAAAATAGCTTTGGCTTTGAAAATCCCCTGCTAGGATCTTAGGGACACCCAGGGTCACTTAATCACACTTTGAGAACATTGTATTATGCCTTACTGCCTCAGTGCCCAGGAAAATGTCCTGGCTGAATATTAAATGCTCCTTAAGAAATGGTTTCTTTGAGTCAATCTCAGCCTGCTGTGAAAGAAAGAGCAGCAGTGGCTACACAGACAGGGACGGGGGAGCTACCTGGTTCCAGTTCTTGACCTCCATTAAGTTACTTGTTTCTCAGATTCCTTGCTTGCAATAAGGCTTGTTTCCAGTCCTTGCAGGGACATTGTCAGCATTTCAAAAACTATGTGACAAGGTGCTTAACAGGCACTGATATGCAGAGGATGGGTAGCTTTAATTTCAGTTTAGCTAATCATGGCAGGGAGGAAGGGAGGGACCGTGACCAGGCAGAAGGGAAGGAAAAGAGAGCCACAAGACAGATTCCCCAATGCTAAAAGCCTTGCAAACCAGCTGTGTTTGGAGATGCATATTCTTGGGCATCTAGAAGTTTAGCCAGGTGCATACACTGCAGGTGTTATACCTCTGTAGGATTTGGAGAACCACCTAATAAGCAAATGCACACTCCACTCATATCAAGGCCTAGAAACGGCTTCCTGTCTTTTCAGATCAGATTTTTGAGGCAGAAGGATGCACAAAATGCTTTAAGTGTTCGGAACTCTGAGACCTTGGGATTGTAGAGAGGATTTGGTGGGTCTTATCTAATGCTACTTGGTCAGCACCAAGTGGGGAAGTGTGATCATGCTATTTCATGTTGTCTGCTCAATTTCATAAGCAAGACACCTAAGGGCCTAGAAACAACCTCTCCTAGTTTTTGCCTTTCATAGTGTTTACAGAGGTGGCCTCTGCCTTTCTGCTGATGTCTGTTCCTTACAGTGCAAAGCCTAGACATTTATTTTATTGGTGATGGTGGAGAAGGGGAATTAGACATGTAGATCATGCATGTATGTGTTTCAATATGAACCCATAGCACCCACAGATATCTTCCTGAATGTGTCGATACTTTATATTTAGCTTGTTGAAAAGCTATGTAGCCAAGAGCCTAATATCCTAAAGAATACATACAAGGTGAACTAATAGATTTTGGACACGAATAAGATCCATTACCCACTACCTTTATAAGGATAGAAATTGAACAGATGGCAACATTTCAAAATCTGTAAACAAGAGCCCGTACCTATTCTTTCATGTTCATAATCTCCAGCTTACAGACTTTCACAGGGAAATAAATGCTAAAGGTGTTCGAAGATAAAGTCCTGGCTACGAATGAATGTTGAGCAAAAGAAAGGATTATAGGTATTTGGATGTTAACTTCTGAAGAATTCATCAGAATTTGAAATTATACAAGCATTAAGACAATGCTTGAGAATCTGGAGAAACCATTTCAACTATTGCTTTCTGTGGGATTGGATAATCATTATAGCTTCAAAGATAAAATAATATAAAATGGTTCTTTAAAACTCTACTTAGAATGTTATTCTTAGCTTAGGGGGAAATAGTTTACATTTATTTGGGCATCTGTACATGCCACACATTTTATTTGGATTCCAAATTTTATATATATATACATACATATATATATATATATATATGTATATATATGCATTTTAAATTGTAGTAGACCTCTTTAAATTTTCCCATGTCACAAATTCAGCATTATGGTGCTTCAAATGATCCCCCCCAGCCATGCCAAAAGGCAAAAAATATTGTTTGTTAAAAGGAAAGGAAGTAGAAAGATGAAATTTTTGTAATGTACATGTTCAGTTAAGTAGCTATGGCTCCTGTAGGAGTTTGGAGGACTTGGATTTTTCCTCTTCCTTTCCTCCTCTCCACCCTCCCTCCCTTCCTTTCTTCCTTCTCCCACTGTTTTTGTTGAGTAGCCAGAGCACTCGAGAAAGCTGAGTACTCAACCCTAGCCAGTCTGCTACACCAAGATCAGGGCCCTGGTTGGAAAGGTGTGAGATTCTGAGACTTGAGTTGGGAACTCTTGTGTCTGTGTACCAAAAGTCTCGACTTGCCAAATTATCCTGACCCCTCTGGGCCCGCTCCTTCCTGCGAAAAGCTAATGCTCTCCCCTTGCTTGAAGACAATGCAGAAGCCACTGCTTTGCAAGGTCGCATGTTACTAACGTTACTAATGCAGGATCTGCCCTAACTCCAGCCTGGCCCTAGACCAGCAGCTAGAATAAGGACCAGCAACTACAGCTTCCAAACCGGATTCAGCAAGCTCTCTATTTCATTGGAATACAACCACCACACCACTCAGTGTCACAGCATCTCTGGCTGCCTCTGTACTACACTGGAAGAGTGGAGTAGTTGCATTGGAGCCCACAAAACTGGAAATATTTGTTAGCTGGCTCATTATAGGACAAGTTTGCTGACCATTGAACTAGACTCCGATTACAATAAAACCTGGCAGGAGAAGTGCTCATCCTGATAAAGAAGATACACCAATAAAGATGCAAGACCTTGCCAACTAATTCCAGCAGAATGGAAGAAAATATACAGGATTGGATCTTGGAGGATCTAGATTAAGGAGCATGGAATATTCAGTTGAATAATGGAGTTTAAATACATGGGAGAGCTCTCCTGAGATATAGGACTTAGTTTTCTGCTTGAGTAGCTCTTTTCTTTTATAGAAAAGACCAGACTAAGCAGAGTAGATATATGAGGTTAGAAGACAGTGACAACAGAAATCAAAAGGCTCTGAGCAGTGGGCATGCAAGAGTGGATATGCTCTGTAAGAACGGAAAACCCGTAGACTCACCAGATTCCACAGGGAAACCTTGAAGATAAGCCAGGCACAAAAGCTATAAGGGACAAACTGATAAGTTTCCAGGGACACTGCAAACTCAAGGGGGACTGTCTTCTGCAAGGCCAGGCTGAGACCAGAGGAAGCTGTTATAGAACTGAATTCCCTGAAAGGAACAGGGAGGTAGGATTCCAGGTTGATAGGGGCCAGTGGGCAGAACTTAGGTGGCAGAAACAAGGAACATTCAATTGTTATGAGTAACAAAGGTTGAAGTGACAACTAGGGGACTCTCTCTCTTAGGGAGCTTCATAGATGATTACACCAGTCCTCCCTAATTTACAGCTGATGTCTTCTAAGACCCCGAGTTGATGCCTGAAAATGTGGATAGTACCAAAACCCTACATATACTATACTATGTATATGCTACATACCGTATGTATAGCCCTGCATATACTATACTGTGTATATGCTATATACCGTATGTATAGCCCTGCATATACTATACTGTGTATATGCTATATACCGTATGTATAGCCCTACATATACTATACTATGTGTATAGCCCTACATATACTATACTAAGTACGTACTATACTATGTTTTCATATATATATGCTTAATTTACAAATTAAGCATAATAAGAGATTAGTAGCAAAAACTAATAATAAAACGGAATATAAATATATTATTAAATAATAATAAAAAACTAATAATAAAATGGAAAAATTACAATATACTATAATAAAATTATGAAAAGTGGTTTCTTTCTCTTCTCAAAATATCTTATGGTACTGTGCTCACCTCTCTTCTTGTGAGGATGTGAGATGATACAGTGCCTAGGTGAAGAGATGAAGGGAGGAGAATGATGTCAGCATTGTGATGCAGTGTTAGGCTAGCACTACTCAGGATTACTTGAACAAGAGCCCCGTGATACCAGAGCAGTCGAAATGATGACCACGATGGCTGTCAAGTGAGCGCTTGTGAGCAGCTCCTACCATGAGTATATGTGGGACGAAGGATAATCTGCATCCCAAATTGAACAGGGCAGGATGATGCAAGATTTTATCATACTACTTGGAGCACTATGCAGTTTGAAACTGATGCATTGTTTATTTCTGGAATGAATTTCCCATTCATTATTTTTGGACCACAGTTGACTGTGGGTAACTGAAATCACAGAAAGTGAAAACACAGAAAAGGGGTATTATTGGACTTCAACATGGTGTTCTTAGGAGGAAGATGGGGCAAATAACAAGGGTAATGCTGATACCCTACTAAAAAGTCATGGCCAGTTTCCAAAATTGAGTGTCCTTCAATCCAGAACCTGTAGACTGAAGGAGAGGCTTCAGGAAGGTTTGAGGAAGTATCTTGATATAATATGGCAGGTGGTTATGAAAATAAATTTCCCTAGTTTTTACTTACAGGGGTCTGTGGCCATTTATTGGTAAAGTGTACAATGTTTCAAAGACTCTTCAGGATGACAATCACTGTCTTGTGACCCTTTGCTAAAGTTGAGGGGCTTTTGAGAGGTAGATAATAAAAAGTCCAGACCCAGTCTATCTCGCAGTAGAGTCTGTGACTCCACATATCCACCTGGTGACCATTCGTCCAGTTTCTGAATGTATATGAGAAATGGGCAGCTGTAGCTGTTGGCAGAATCCTCTCCTTAGCTCCTTGGTTTGTAAGTTGAGTTACTGTATAAGGAAGATTACATGGAAGCCCCGGAAAGTTTTCTACTATGACCAAGAGAGTAAATAAAAAATAATGCTACATACAGGAAATGCCAGAAAGATCTGCCACTCTAGATATACTCAACACTGCAAGGATAGTGGCCGCATCTTGTCCCTACTTAATTAGTTGACCATTCTGCCCCCTTTAAAACTAGAGCTCCTGGTAATTGAAGATGGATCACCATAAAGTCAACAATTACCTGATACATCTATTGTCACTACTGAATGTCCAAACTGCAGACAACAGAAACTAACACCAAGGGCACCCATAAATACTAGCTCCTGAGGAGACCAACCAGCTACTTGTTAGCAACTTGATGATATTGGATCCCTTTCAACCTGAAGGAGATGGTGATTTATCTCGATTAGAACTGCATATGTTCCAGAAATGGCTTTACCTTTCCTGCTCATGGGAACTCAGGCAGCAGCTCTGTCCACAGGTTTACAGATTGTTTAGTAAACTGGCATGAGATCTTGCTTAATGTGACCTCAGACCAATAGTCCCATTTTATAGCAAAGGAAATGGGTGTCTGTGACCATAGGATCCCCTGCTCTGGTCATATACATACCACCCAGAAGCGCCTTACCTACTAGTGCCAGCTGAAGTGCAAGCCTGGAATGAGAGCTTGTGAGGACAGGGTGACATTAGATCAAGGTCCATTATACATCGCTATGTTCTCAACAGGTGGAATTGATGGCCCCATAAAAAAGGATTGGATAGACCTGGGGCAACTCACCGTTATTCCCAATGACCTGCTTTGTGCTTCCTTGTCCTGGCACACAGCCTTGTGTCCTGGCACCCAGAGGGTAAAAGCTCCTATTGGGGGACACAGAAAAAATCCCATTAAACTGTAAGCTACAACTGCCCCCTCATTACAGCACAGCCACGGCCACCCAGGTTGGTTCTTGGTACTTCCTTCCCAGATTCTGATGGTAAACGAGTAAGAGCAGTGTCAGTGGATTGAACTTGGCCATTTACCACCTTAGCGTCCCACAGCTCGGGGGGTGACAATCTGGGTCACTCTACTAGGGAAACCACCCAGACTAGCAGCAGAGGTATTTGAATATGTGGAGAATTTGAGGGGGGAATTAGTAGGAAGAGGGGGATCATGAGAGCCGCTGCTGTGGCAGGTGCCGTGATTTGTCCCAATAATCTTTCTCTTATGTTCTCACAGAAAAGAGATCACACGGCATCACATGGAGCTATTCTTAGATGCGATGAGCTTGGTGTTTGAAGGCAGTAGATGGGGGAATTTCAAGGGCTGGACTATGATGGAAGGGAAGATATACTCTGTAGACCTCTCTCTAGGACCAAAATATTCATCCTCTAAGCCCTGAGAAGAGCACTTGTCCAAGGTTACAGCCCATTTTCACTGGCATCTAAAGGCATGGTTATGCGAGGATGTGAGAGCGTGATCTCTTACGTCCGTGAGGAAAACCTGAACGGACCATTTTCCCATGGACCTTTCTGAGGACTCTTGTAATCACACCATGCCTTGACATCTCCCTGTTCCCATTCCTGCTTCTTCCTGCTCCCAAGTGGTGTTTCTGAAAGTGCTCTCAACAAAGCTGTGTGTGACCTAACGTCTTTGAACCTGGTTCTAGAGGACTGACCTAGGAGTGTGCTATGGTTTAAGCATTTTATAAATGCCTTTATTTCTCCCACTATTTGTACCTCACGTTAAAAACAGTACCAGAATTCTGGAAGCCTGAGGCAGGAGGATGTCGAGTTCGAGGCCAGTCTGAACAACAGAGTGACTTAGAAAAACCCTGTCTCAAAAATAAAAAAGGGATGGGGATGTACTCAGGTACTGGAGCCCTGGCTTCAGTCCTCAGTACAACAAACAAGCAAAGAAACACACTAACCAACCAACCAATGAGCAAACCCCAGAGATTTGAATAAATTATGATTGTGATGAAGAACAAATAATCATTTCACCAAAGTAAAATCTAAAATATTTAGTTATTTCATTCAGAGGAAAACATTTTGCTGAGAACAAAGGGTTTTGTTTCTACAGCCAGGCTTCTGCACATACTGTCTTTTCTTAAGTGAGCTTTCAGTGTTTAAATTATTTATTTTTTAATCAAGTTCTAATCCATTGTTTAGATAGATGTTTTTGAAGAATTTTTAAAATGTAGTATATTTTAAAAAGTAGACCACCATCTGTTGTTATATGGAATGTGTGTGGGCATATGGTGAATGGACTTATTTTTAACCCCTGAATGCTATTAGCTTGCTTAACTCTCTCTGGAAAAGAAGAGCCATTATGAATGTTTTCTTCCCTTCAATCAATTAATTTTGCTTCACTTTGTGATCTACAGCATCAGGGTTTTGAAAACCAAATCATCCCTCCAGCCTTTAAAGAGGATCACAGAGGGCCGGGGATTTAGCTCAGTAGTTTCGCTGCCTGCTGCGCAAGCGCAAGGACGCGAGTTCAATCCCCAGTACCAAAAAAAAAAAAAAAAAGAGGATCACAGAAAAATGACCTGCAGAATTTATGTCCTCTTTCCATCTCCAAATTACTTCTTTGCAACAAGATAGACATGTTCACAGAGCATACCATAAACCTTTAAGTTCACTGTGTTTCTTTCTTAGATTGATAGTTTTCGTGTTCTTCCTTAAATTGATGGTGGTGGTAGGTGCAAAAGAATATAGAAGGTGATTAATCTTTTTATTAGTCATCAGTTTCAAAACTAATCAGATAATATTGGGGGGATTTCATTTCAAATATAGATAAGAAATCAGCATGCAGCATATGAAGTACATTTTTCTAGTTAGATTTTTTGATAGTTATTTATTGCATGCCTTCTCAGTTTTTGGCATTTATGGAATTTTATTTCAATAGTTTTTTGGTGTTAAATTTATTATGGAATTTTCTAAACATATACAAGGATGGAGAGAATGGTATAACTTCGTGTACCTGTAGCTCAGCATCAGTAATTATTAATATTTTGCAACTTTTATTTCATCAATCCATCTCTACTTCCTTCTTCCTCCCACCACATGTGCACACACACACGCACACATACACACGTACACACACACACTTTTTCCTGGAGTATTTGAAGCAAGTATCAGACAACATAGCCTTTTCTGTGTTACTTTATGTGAATTTAAGGAAAAATACTCTGAAAAATATAACCACCTGGGGCCAGGGGTTTAGCTCAGTGGCACTGTGCCTGCCTCACAAGCACGAGGTCCTGAGTTCGATCCCTGGTACAAAAAAAAAAAATATATATATATATATATAAAACCACCTAAAATATTAATATCTAAAATACTGTGATACCAAACTGGTATTCAAATGTCTCCAATTATCTCAATGTTTTTATTTTACAGTTGGCCTATTCAAATAATATAAAACAAAAAACTGCAGGGTTGTCATATCTTTTCACTATTTTAATATACATTGTCCCTCCTCTCCTCTCTTCAGTAGTTTTATGACATTAAATTTGTTGGAGAAGTCAGGATAGGTATCTTTTACTTCCTGTATTCTAGATTGGAATGATGGTTGCTCTGATATTTTTATCTTGTTCCTCCACTTTCTGATTTCCTCTAAGTCCAGAATTAGATCTGAACCTTGATTTAAGTTTAGGTCATACTATTGCCTATGCTAGGTACTTCCTGTGGAGTCAGACCATACCTCATGACATCTGTTTGCCCTGATTCCAGTAATGCCAATCATCAGCCAGGTGACATCAGAACATCCTCTAAAGGCTCCTCTGAATATTTCACCTATGGCTTAGCATTCGCTGACAACCATTGCCTACATCCGGTGTTTCATTAAGGATTAAAATAGCAATATATGTCCCCTCTTTATTGTTTGTACTGGGGATCGAACTCGGGTCCTAGTGCTTGCTCAGCAGGCGGCGAAACCACTGAGTTAAATCCCCGGCCCTCCTGTCCCCTCTTTTACATTAGCTAGCCATGATTCTTCTATGGAGAAGAATTTATCCTCATCAATTATTTGACTGCCTTGAAATACAGTTAATATTGGAAAGACAAGAGAACTTCTTGATTTGTTCTTTATATTTATCAATTTTTCAGAATAATGAATTAGTGCTCATAAGTTTTTTAAAAAAGTGTTATTATTAACACATTGATTTTTATATTTAATATTTTAATTGAGTATGATTATAGACTTTTTGGACAGTCACAATGCCATTTTGGCTTTCCCTGGACATGACGATTTAGTCTTTAAAAGCTTCTTACTTTTTGGCATCTCAACACATTCTAGCCCCTTTTGTTCGGTTCAGCCTCCATGTAGATTCCTCAGAGGTGACTTCGTGCAGGATAAGGCCTAGCTGTTTTTAGGGTGCGTGGGCACAGTGGAGGACTGTGGGCTTTGGAGAGAGGCAGACTCCCTTAAAGCCTTGCTTCCTGCCTCTGAGGTCTCAGGGCAGGCTTTCCATCCAGAGCGAAGGAAACGAGAACCTCTGTGGGAACAGGGAAATGATTTTATTCTGCGTTAAGTGGAATCCATGACTATAGAAAATGTACAGAGAAACTTGTGATCAGGTGTGCTGAAGAGTCAACAGGGGCAGCATTTGATGGTTGGCCTACAGCTGCTCAGCCTTGTCTGTTGCAGCCTGTACTTTTCCTTATAATCTAGGTGGGAAGCAGTGAGATAACTTCATTAAAAGGAAAATAAGCTTCCACCACAAATCCTACAGTGTTGATTAAAATTCATTTGCGATATGACTCATTGCCATCTCATGGTCAATTGAATCTGCTTGTCCTTTAGTGGAATTTAATGCAAATGATACAATAAAGAAAAATATTGATGTAACAATACGCTGCCATCTGCTTCCTCTCTCCATGCCGTGCCGTATTGATTTCATAGACCAGGTCAGAGCTGAGTGTTTCCTGCTTTCAAGGGTGACCTCGGAGGCCTCATTCTGCCTCCTTGCTCTCAGGGGAGGAGGTCTCCATTCTTGGCCGACAGCAGAAGACAACAAAGCAATAAAAACAGGAAGTAAAGTAAAATCTCCATTTGACATGGCTGTAAATCAATTTTCCTATGGAATAGAATTGTCAGTGTCTGACAGTCATTGAAAATAGTCTTATTGATCAGAAAACTAAGCCAATTAGTTCTTTATTCACCACATGATTCAGATGGACTTGTCAAAGATGATTTCATTTTGTAATCCTTTAAAAATATGCAAAATTATTTAAAAAAAAATTTTTTTGGGGGGGGTACCAGGGATCGAACTCAGGTCCTTGCACTTGTGAAGCAGGCAACGAAACCACTGAACTAAATCCCTGGCCCTTAAAAGTCTTTTATAGAAGCTGTCTGCAGAGATTTCTAATCTAGGACTTAATCTGGGTTTCAGATTAAAGATTTTTGTTCTTGGAGCTAAGGCCCATAATTTCATCTTTTAAAATGGACATTAAAATTCAACAAAAGACATTTAGAGTATAAGAGAGGGTGATAACCACAAATAACCTTTCCCTTATAATTTATTTTTGAGTGTATCTTATCTCAAAAGATAATTCTTGATTTTCAATTTTTTTTTTTTTTGGTGCCGGAGTTTGAACTCAGGACCTTGCATTTGCAAGGCAGGCGCCGGAACCACTGAGCTAAATCCCCGGCCCTTGATCTTCAATTTTGAAGCAGTGCAGGCTAAGTTCTACCCCGTGGAAACTTGACTACAGCAACCCAGTTAAACGTGAACCCTGAATTGCCTTCCACGGTCTTCGGGTGGCTGTGTAGGAAGAAACGTGAAACGAAGCGTCGTGGTAATTGAAAGCGTCTGGTAACGGTTGGTTTCCTCTTTACTTTTCTCCTGCTTCGTGTTCATTCGAGTTGATGAGCTGATTTGGATGCTGCAGTAGATGAGGCAAGCCCAGCACTTCCAGCCAGAGCCCACCTTGTAAGAGCAGGCCAGCTCGAGGGCCCAGGGATTCGGCCACCTTCCAGAAGCCTTGTCTTCCAGCTCCTGTGGCCTTTGGGGGACACCCCGATCTAACCGTAAGTACCCAGATGTCTGAGCAAAGAGCAGTTAGAAGTTTCTGTGAAGGCAGTGTGTAGATTAACATCGAAATGAGCCGGCTCTGAGAACAGCTACGTCCCCAGAATATGTTTTAGTTTTACTTTTGAGACAGGATTTTGCAACGTTGGGTGGAATGAGGTGGGAGGGAAGGGACTAGAAGGACTTGGGGCCTGTTGAGGGTCGGGCGGAAGTATCAGAGGTGGCTCGGGTGACCTCCCCAGACCTCCCCAGACCTCCCCAGACCTCCCAGCTGTGACATTGAAACAGCTGCAGCTTGGTAGCGGGGTTTGACTCATGGGGCAGATGAAGCATTATTCTTCATTGAGCAGGAGCTAATGAGAGCTGCATTTTCTGAATCTGCCCATCGGATAAGAACAAATGTTAATGACGGCTGGGCGGGAAAGAGCAGATCCAATTTGCCAAATGAGGAGGCCTCTTCCCTCATTAGCTGTAAAGCTGCGTGCGGAGGACAGGGCCACAGTGTTAGCTGCGGGCAGGCCCGAGACCTGGCGTCCGCAGGGGGAGCAATGAAAGCCGTGTCGGCCCCCGCAGCTCCAGTCCGGCAGACTCCTCGCTTGGACCCCTCAGGGCCGACTCCAGGATGATGCAGGGATAGGAGTGAGCTGGTTTTCTTCGCAGACTCACAGAGAGCTGCAGCGGGGAGCTCGCCTGTCCTGACCCAAGCGAAAGTCGACAGGCGGAGCAGCCTCACCTTCCGGGGAGGGCAGCGCCAGGCTGCCCCGGGCACTGCTCCCAGCTCGCTCTGCAGAGACAGCCTCCAGGTCTGCTGCTGGCCGCTGGCACCTGGGGGTGCAGCGGGGTCCTTTTCTCACAGTGCGTGCGACCACCCTTTCACATTCCCTCTTCTCTTCCAGCTCATGTTTTCCTCCTCCAGTTCATTCAGCCCATAGCGGATGTCCAGGTCAGCAGGGCTCAGCGAGGCTGGTGGTGACTCAGAATAGGTTTCTGAGACGGTGCAGTTAGTACATGTATTTTTATTTTTAATTTTTTTACCTTGGTTTATGATAACAGCTGATGTCCTTCCATTCCACGCGGGGGATTTGAGGGATCCGTGGGCTTTGGCATTAGCTCAGGGAAATGGCTGGATGTAGAGGAGGGATGAAGACAGGCCATTTTAGGGTCCCCTTGCTTCTTTTCCATTCCTTCAAGAGCCTGGAGCTCGCACCCCAGTGAAACTAGCGCCCATCTCTCCGGGGTGCCCTGGCCCTGGGATTGCGTTGCCAAGCGTTTGATGCTTGATCATCAATTGACTCAGCTTGGGGTAAAGACAGGCATTTGCAAATGGACTCAGCCCTGTACTGATCCACTTTCTGTAGGACACAGCTGGGCTGAGCCCCAGGATTTATCAGCTCTGCCTCAAAAGGCTGACACCTTACAGAGCTCACCCCTGACCGTGTGGACTCATCCGTCCGTAGCCATGCTGGTCGTATTGTTATTCTCTTCAGCCTCAGGGACTCCTCATCTGTTCTCTCTCTCTCTCTCTCTCTCTCTCTCTCTCTCTCTCTCTATATATATATATATATATATATATAATTTTCTTTTTAAGACAGGGTCTTGCTATGTAGTCTAGGCCAGCATTGAGCTCGAAGTGATCCTCCTGCCTCAGCCTCCCCAGTGCTGGGATTATAGGCATGTGCCATCACGCCCTGCCTCTCATCTGCTCTTTAAGAGAGGCAGGGGGCAGTTTTGCTCTCTCTCTGCTTGTGGCTGCTGTTATATTAAAATATTTATACTTTTAGTATATATATGCTTTTATATCAAAATATTTGTACTTTTAATAATAGTTGATTGAGACTGTTCACTAAACAAAGATGACCAAATTAAATGTGAACATTTATTAAAAATAGCATTTACTTAAAAAAAATAGAAGTTCTTGGGTGGGTTAACCTTATTTTTAACTGAGCAGAGTGTCCACTTGGGAAAGCTCCCCCAACACCCCAGTCTGTCTCTCCCGCACACAGAGTAGCGATGATGATCCTCCGCCTGCGATTTTACCTTCTGAATGGCTGAGCTGGGGCCATGGTGTAGAGAGGACAGTGTGAGCGAGGACCACGTGGATTTCTGGACAGGCTGCACTGTCTCCTGTGTGTCCCTGGGAAATCTGTGGGTCTCCCTTGGCCCCAGTTTCCTCATCTTTAAAATGGAGAAACTTCATTTCATACTCTACAAAGTCACTTTCAACCCTTATATTTCTCAGCTCCATGGGTTCAGAAGACATGAGCTGCACTTATTTACAGTGGCAATTAACCCACAAGCAGCAAAGGCAAGCGGCTTATTTGCATACAGACAGATTGCTAACGAGAAGACACCAATAAAACCCTTCAGTATTAAGATGGGCTGTCCGGACACTGTCCCTCTGGAGGGGTCTAGACAGAGCCAGGCCACAAGGAGAAATTCAATTTAGCCTGAGTGGGTGTGCCAGGGTTATCAGCGGCCCCAGGTGCCCCGCTGGTGTCTGGCTCCTGGGTGTGTGTGTGGGCGGCCTTATCTCTGCAGTCCTGGAATTTGGAACCATTATCTGCTGGAACACAGAGACTAAATCTAATGCTCCGGTCTGATGGCCAGGTGAACAGTCATCCACGTGGCGATGCTGATTGCGGTTGGTAAGGAGAGCTGGCAGTGGCAGCCGAAGACCGAGGTGGACGGCTCTGGACTGCAGCAGACCGCTGAGGTCACCCAGGAACGGTGCATAGACCTCTGCGCAGCTGAGGTTCAGTCTTCATCTTGTAAATAATTACCACCTGATTCTTGTTACAAGCACAAAACAGAAGAAGGCCGCAATGGCCCTTTGGAAACTGTAAGCCAACCCATATAAAGGACTGATTTTCAGCAACTAATATTCAGCCTTTATTATGTACTGGGTTCAATATCAGCAAACATGTGTTAAGTGCTTGTTACGTGGCAGCATTGTTGTAGGTGTTTTGAATAAATCAGTTTAGTTCATTCTTACATCCTACACGATAAATAGTGTCCTAAGGCCCACTTAGGAGACTAGCAAATATACGTAAAGTAATTTTTCATAGGTCACAGTTATTATGTGGCTAAGCTGATCTTCTGCCTTATTCTAGAACTTGCAATCTGAACAGTGAAACATCCCATAATACACGCTTTTCACTAGAGTCAGGGTAATGGGGCTTATTTAGAAATAAATTCAACATTTTATGTAATACATTTTGCTTATTTTGAGATATTATATTTGATTATTTTGGCTAATAAATAACCAAATAATAATAAATAATAAACATATTTCAATGTCTTTAAAAATTATTCCTAGATATAACCAAAGGCATCTGCCATTATATTGAAATGAGTCACTAATCTGATTTGACATTTAGCTCTGTTCCATTCTAAACGTTATGACGAATATCTTTGTCTATTAATTTGATTTATTCTCAAAAGTGTAATGATGCAAAAGGAAAAATGTCTCATTTTAAATTTTATTTAAAACAATCTAGTGCAGATTTCAAGAATATCTAAAAGTAGGGAGAATGATCTCATGGCCCTAGCTTCAGCAATTGCCATCACTCAATCAGTCCTGTTTCATCTATTTCCTTCCCTCCACAGCAATTCTGAAGCAAATCCTAGATGCTGTCTCACCGGTAGCTATTTCATCATGTCTTTCTAAAGGATAAAGACTTTCTAAAAACTGTCTGCAATGTCATTGTCACACCTAAAACACTTATAAAAATTCTTTCATATTGCCAAATATTTCATCAGTTCACATTATATGTTTATATATTTGAATCATTATTTAAATAAGTTCTATACATTGTGAGTTAATAGTTTTTTAAAGATTGCTTATATCTATAGATCCTCTCTCCCTCCCTCCCTCCCTCCCTCTCTCTCCCCCTCTCCCCCTCTCCCCCGCCCTCTCCAGTGTTGGATCATTTTTCCTAATTGCATCCCCGAAGTATTAACCTATTCCTTTCTCCCTCTTACTTCTTGTAAATTGGTAGATCTAGAAACTTGGTCAGCTCACATCCTACCCGGTTCAAGTCTTTTCAGTTCTCGCAAGTTGGAAAATGCATTTGCAGTGAACAAACTCAGGTTAGGATTCATCTTGATCAACCATGCATGGTGGCCAAAACTATGGAATTACTCTGGTTGGGCTGAGGGGTAGGGAGTATCATCCAAACCACATGGGCGGAGCAAAGGGGGCTGATGCTTCATAAAACAGAAATTGGAAATTTAAAATAGAACAGTGTTTTAAATTAAACAAAGTGTGGATGGATGCTAACAGGGCAAAACCAGAAAATACTCCCTGGTCGGCAGTGGACCACATAAATGGTGTGGCACCATAAGATTATACTGGAGCAGAAAAATCTCTCTCCCCTAAGTGACACTGTAGCTGTCACAGTGTTGTAGTGCAACACGTCACTCATGTTGTTTGTGGTGACATTGGTGTAGACAAGACTGTTATAAAATACAGAACATGGAATTATGTACAGTACATAATGTGTGATGATAATAAATATCATGATGCTGTTTATGTATTTACTATACTATACTTTGTAAAATTTTAATTAATGCATAGCCGTTAGAATAGTGTGTTTTGTTTGGGCATATTCATACAAGCATGTAACATACTTTGATAATTTTCACCTAGCTCCATGACCTTCTTTTCCCTTTCCCACTTTTCCTTCCCTATCCTTTCCTCTTCTCGAATAGTCTCCCTTCTACTTTCCTGTCATCATGTTCTTTAATTTTTAGATTCCACAAATGAGAGAAGACAATGTTTTCTGAGTCTGGCTTATTTCACTTAGTATGATAATCTCCAACTTCATCCATTTCCCTGCACATGACATGATTTCATTCTCCTTTATGGCTGGATAATATTCTGATGTGTATAATTGCCACATTTTCTTTATCTATTCAACTCTTGTTGGGCACCCAGGCGTCTCTGTAACTTGGCTGTTATCAATTGTAGCATAATAAACAGTATGCAATTATCACTACTGTGTGCTGACTTTAATTCTTTTGGAAATATACTTAGGAATGGTATCACTTTTATCATTATTTTGGAGTGTATTCCTTCAACTTACAAAAAAAAGTTCACTGTGTCTCTTGACTGCACCGAGAGGCCATGTCATGTGATTGACCCATGCCCTTACATCTCTCGGGCGTGAACTTGCTGAACAGCACATTTCTCAGGACGTAGCCCTGTTATTAAGTGATGTGTGTTTGTTCTCATCTTGGAGGCTGAACTACAGATCTCATGTCGGGGGATCAGCCAAGCAAACAGAAGATCAGTAATTTTGATGAAAACAAAGTGAAAACCACCTGATCATCGTGAATTGAGTTGGAAGGGACTTTAAGAGCCACTCTTCCAAATATTCCTTTAGAGAGCCACGGAAATGAATCCCACAGAGCTGAGTGACACACCCTTGCTTGTACTCCCAGTCAGTGGCAGAAATGTGGACCTGTTGATTCCTCAGCCAGGTTCTTTTCTCTGCACAATTGCCATTCTTCTCTTGATGTAAATAATGTGGTCCAGCTAGGGCTGGCCAAGAATGAGGAAAGCTAGACCAGGGACTTAAAATATTCTTGTGTATTTCCTAGTAAGATCTGAGTCTACTGAGTAACATTTTCCTGCAAGAAAATTAAAGCTAAGACATGTATTTATTATACATAGGTAATATATGTGTATATTCATATAAATGCAAACAAACCATTATGTTTTTGCACAGAATGGCTTTTAATTAATAACTATCAGTTTTATGTATCTCTATAGACAAGTTAGTTTCACATTCCTTTCTCTATTTCACTTCCAAAAGGATAAAATTTCTATTGAACATTTTCACTTCAGTTCCAATTTCCTTCAAGGGGACACACATACCTCTCAAATTATTTCTTCAGAAAGGAATCCACTTTGATGCTAATAGCCATGGCTCATCACCAAATGGTGACAAATCAGGCAGTATTGATTCTAGCTAGGTTACTGGTGCGATGAGCAGCATTTACAAAAAATTCCATGTATATTTTGTCACATTGTATCCTTCTCCCTTTGTGTTCTTTAGTCATTATTTGTTATCTCCCAGAATTTCCTAGGGATATGAGCACAAGGAAGACAAATCTCAACATCACTTCAGTTACCTCTGAGTGGGGGAGTTGGGTAAGCAAGAAAAGAGAAAGTACCTGGTCACAAAGACACTCAGAGGATAATTTTTCACATAAATGTTTCCCTGGAATGTTATTCAGAGAAGTGAATGTTATTCAGGGAATTATGTGATTGTATGGGTGACTCCCAGGCGGGGAGGTGGTGATTTAAGGTTCTGTTCCTAAGCTAAAACACATTTTATTTTTTAAGAGAGGAAAGAAAAGAAAGAAATGAAAAGCAGCCCTGACACCTGGGAGCTGGCCTGTGCTCCCAGTTGGACCCGCGTGTTACTGTGAGCTTGCCTGGCACTCATGGCTGGACAATAATCTCACAGGACAACCAGCATCATGCAAGTCTCTCTGAGCCCACGGTAAAGGGAGGCAAGACCACCGGGCAAGCCGTGAGTTACCAGGCACGCCTCTCTCGGCTAACACGAGTGCTGCTTTTTACCGGTTGCAGTTTTGCCCTTGCTGTGGTCTGCCCTCCTCCAGCTAAGTTTTACGGATGGATATGCCCCAGATGAAAGGACCTCCCCCAGTCTCTGACAGCAGCCAGTCTAGGCCAAACCCCCGCTTGGTCATCACCCACCGTCACCAAGGTCCTAACCAAAGCCACGCCCGGCAGCCCGTTCTTTCTCTCACTCTCTGACTGGGGCTCCCCATGCTTCCTTGGGCTGCGTTCTTCCTTCCTGCAATGAAAACTACAGCCAGCTTCAGTGTTGGGGTGTTCCTGCTGGCCTTTGTCTGGCTGGCATCGACAGAGGGTAAATTTATTAAGCACATCAATTTTCTTCTCATGGAACCACTGACTTGTGCCAATGAAAGAGTTTTGAGACCACTCATTCTATCCTTTTTTGCTTTGTGTTGCTTTGCATTGTTAGGAAGAACAAAGCCTATTTTATGTGAATCCAGACAAAACCTTAAGCATCATCCCAGTCTATAACACATGAGAGAGGCAGTGCTCTGGCCCAAACACGGTGGATCCTGAGCTTGATCCACTGGGGTCCCCCGTCTTGCTCTCTGGCAGCCTTGGGGCACTTCTGCTTGTCAGAGGCACCCACGTGGAAGACCATTGTCTAGTCTGAATATTTTGAGGTCCTCAAGGTCACACCCTTTGTTAGGAATAGGTTTTCGATGAAGATTCTGGTTTCCTGAGTCGAAGGCCAAGGCTAACTCCAAGGCCATATCAGAATTTCATGGTGGCACAGTTTTGTCCATAGGAGTTCAGTGCTGGCCCACCTGCTCCTGTGTCCTGCTCTGGGCTCTTCATGGGAACATGATGGCCTTACTTGCTCTCCAGAGATGCCACTGCATTAATACTCTGGCCCCTTAAATGTTCAATATCTTTGCTCCTTCCTTTTTCTACTCTTTTGACTAAGAAACACACTGATTATGGAGATGCCAGCATTATGGAACTGGCAGGAGGACTAGGAATGGGATTCTCAGTTTAAAATATTTTAAAATATTCTTTTTGCTGAAGAACTGAACTCTATGTACTCAGGTCTTTGAAGTGAGAGCACCAATGAGGAGAGGAAGAAGGACTTGGCAGAGGACTGCAAGGAAGACAGAGATCACGGCCTCAGAATAGCGTGGGCTGCCTCATTGTGCTGCCATGGATGTGGTGTGGGCTTGGTTTGCACAGCCGCAACCCTAACTGTGAGAAGAGAGGGTGCGTGTTCGTGACTGTTGCCTGGAAATGTTGTAAGGACAGGTGGGAACTGGACAGTGACTTACACTCCCCAAAAGAAAATGGCTGCAGAAATCCAGAAGGTACGTACAGAGAAATATTTTTGTGGATGTTTGTTGTAATGCTTGTCATATTCACAAGGCATGTCTAGTGTGAGTGGCTGTAATATGAAGTAAGACACTTTTCCCTAGGTCCCAGTCTAGGCAGGTCTAGGAGTCAGCCGAAATGAAGCAGATGGGACTCAGAGACAAAAAGGAGCGCAATGAAATTGATCTGTATTTAAGACAAAGATCCAGACGACATGGATGATGTAGCCAAAGGCCCTTCCCCTGGTTGGAGGCTGGCTCCTCCCTACAGGTCACACATCTTTCTGGGACAGGCCGTGTTACCCCTTTCGCTGGGTTCTCATCACAGTCTCACCTATTCATAAATCACGATGCCAAGCAACAACCCAGAAACGCCAAGAGAGGAATTGATGAATGGATTTCTTTACCAGGATAATTAGAACACAAACACCAACACAGCCTTGTATAAAACTGCATTAAGGGATATATTTTTATCCTTCAGACGTTCCATGCAATAGCTGTCTCTGAGAGCTTATTTAGTGCCAGGGAATAGTAGCCAGTGCTAGGACCAGGGAGATGAGTGAGGCACTTGCCTTGGGCACAAAAGTGAAGGGACATGGACAAACTGGGAAATTAAGATAAGCAATATTGAGAGGCAAAACTTGAAGGTCGAATCAGCAAATTTGGTTCTTCCTGTTATTAACAGTCAAGCTTTATCATCTAAGCAAGATCTGTAAGTACTTTCCATGCACCAACATGCCTTTGATTCTGTATCCATGCATTCACTCATTCTCTGAGTCAACTTGGGTTGCTATCTCAAACCCCATAGACTAAGTGGCTTCAACATCAGATATTTATTTCTCATGGCTCTAGAGGATGGGAAATCCTAGCTCATGGTGCTGGCCAATTTGGTTCATGATAAGAGCTCTCTTTCTGTGCTTTGGCTTGTATCTAGTTGTCCCCCTACAAAGTCCCATGTGGTCATAAGTGGGGTTTTTTGGAGGTGGCTAGATCTGGGGTGTGCAAATGTGGATTAAAAGTGTGATATTGGGATTTAGAGTGTGTAGTACTGGATCAGTCCACTGATTGGTTTATCATAGTTCTGGGTGGGGGCGATGGGAAGCCTCACCATGGGTATAGGTGGCACCACCCAAAGGGCTTGAGCCTGGATGGGATAAAAGGGAAAAGCAGGCTTGCTGCTGTTGCTGCTGCTTATTGGCTCTTGCCTACCCTACCATGGACTGTTTCTCCTCTGTGGTGCACCTCTGCCATGCCACCTTTCCTTGGAGCCAGCTGACTAGGGACTGAAACCTCCGCAAACTGTGAGCTAAATAAACCTTCCTTCCTTTAACTTTTGGGCATCAGGTATTTTTGTCTCAGCAATGAGAAAAGTAACATTTGGGCACAGAAGTGTCAAAGTGTACACAATTGACAAGAAATAGAACCAGGATCTGAAGCCAGGTGCTCTGACCTCAAAGCCCACACTTTTATCTGCTTTGCTATGCTCCTTGTAAAGCAAAACGACATAACTTCTTAAGAGAAATCTTGCTTTAAATACAGTGAGGACTGGACCGGGGATGTAGCTCAGTTCGATCCTTGGTACAAAAACAAAACAAAACAGACAGGACAGAGTAATGACTTTAAATTTTCCACATATGAGCATGGAAGATTCTATGAAGTAAAAAGTCACATGAGAGACGGAGGGGAGAGGGTGATGGGATATTTCTTGATCCTGACTCAACTAGCAGCTTGACAGCATTTAGGTGACTACTCAGTCCTGGAAGTCATGGTATATAGAGGAGGAAAGTTCTGATGAAGTGCAAAAATTAGGGAAAAGGCCAGGCATAGAGTATAGTCCCGAGAGGGTGAAGCACTTCCAGGTTGAGGAAGCATGCTGGGAGACCCCAACCCCATAAAACAGCAGGCGCCTGAGAGACAGAGATGGGACTGAATGGGATGTGTGAGCACAGGGAGAGGGACCAGCGAGCTCCTTAGAAGCAGCACTGCCATGAGGTCTGTAGAATGTCTAGACTCCTAGAGTCGTGCCCAGTTTCCGTGGTGTCCATGAACACTCAGGGCCCTCTGTTTGTGAGCAGTCCCTGTTTGCTCTCACTGCCTACTTGGAACACAATTCACATCATTCACGCCAGGTCCTGGTGGCTTCTTGCTACCTGAGGGCCTTGTTCAAGGCTGCACCATGATCTACAACCAGGATTTGGACTCAAGCCGAGAGTCTGACTTCTAAGCCCTCACTCCAGCCATTATCTGCTGACATTCTCGTTAATTCTCCTTATCCACAAATTTTCAGGCATGGCAAGCTTGAGAGCGAAATTAATTTCTGCAGTAATTGGTGCCTTCATTCACTGTTTTTTGGTTCAGCTTCCCTCTGCTGAGACCCAGAGGAGCCTCTGACAGTCCTCAGTGTGTTTGGTAGAGTCTGCTATTAGCCAGAAGTTGGGCTGTGAGTCCAGGGAGTGCCAACCACCTGTGTCTCTTCTTTTCACTTTGGCCTTGCTATGGTCTAAATATATGTGTTCTCCAAACTCCCATTGAAACTTCATTATCAATTTAATGGCTTTAAGATGTGGGGTTTTTAGGGGAGGTGATTAGTTCATGAGTATTCAGCTCTCGTGTATGGCATCAGTTCCTTTATAAGAAAGACCAGGAAGCTAGAAGTTTCCTTTCTGTCATAAGCAAACACAGTGAGAAGATGCCGTCTGCAAATCAGAAAGAGGACTTTCTCCAGAACACAGTCATATGGCCCCTGATGTCAGACCTCCAGCCTCCAGAATTGGGAAGCAAATATTGGTCATGCAAGCCACCAGCCCATGGTACTTTTATTGTAACGGCCTGAGCTGATTAAGACAAGCATTTATAGAATTTATGTTTCTATGTGGTACATGTGCTTAAAAATATAATGCTTTCCTAAGTTTCTCCTGGTGCCTAAAAAGATAAAAACAATGGCTTTAATATCTTTAAGTCATGACAAAAATGGCGATGCCTAAGTGTCTAGACCTTTCATTCCGAGGTCTGTGCTCATATGTGGAGAGTAGCCATTTGTGTTTTTCAAAACAGTACCAAGAGAGACCACCCAAGGTTTATGCAGGAAGAAGGTTGTCGAGCCTTTCCCCATTCAGTCCTGAGAGCCTGGTCAGCCCATGGTGGTTGGTTGAGTGCTCAACAGCCATTCTATACAGCCTCTGCACCAAAGCTTCTTATTTCCTCCACACCCAACTTCTGGCCATGGGTCACATTTGCTGGATATCCACCTTCCCAGGCATTCTTCAAGCTAGTGCATGGGCTTGTGATCCAGTCTTGCAGATGGGGACAGCTGGGGAAAGGGTGCTCTGCCTGGGTGTGGCTTCTTGATTCACGAAGACCCACAAGAAACCACGGATACTTGTTTTTCATGAGATGAAGTCATGATCTCTCCCAGCCTCGGGAAGGATAACTTGGCCTTGTGAAGCATCAGAGGACAAAGAAGGAGGAGGTGACACTGTTACTGGACCACTGCACCAGTCAGGAATCAGCTGTCCCTAGGCTTTCTTGCATAGCATCGTTATTATTTGAGCTCTTTTTGTATGAGTGCTTATTAACCTGGAGCTGCAAACATGCTCTTGCATGCTTGCCTCAGCTTCCTTTGCACTGTCTCCTCGTAATGAGGTTGAGGCAGCTTCCTCTTCACAAATGCAGATATGGTTCAAGCATAATTTGGCTTCACGCTTAAGAGCTATACATGTACACACACACACACACACACACACACACACACACACACACACACACACTGTGCCTGATTCCCTTCCTTTTAGTTCAGCATATGTGAGAGATGTATTTTTAAATGGCCAGGGACTATTGATAAGAACAGAACACCCAGGTTTAAAGGCCAGAGTTGATGGTGGGCTCTGATCACAGAGGAGTCTGGATAATGAATGGATGAGTGCTTCACAGCCATGTGGGTGGTGCCTGTCACTTCTACTCGGGTCACCCATGCTTTTCCTCGAGCACTTACCATGGAAACATTTGTGTTCAATCAACTCAGCACCTGGAGAAAAACTCCAAACAGACTGGGTTTGCTTTTCAAAGCTAAAGATGCCCCAATAGCAGGTTCCTGGTAAGCAGAGACAAATAGATGTTCAGATATGTAGCCTGGACATCATGACACTTGATGTCTAAAGTTCAGGGGAGACAGCATGCAGGAAGCTTACAGGAAGGTCGACTCAGAGAGGTGCAGGGTGGGCCCATCTGACAAACAGGCTGCAAAAAGGCATGAGCCAAGTGCCTTGGGGAAGAGAGGAGTTTGCCAACTCCAGTGGAGGAAGGCTGTCAGGGGAGGCTTCTGGAATATTCCTGGTTAGATCTGGGGTTTCGATCTAGAATGTTCCCCTAAAGCCTTATGTGTTTGGAAGGTGATTGGATTATGTAGGGACTATAGCTGGCTTGCTGTTGGGAGGTGGGGCCTGGTCCCTGGGGTGTGAACTAGAAGGTGTATCTCTCTTGGCTTTCTGCTTCCTGGTGACTATGACACGAGCAGTCAGGACCTTCCATCATGTTGTTTTTGTGTTTGAGCCTGCCAACCATGGAGCGAAACTTCTGAAACACAGCCAAATAAACCTTTCTTCCTTTAAATTGTAGGTGTCCGGTATTGTGTCTCAGGGATGCGAGAGTAACTAAGACAACCACAGAAAGCAGACATTGGTCTGAGAATTTTTCACATAGATAAAATATAATTTGAATGAGGCCTAAGCCTGATGACAAATGTGAGTTGTTGGACAGAGAACTTCTGAGGAACCCGAATGCACATTCTGAGTCACACTCTAGTCCTGTCCCTAAGAGGTTCCATCTTAATCTCTCCCTGGAATTTCTATTTTTAGAAAAGGATTTCAGATGATTCTGATGATCAGACAGGTCTATGAACAGAAAGAAGCAACATCACTGTTTACAGACAAGTTTGGAGCCAGTGGTAGGGGGGCTGAAGTTGACTGCAGGCAGGCCCGAGGAATCAGGGGTTAAGGCTATAAACTCCATTCCCTGGCAATGTAATTCCCTAGGAACTACAGGAGCATATGGGTGGGCTTGCTGTCAGCAGTCCCATTTTCTGATCATCTGGGGCATATGCTGGCGACTGTATTTCACACATGATGAGACCCAGGTTCAGGGAGGGGAACAGATTTCCCCCAGATCAAAAGTCCTATAAATGGTGGAAGGCAAGAGTGGACCCGGGTTTTTCTTTTCACGAGTGGCTGTAAGAGTGACTTCAAAAATCAGTGGAGCACAAGCGCAAGGACCCAAGTTCGATCCCCGGTACCAAAAAAAAAAAAAAAATCAGTGGAGAACTGACCATCTGCGCCCAAAAGAAACAGATGAGAGAGAAGAAAAGGCAGAATAGAAGGAGGTACTTGATTGGTTAGAGTGGCAGTGGGGGAGGGTGTCTTGGTCCATCCAGGCTGCTATAACAAGATTCTACAGAATAGATGATTTATAAACAACAGAAACATATTCTGTCACAGCTCTGGAGACTGAGAAGTCCAAGATCAAGGACCTTCTAGCTGTGTCCTCACACAGCAGGGGAGCAGGAGGACATCAAAGCGCCTAAGCTCCTCCTCTTCAGCTCTTTGTAAGGCGCTGATCCATTCAGGAGGGCAAAGCACCATCATTTCCTGAAAGGCCCCCAACTCTGAATTCCATCACAATGGGGATTAAGTCTCAACATGAATTTTAAGGAAGCTACATTAGAACCAAAGCATAGGTGAAACAGGAAAAAGTACTCAAATGAGAGCAAACTTACTGTTTTCATTCTTCATGTATTCATTATCTGCGTAACTCCACAGTTGAGGCTTGCTTGCTTTTGTCCCCTCACCCTTTCCCCAAAGCCCTGACTCACTCCTTACCCTCCTGCCTTCTGCCACCACCATCTTGTCACCTGGCCAGATGTCATGTAATATGGCAACCCCCCATGTCTTCTTTACATGGCTATCTTTCCTACCTGACCCCTTGGGGCACTGACAGAACAGAGTGGACTGTTGGATTCTGGAAGGAGCTAGGAGTCACTAGCCAGGAAACATTTATGACTCTAAAAGAGTAAAATTCAACATACCAGTATGTATTTACCTTCTGAAGCACCTGCCTTTCTAACCATGGATACCGGGGACACTAGGAAGTTGTTCTCACTGGGCTCTCAAAGGAAAGAGGAAAATGCCCCTTACTCTGGGTCAGTAAGGAGCATTTTATAATCTTCTGTTATTTACTTTGGAGTAGGACAAACAAACTGTGTCTACTGTTCTTTCCAGAGTTTACCAATCAACAGGAAGAACTACATCCTTTAGGGTTCTGCAATATATATTTTGGGTAGCAATGCATTAGGCCTTGAATTAAAAAGAGCAATTAAAATATTATGCTAAACAGTCTCTTATTTATAACATACTAATTTATTGTAAAGCAGTTTGCTTTCTTCTATGGTTGAATTTAATGAGTTTCTTTCAGAAAAACCATAAAGAGCATGCTTGGAGAAAAGAGACTGTGTTGTTTTTGTAATAAGCAATGTAACTGTCACCAGAAGTTATAAAGATTGATTACTAATGCATTTTTAATGCAGATAATTTATTAGATAATAAGGTTTTTCCCCCTCTAAATTTCCAGTAGAAGGAAATCACTGTGTTTTTCTATTTTAAATTAAAGGCTTTCTACAATTGGTTTTTCACTAAGCCTTAAAATGGATGATCAAATTCAATTATGTAACAAACATACTTAGGATGAAGCTAATGCTTCTCTCTCATACTTTTATGTCTTTTATGAATTCCACTAAATCTCCTGAGACCAAGAACCAAACAAGATCCACACCCCAATCCTAACCAACATGCCTAGTGGAGTGCTAGTAAATGCTCCATAAATGTTTGTTGCATAAATGAAAATCTTATGCTTTTGTTTGCAATGGAAATTATAATTCAAAGATTCCTTGTGCTGAGTATGCTTGTCTTAAGCTTGTTTATCAGTGATAGATTGTTACATAGAACTTATACCTCCTTGTGTTTCTTTCTCTCTGTCTTCCAGCAGCAGGAAGGGGTGGCATGGTACAGGGATTAAGAATGAACTTTCCCATCTGTAGCACTTTTGAGAAGTTGGAATTATCCTGAAGGAGCTAAAACTATCCTGTCCCAGCAATGCCGAGTGATCAGGCTGTGGTTCAGTGTCGTTGAGACAGCTGGTAAAAAACTTCCTATCCAAGGTGGCTGGCTGAATGCTCTAATATGACCAAGGTTGTCTTATTTATTTTTCTTGTTGCTGAGACAAAATACCTGACACCTGAAGTTAAAGGAGAAAAGGTTTATTTCAGCTCAGTTTGTAGAGGTTTGAGCTGGCTGGCTCCAAGGCAGGGTGACATGGCAGAGGGGTGTTGCAGAGGAGAAACAATTCATGGTGGACAGAAGGCAGCAAAGCAGTGAAGAAATGAGGAAACAGCAAGTGATTAGAAGTAACAACAGCAGCCTTCTTTCATCCCTTATATTCCATACAAGATACCCACCCTTTGGTTATGACTCACACCCACGGTGAGGCACCCTTAATTCTAGCATCACACACCCTAGATCCAGCCACCTCTGTAAAGCATCACCTATTACCATGTGAGGCTTTGAATGGACATCTAGACACAAACCATGACAAAGGTGAAGCCATCACAAGAATTCTTAAAGTTTGGTATCTAATAGCAAAGAAGTATAAGTTTAAGAGTTGTTTCTGAGAGATACTGGGGCACACAGCCCAAAAGGGATTATGGAAAGAAAAAGCTTTTCTTTTTTCTTTTTCTTTCTTTTTCCCCATTAACTTTATTGGTACATTGTAGGTATACAATACAGTTACATTCATCATTGGGATCTTGTACCATTACATGAGTCTCTTGGTTCTTATTTTTTTTCCCCTTCCCTTGCCCTCCCTTCACCCCCTCCACCCTTCCCTATTTGCAAAGACTTTGTTTCCATTTTTTTCCTCTTCTCATATTTTTTCCTTTCCCTTTTTTCCCTTCCCCTACCCCTCCCAATTACCCTGCTCTTTTAGACCTTTTCTTCCTGTTACACAATATCAGTTATACATTTTTTAAGTTACAATATTAAGATCTAGGAGACATTACCACAGATTTTACAGAATTTAAAAGGATATAGAAAGCATATTACAAAAATCTTTTTTGAAATAAATTTGACAACTTCTAAGAAGTACCTTTCACAAATTAATGAAACTAACTCTGGAGGAAACATAAAATTTGAATAGCACCTATTAAAGAAAGTATATTCCTAGATTGAAAACCTACCTATATGACAACAGCAGGCTCATAAACATTTTAACTGATAAATTATATCAAACAATTACAGCAGAAAAAAGAAGGAACACTTCTCCCCTCATTTTAGGAAATCAACATTGTGCTAATCCTAAAACTGGATAAAGATAATAGAAGAAAAAAGTATGAACATAGATAGAAATTTGTTTAACAAAACAAACTATTGGAGGTCAGATCTGGCAGGATGTAGAAAGTGGTTTTGTTATAGGGATGGCAGTGTTGGCTCAGCACTGGAAGATCCACCCCCAAAAGTCATCATTTTAACAGAGGAAAAGAAAAAGCCATATGATCCTGTCACTAGTTGGAGAAAAAGTATTGGACCAAATTCTACAGCTGTTCATGGTAAAAGCTATCAGGAGCCTAGAAGTAGAACAGAAACTTCTCAACTGATTAAAGACATGTACTACATACTTCCAGCGAGAATGCCTTATATGAATGGAGAAGATACAATGCTTTCTCCTTAAGGTGGGGAACAAGGGCAGACATGCTTACTCTTTATCTGCCCATTAAACTTTGAAACCTAGTCCCCACCAAAATAGTCTGGCAATAAAATGGCACAATTAGGATAGGATTGGCATGGCAGAAGCAAAATCTTTATATGTAGATGAAATGATCATCTACAGAGAAAATACTAAGAAATCTCTAGGAGCCCCTAGAACTTGTACTTGAATTTAGCAGGATTAGAAAACACAAGGTATATATAAAAATTCAGGTCTGTGTATACTTGCTATAAATGAAGAATTGGATATTGAAATTTAAGTTACCTAAGAGTACAAAGGACCTAGAAAAGTTAAAAACAAAAAGAAAAACAGTGTTGGAAGACGTTTAGTACCTAATTTTAAGACTTCTTCTAAAGCTGCAGTAATCAAGGCAGTGTTGGTGTAAGGAAAGACATATAGATCATTGGAATAAAACAGAGAATCTAGAAATAGAACCACATATATATGGTCCACTGAGTTTTGAAAGATTATTTAACATTCGCATAAGAAAAAGCTTTTCCTTAAAAATCTCTCCTTTTATCTTAAAATGCATAAATAACTCCCTGTTGCAATATGTTAAAACAAAAAAAGAAAACAAAGCAGAAATTTCCTACTTATCTTTGGTCAATATTAAGTATAATTCAGGAAAACTAGACTGAATTGAAAAGAGCTGACATTGAATATCAGATTCAGAACCTATTTAATATCCCAAGTCTTGGGCTCACACTATTCCAGAAATGCAAACTCATATAAAAATGACAACAGTGTCTTCAGTGCTTGCCAACCTTCGTCGGAGCACTGAGGACAGGTGCCCAAATGCAGTCCAGAAGTTGGTGTGATGCTCTGTTTTCAGCCTTAGTCCATGAAACCTTGGATACGTGTCTCTTATTGAGAGGCTGTCACTTGGATCTCATGATGGTTAATTTTAGATGTCAACTGGGCTAGGCCATGGTTCTTAGACATCTGATCAAATATCATTCCAGATGTTTCTATGAAGTTATTTTTTTGATGAGATTAGCATTTGATTTGAGAACTTTGAGCCAATTACCTGGCCGGTAAAACCTATTACCTGCCATAATGTGGGTGGCTGGGTCTCATTCAATAATTGAAGTCCTTAATAGAAAAAACACTGACCTCTCTATGGTAAGAGGGAATTCTCTGAGCAGACAGCCCTAAGTCTCCAACCACAGCTCTGTCTTAGGTCTCCAGCCTGCCAGTCCACCATGCAGATTTTGAACTTAACAGCTTCCATATCACATGAGCTGATTCCTTAAAATAAATCACTCTATATATGTACTGCATTGGCTCTGACAATGAAGAACCCTGACTCCTACAGGTCATATAAGGGATTGAAAAGGTAATTGATTCATTGGTCAGTCCAGAAATCAATGAACTTTTTAGGAGAAAAAGTGTTGTCTGCTACCTCATCATTATGGGTGGGATTTTACATGTGCATGTGAACTGAGTCACAAAGCCTCATCACTCTGCAATGACACTCTCTTGGAGAGCTTCTGAACAACACTTTTAGTGTAGTACTGTCACCACTGGTGGCACAGTGCAGCTTGGACTTGGATTACATATTTGTGAGAAGTCATTCTGGACGATCTACTAAGAAAACTGGTGAATGAACAGTGACTCACCAAATCCAGTGTTTCACCTTTTGTAAAGATGCCCTATGTTTTCACTCTGAGAGGGAAAACTCTCTACTTCTATGAGTCTTTTTTTTTTTTTTTCAGATTCCACATATAAGTGAGACCATGTAGTATTTGTCTTTCTGTTCCAGACGTATTTCACTTAATGGAATAATGAATTTCACACAATGTCCTCCAGGCTCATCCATGTTGCTACAGGTGAAAATCTCTTTTTTAAATTCATGGCTGAGTACTATATATAATGAAATATTATATATAATGGAATTATATATATATACATATATATAAAATGGAGTACATATATAATGGAATATATATATTATATTTCCCTTATCCACAGAGGCTGGAGGTAGAGTGGGAGGGTGGACAGGGGACAAAAGGAAATATTGATTAAAGGGTTAAAGAGTTTCAGTTAGACAGAAGGAATAAATTTCACTGATACCAAATGATTCCATTACTCTTAGGATATTAAAAGTCTAAAAAGACTTTTGTAAGACTCTACTCTTATAAACGCTGTACCAGTTGTGAATGTTTAAATGAAAAATTATTAGTTAAGACACATTGCTAGGTACTATATCTTCCTCAAAATATTCCTTCTTGTTTTGGAAATACTTATCCCTTCATTCTTGCCACTTTCTAAAGGAGCTCTGGAAGTCCTCTTTCAAAAGTGTCTTTAATTGCACTATGATGTCCTGAATTGATTGAAAAACCTTTACATTTCATGAATAATTTGATTTTAGGGAAGAGCCAGAAGTCATATAGTGCCAAAGCCAGTGAATAAGGTGGATGAGGATACACAATAATGTTTTTCTGAGCCTGTCTTTCTGTTGGATGAAACTTGGCAGCAGCATTCACTGTATTTTTGATGACATCTCATGAATACACTCCCAAAAGAGAACTTGCAGAATTGCTTCAGAAAGTGGCAAGGATGAGGAAGAGTGTATGATGTGAAGGAGAGTATTTTGAGGGAGATTAATGTCATTTTAAATTTTAAAAATTTAAGCATTCACCATATATTTTGGTTGTGCTTCATATTTTTCAACATGGAAAAGTAGGATTCTTCATATTCTTTTTGTGTGTATGGAATAACCATATCTTTTGAAGGCAAGAATTTGAAACTGTTCACTTTAAATATGTAGTTAGTAAAATCAGCATCTATGGAGGTGTGTGCTGTGTTTAAGGAAGCTCAAGGAAAGGGTTTAGGTGGATCTTAAGGACATGAGCCTACTTGCGCTGGTGCCCTCAGAATTAGAGATAAGATAATGCAAGGTACCTTTTGAACTAGAATCTAGAATCTAAAAATTACTATAACTGTGGCTGAAACTTACGAACTGAATGTGTACAGTCCATAGTTAACTAAAGGGGTAAAGGAAGAAAGATAATACAGGATTAACCACTTTAGTCATTAACTTCTTTATATACAATGATTTCAAATAGTTATGATTTCAAACAATGGAACTAATTGATTGAGTCTAGACTACAAAATTCTTCTTTACACATCTTTATATTCCCCCTCAGCTCCTCACCCCGTGTCCTGTACTAAGGGATAATCAATAATAGTGGTTGACATATTGCCAGCAGCTTTAATTTGTACACATTAATGAAAAGAAGTGTGAAATCTATTGTCATGCTTCCTTTGTGGACTGTATGTACCCAAGAGGATGAGGCTAGTAGATATCAATGCCCTGGAAATCTGTTTAAACAAACACAAAAGTTTCCTTTCTGCCCACGCCATTCCTTTACATACATAATACAATGGTGAAAATTCATTTAATTAGCAAAATATGATTAAGAAGAACACACCCAGGTAAGAGAGTAAATGCAAAAATCTTGGTGAGATCATGGGAGAAGAAAATAGAGCTATGGAAATGGCATTGAAAGGAGGAATACTTTTCCACCAAGACAAGACAGAAGAGCCAACAGGATGTGGAATAAAGGAGAGGATGTCATCTAAGGTGATAGTATGATTTTAAACAATGCTGTTTTCATTACTTTTATTGTTGCTGAGACAAAATACTTAACATCCAAAGGAGGAAACAGCAAAGTTAAAGGAGGAAAGGTCTATTGTAGCCTCACAGTTTGTAGAGGTTTCAGTTCAAAGTTGGCTGCCTCCAAGGCAGGGTGGGATGGCAGAGGAGAAACAGTTCATGGCAGACAGAAGGCAGACAGGCAGCAAACAGTGACAAGAGCAGCCATTTTTCTATCCCTAGAATTGTCTAGGCTACACACCTTTAGCATAGGTAGCATTAACACTCAGGGTGGACCTTCCCATAATCTATACCCAGAACTATGCCAAATTAGTCAGTGGACTAATTTAGTAATTACAGACCCTTAATCCTAACATCACATACTTAATCCCAGCATCACACACTCTAGATCTAGCTACCTCTAAAAAGTCCTACCTATGACCATGTAAGGCTTTGGAGGAACATCTAGACAGAAGCCATAACAAATGCCCAATTAGCCTAAAGAGCTTCAACAACTTCTTCTTTTGGCTGGAGAAGATGATAGTTTAGGTTTTGTATATAATTAGTTTGAGGATTTAGTGGAGATACTTAGAGGGGTACTGGGGGTTGGGAAATGTAATCCTGTTGTTTTACAAGAGAATTTTGGGAAAGGTTAAAATGATTAGACTCAAAGGAAATATTGTGGAAGTTGTTCCAGGGGTAACCTTATCCATAACTCTGCCTTACTATTAGAGTATCCAGTGGTGAGACACAAGGTGATACTAAAAGGAGTGCTGTTAACTATAATGAAAAGTTTATACTGAAATCAGGAAAACCTCAAGGATACTGAAGAAGACATTTAAACAGATATACCATCTTCATGGTTGCTACTTCTTGTAATATTGACCTTTTGAGTTTTAATCCTCATCAAAATTCCAGTAGCATTTGTGGTAGACCTTGACAAATTGGTTACTGAATTTCCATGGCAGCACAAAAGGCCATGAATAACTGAGGGATTTCTGAAGAAAAGCAGATTTCAGGAATTTGCTCTACCAGACGTCAAGACTTATCAAGAAGTCTAATTATTCAATAGGTATTAGACAGTGTTAGATGATGAAACAAAATTAAGAATGAGGACCAAATATGGAAGCTGGATATATTGAAGAGTGGTATTGCACATCAGAATTTAAAGGACAATAAAATAAATGGTTCTAGGACAACTGGTCAGCTGGATGAAAAAAAGAAAGAAAAATAGGAAACTGCTTCACGTCATATAAAAATCAGTCCCAGTTGGGTTAAAGATGAAGTATAAAAATCAAACTTAGAGCATCTAGTAAAGGATTTTGAAGAATATCTATATGAACCTGAGATAGGAGTGATTTCTTTAAAAAGGTATACTTAGAAGAAATGATTGGTACATAAGCTACATCAATTATTTGAATTGCAGTCATGAAAAAGGAAGTTAAAAGTATGCTATAATTAGGGATGAAGTACCTTCCAAATATATAACTGAAAAAGAATATCTGGAACACATCTAGCTAATCAATAGGAAAATACTACCAAAGAGAAAAATACATCAAAAGTACTTTTTTCGGTCTAAATATTTGGACAGCAATGTCTGTCCAAATATTTCTATTTACTCAGTAGAAAAATGGACAAAGAAAAAAAATGAACTGGTAATTCACAGAAGAAACAGGACAATGACAAAGATTTATAAAAAGATGCTCATCTTCACTGGTAATCAAGGAAATATACAGGTAAATGCAGTTATTTTTCATATTTTATATCCGCCAAACTGGCAAAAATTAGATTGACAAAAGTAGGAATTGTGAGAATGCACTGATAGAAGCATATACTGGCACAATTAAATTCAAAACCAGTGTGGCATAATTAGTAAATTTAGTGAAGTACAATCTTGAAGATCTAATACTTCAACATGTAGGTGTATATATTTTTCAAGAAACAGTGCACATGAGGGGACACAGATATATATGTATTCATTTGAAAGCAAGGTCCAATTCAAATCAGAAACCACACGATGACCACCAACACAAATTTGGATTAAGACTTAAGGCATTGTTCACAGATTGGAATATGTCAAGGTATGTGAAAATAAATGAATGCTAGTTTTGCAGTCATACCTCAGAGATATTTTGGATTTGATTCTAGACTTGCAATAAAGTAAATATTGCAATAGAGCAAGTCATAGGATTTTTTTTGTGTGTTTTCCAGTCCTCATAAAGGTTATCGTTATATTTTAGTATAACCATTAAGTGAGGAATAGCATTCTGTTTTTAAAAATATATACCTTAATTAAAAATCCTTTAGTCCTTAAAAATGCTAATGATCACCTACCTGAGCCTTCAGTGACTTTAATTTTTTTATTTTGTTTTGTTTTGCAGGGCCTCATACATGCTAGGCAAGCATTCTGATACTGATCCAACACCCAAAGGCCAGGCTGGACTTTTTTTGTTGGTGGAGAGTCTTGCCTTCACATTGATGACTACTAACTGATCAGGGTCTGGCCACTGAAGTTTGGGGTGGCTGTGGCAATTTCTTCAAAAAAGACAATAATGAAGCTTGCCACATTGACTCTTCCTTTCATGAAAAATCTCTCTGTAGTATTGTTTGATAGCATTTTGCCAAAAGTAAAACTTCTCTCCAAATTGGAGTTAATCCTCTCAAACCCTACTGCTGCTTTATCAACTGTCTCACTCTCTATAGATTCATATAATATTTAAAATCCTTTGTTGTCATTTCAACAATGTTCACAGCTTCTTCACCAGGTGTAGATTCCCTCTTAAAGGAACTACTTTCTTTGCTCATCCATAACAAGCCACCCTCATTTGTTAAAAGTTTTATCCCGAGATTGAAAAATTCAATCATGTCTTCAGGCTCCACTTCTAACTCTAGTTCTATCTCCTTCACATCTGCACGATTTCCTCCACTAATGTCTTGAACCCCTCAAGGTTCTCCATCAGGTTGGAATCATGTTCCAAATTCCCATTAATGTTGCTATTTTGGCTTCCTTGACAAGTCATGAATATTGATTATAGCATCTAGAATAGTGACTCTTTTCCTGAAGGTTTTCAATGTAATTTGTCCCAAGTCATCAGAGGAATCACTATTTATGGCAGCAATAGCCTCATGGAGTGCATTTCTTTTTTTCTTTTTTGGTACCGGAGATCGAACTCGGGTCCTTGAGCTTGCACAGCAGGCGGCGAAACCACTGAGCTAAATCCCCAGCCCAGAGTGCATTTCTTAAGCAGTAAGACTTGAAAGCCAAAATCAGACCTTGACCTATGGGCTGCAGAATGGATGTGGTAGCAGGCATGAAAACAACAGTGGTCTCAGGGAACATCCGTCAGAGCTCTTGGGTGACCAGGTGCATTGTCAATGAGCTGGAACATTTTGAAAGGATATTGCTGTCTTTTTGAACAGTAGTTCTTAACAATGAGCTTAAAATAGTAGACCATCCCGGCTTTGTTTACAGAATACAAGTGGAGGAGGTTTAGCATAACTCTTAAGGGCAGTAGGATTTTCCCAGTTGCATCAATCCCTAATAAGAGAGTTGGCCTGTCCTTTGAAGCTTTAAACCTAGGCATTGACTTCTCCTCTTTAGCTATGGAAGTCCTAGACGACATTTTCTTCCAATCAAAGGCTGTTTCATCCACACTGGATGTCTGTTTCATCCACACCTCTTGCGTGTTCTGTAGTTACTGGAATGAATTCTGGCACAAAAGAAATCCTGGGATATGCAGTTTCTGGCATTGCCTAACATATAGTAGGGACTTAAGGATTGTTGAAGGGAGTGAGGGAGGAAGGCAGGAAGACAGACTGTATCCATTCATGACAGAATGCCCAGCCATCAGAGATGCCCCTGTGGCCTGTCTTACCCTGGAGCAGCTGGGGCTCCCTCTTTGTGCCCTTTTTCTTTGCCCTCTTCTCACTTCTTCAACCCAGCGACACCAGTAAGACCTTTTTCCTTCCCTCCCCACTCCCCGGGGCTTACCATGTCAGCCAAAAGGACAAAACCCTTCTGTGAATTCAAGAAGCTCTTAGCCTTTTTCTCTTCTTCTCCTCTCTGTCCTCAGGCAATATTTTCTTTTGGAAATCCTCCACTTTTCTCTGTATTCCATTGCACTAGAGTTCAGCCACACCTTCTTTTCTTTCTTAGGGTGTTGGAGCTAATGAAAAAAAAATTTAGAAATTAGCCATTGAATCCAAAATGTTTGACAAAAATAGATATGGTCTTCATTTTAACAGTCTCCTGGGCCCAAATGTGCATTTGAACTTTTAGGTCCATATTTGAATCTGTTCAACTCAAATACACAAAATGTTTTAGGGGTTATGTTGCTGAATTGGGAAAGAGGCATCTGCTCTGTAGGCACAGGTGAGTCAGTAA